>NC_047106.1:43920488-44239821 GCF_902500255.1 Thalassophryne amazonica
TGGCATGCTCTAATCTCTGTAATAAAATTTTATGGTCAACAGTATCAAAAGCAGCACTGAGGTCTAACAGAACAAGCACAGAGATGAGTCCACTGTCTGAGGCCATAAGAAGATCATTTGTAACCTTCACTAATGCTGTTTCTGTACTATGATGAATTCTAAAACCTGACTGAAACTCTTCAAATAGACCATTCCTCTGCAGATGATCAGTTAGCTGTTTTACAACTACCCTTTCAAGAATTTTTGAGAGAAAAGGAAGGTTGGAGATTGGCCTATAATTAGCTAAGATAGCTGGGTCAAGTGATGGCTTTTTAAGTAATGGTTTAATTACTGCCACCTTAAAAGCCTGTGGTACATAGCCAACTAATAAAGATAGATTGATCATATTTAAGATCGAAGCATTAAATAATGGTAGGGCTTCCTTGAGCAGCCTGGTAGGAATGGAGTCTAATAGACATGTTGATGGTTTGGATGAAGTAACTAATGAAAATAACTCAGACAGAACAATCTGAGAGAAAGAGTCTAACCAAATACCAGCATCACTGAAAGCAGCCAAAGATAACGATATGTCTTTGGGATGGTTATGAATAATTCTTTCTCTAATAGTTAAAATTTTATTAGCAAAGAAAGTCATGAAGTCATTACTAGTTAAAGTTAAAGGAATACTCGGCTCAATAGAGCTCTGACTCTTTGTCAGCCTGGCTACAGTGCTGAAAAGAAACCTGGGGTTGTTCTTATTTTCTTCAATTAGTGATGAGTAGTAAGATGTCCTAGCTTTACGGGGGGCTTTTTTATAGAGCAACAGACTCTTTTACCAGGCTAAGTGAAGATCTTCTAAATTAGTGAGACGCCATTTCCTCTCCAACTTACGGGTTATCTGCTTTAAGCTGCGAGTTTGTGAGTTATACCACAGAGTCAGGCACTTCTGATTTAAAGCTCTCTTTTTCAGAGGAGCTACAGTATCCAAAGTTGTCTTCAATGAGGATGTAAAACTATTGACGAGATACTCTATCTCACTTACAGAGTTTAGGTAGCTACTCTGCACTGTGTTGGTATATGGCATTAGAGAACATAAAGAAGGAATCATATCCTTAAACCTAGTTACATCGCTTTCTGAAAGACTTCTAGTGTAATGAAACTTATTCCCCACTGCTGGGTAGTCCATCAGAGTAAATGTAAATGTTATTAAGAAATGATCAGACAGAAGGGAGTTTTCAGGGAATACTGTTAAGTCTTCAATTTCCATACCATAAGTCAGAACAAGATCTAAGATATGATTAAAGTGGTGGGTGGACTCATTTACATTTTGAGCAAAGCCAATTGAGTCTAATAATAGATTAAATGCAGTGTTGAGGCTGTCATTCTCAGCATCTGTGTGGATGTTAAAATCGCCCACTATAATTATCTTATCTGAGCTAAGCACTAAGTCAGACAAAAGGTCTGAAAATTCACAGAGAAACTCACAGTAACGACCAGGAGGACGATAGATAACAACAAATAAAACTGGTTTTTTGGACTTCCAATTTGGATGGACAAGACTAAGAGTCAAGCTTTCAAATGAATTAAAGCTCTGTCTGGGTTTTTGATTAATTAATAAGCTGGAATGGAAGATTGCTGCTAATCCTCCGCCTCGGCCCGTGCTACAAGCATTCTGGCAGTTAGTGTGACTCGGGGGTGTTGACTCATTTAAACTAACATATTCATCCTGCTGTAATCAGGTTTCTGTAAGGCAGAATAAATCAATATGTTGATCAATTATTATATCATTTACTAACAGGGACTTAGAAGAGAGAGACCTAATGTTTAATAGACCACATTTAACTGTTTTAGTCTGTGGTGCAGTTGAAGGTGCTATATTATTTTTTCTTTTTGAATTTTTATGCTTAAATAGATTTTTGCTGGTTATTGGTGGTCTGGGAGCAGGCACCGTCTCTACGGGAATGGGGTAATGAGGGGATGGCAGGGGGAGAGAAGCTGCAGAGAGGTGTGTAAGACTACAACTCTGCTTCCTGGTCCCAACCCTGGATAGTCACGGTTTGGAGGATTTAAGAAAATTGGCCAGATTTCTAGAAATGAGAGCTGCTCCATCCAAAGTGGGATGGATGCCGTCTCTCCTAACAAGACCAGGTTTTCCCCAGAAGCTTTGCCAATTATCTATGAAGCCCACCTCATTTTTTGGACACCACTCAGACAGCCAGCAATTCAAGGAGAACATGCGGCTAAACATGTCACTCCCGGTCCGATTGGGGAGGGGCCCAGAGAAAACTACAGAGTCCGACATTGTTTTTGCAAAGTTACACACCAATTCAATGTTAATTTTAGTGACCTCCGATTGGCGATTGGGTGTCATTACTGCCGACGTGAATTACAATCTTACCAAATTTACGCTTAGCCTTAGCCAGCAGTTTCAAATTTCCTTCAATGTCGCCTGCTCTGGCCCCCGGAAGACAATTGACTATGGTTGCTGGTGTCGCTAACTTCACATTTCTCAAAACAGAGTCGCCAATAACCAGAGTTTGATCCTCGGCGGGTGTGTCGCCGAGTGGGGAAAAATGGTTAGAAATGTGAACGGGTTGGCAGTGTACATGGGGCTTCTGTTTAGGGCTACGCTTCCTCCTCACAGTCACCCAGTCGGCCTGCTTTCACGGCTGCTCGGGATCTGCCAGAGGGAAACTAACGGCGGCTAAGCTACCTTGGTCCGCACCGACTACAGGGGCCTGGCTAGCTGTAGAATTTTCCACGGTGCGGAGCCGAGTCTCCAATTCGCCCAGCCTGGCCTCCAAAGCTACGAATAAGCTACACTTATTACAAGTACCATTACTGCTAAAGGAGGCCGAGGAATAACGAAACATTTCACACCCAGAGCAGAAAAGTGCGGGAGAGACACAAGAAGCCGCCATGCTAAACCGGCTAAGAGCTAGTAGCTGCGCTAAGCTAGCAGATTCCTAAAAACACACAAAGTGAATAATGTGTAAATAATTTAGAGGTGATTCGGCAGAGGGAGTGCTTTAGTTAAGGCACGTGAAGATTACACTGTGAAACAAATCGTTATCTAGGTAACTAGATCAATCTAACTGCGCAGATTAAACAGCTAACAGATACAGCAAAACACCGCTGTGCTCCGGAACAGGAAGTGATACAATACCGCAGTGAGAGCCAACCACCAGTAGAGGCAAGCAAGAGCCAAAATCCAGTCACTGGATTTTTCAGTGTTGTCACAGTTACTTTGAAAAAGTAATCTAACTACTGATTACTCCTTGAAAAAGTAACTTAGTTACATTTCTGATTACTCAATTTTAAAATTAACTACGTTAGATTACTAGTTACTTTATTAGGTATTTTCATCAGCTGCCAACAACGACCCGCCTTCGAACTCAACATGAAAATAATAACCCATTTTGCCAATACTCACCTTATAGTCACACTGGCTTGACTTCAATGAACATAAATACTTGTTTTATAAAAAATAAAACAAAGTCAGTGTTTCTTGACCTCAGGTTCGATATTAATTGCACCTGTTTGACCCATTACCTGTATAAAAGACACTTGTCCACACACTCAACCAATCACACTCCAACCTATACACCATGGCCAAGACCAAAGAGCTGTCTAAGGACACCAGGGACAAAATTGTACAGCTGCAAAAGGCTGGGATGGGCTACAGGACAATAGGCTTGGTGAGAAGGCAACAACTGCTGGTGTAATTAATAGAAAATGGAAGAAACACAAGATGACTGTCAATCTTCCTCGGTCTGGAGCTCCATGCAAGATCTCACCTCATGGGGTAAATATGATTCTGAGAAAGCTCAGAACTACACAGGAGGACCTGGTCAATGACCTGAAGAGAGCTGGGACCACAGTCGCAGAGATTACATTAGTAACACACTACGCCGTCATGATTTAAAATCCTGCACGCAAGGTCCCTCTGCACAAGCCAGTACATGTCCAGGGCCATCTGAAGTTCACCAGTGACCATCTGGATGATCGGTTTTTGCAGTGTTTGTCCGTAACTCAAAATACATATGCATAGTAAATTGCAAATGTCAGCTCTTCCCAGTTTCTCCATGATCGAAGCCATAAGCTGCCTTGACACTTGCACAACTTTGATCCATGCACTTGCACGCACTTTGCCGTGCAGGAGAGTAAATTCATCGCAAACAATTGTACACTGTTGTAAACTGTGCGCAGCTTTGTGCATGTGTGCAAAGAAAATTTTGAAATGTTGAAAATCTCTGTCAGGCATTAATTAAATGAACTTCACGTGAACATTGCCCAAACAAGTAAAAAACAATGTGTGTGTGTGTGTGTGTGTGTGTGTGTGTGTGTGTGTGTGTGTGTGCGAATGATTGCGTCAGTGCACGGCATCACAGCGCAGCTCATCTGAATGATAACAAACGAGATGTTAAATCTATCATAAACATACTTTAACAGCTGTTCATGAGAAAGAATGAACATGGAACTGTTTTACCAAGATGTTTTTAGATGGTTCCAAATGCGTTCTCCACTTCATGAAGCACAGGAGAGAGAGAGATGAAAAAGGTTGCAGATGAAACGGTTCTCTGTGATTCCGGAAGCAATTACAGGTGTTTTCAACAGACAAACGCTGAGAGAAAATGATTAATCAGCCACAAAATATTCTATTCTATATGTAGCATCCAGCGCACAAAGCGTGGCATCCAGCTGGGAACACAGTGGGTGGCATCGTCATGACAAAGTGTGCAAGAGTGCGGAGCCAAATTGTGTGCAAGTGTCAAGGCACCAAAATGCACGCATGCACACACGCACACAGAGGCCACTTGGCTATTATAATATAGATCTTTGTAAATTCTGACTTTTTCTCAGAATTTTAATGCTGTCCTCCATCCAGCATATAGTGAAAATCATTCACAAACACATGCTTATACTGTACATTACTGTCATAATTTCTGTTACTTATTTTTTTTATTTGTACTTTTTTTTTCACAGCAGCACCCAGAAGACACAGCTCTTGTTAGGTGTCTACTCGGGGATATATATATATATATATATATATATATATATATATATATATAATCACCACGGGCAAAAACAAAATCATAATGTCAATTTGCAGAGCCTAGGACATTCAGCAAAGGGTGGACCTGTGTCGGGGGCGACCCCTCTTTGGCAGCAGGTTTACAAAATACTTTGCATTGTTTAATGCACCACACACAAGACGAATGGGGAAGGAGGGGAAGGGAAAATAAATAAATAAATTAATTAATTAATTAATTAATAAAAAAGTTAAGGTAATAAAATTAATAAAATAATAAAATAAATGAAACATTTGTATACATATGTGTGTATGTGTATGCATGTGTGTATAGGTGATGTATGTGTGTATTTTGTGTATGTATATATATATATATATATATATATATAGAGAGAGAGAGAGAGAGAGAGAGAGAGAGAGAGAGAGAGAGAGAGAGAGAGAGACAGAACTACCATTGACGCATACAATAATAATTCTTCTAAATACTCATTCTCTGAATAAATGTGGGGAACTTATTGACATTTGAAAATGACTCAAGGAATGACACCAGCAATATCAATAAAAAAATAAAATAAAATTGATTGACAATAATAATAATATTATTATTGTCATTATTACTAACTATTATGGTGGGAATTCTTCTTCTTCTTCTTCTTCTTCTTCTTCTTCTTCTTATTATTATTATTATTATTATTATTATTATTATTATAGATATTCATCACTAATATATGACATCAATTACATAATAATAAAAAAGGAATATTGGTCACACTCGGTAGTGGTAATAATGTATGGGTGTTTGGAGGTGGGATTAAATAAGCTCGTCTTCTTCCCACCCCTTTTCGGGCTAAATGCGCGAGTATGTATGTTTGTATGTATGTATTTCCTGTTCCTTTCAACCTAATGTGGGTAAATGTAAATGTGAAAGAAATGCTTATTTTGTAAAGCTCGAAATAAATAATCAATCAATCAATGTATGTGTTTATATATATATATATATATGTATGTATGTGTATGGGTATGTATGTGTAGGTATATGTATATATATATGTGGTCTATTAGAAAAGAAACCGACCTTTTTATTTTTTTCAAAAACTATATGGATTTGAATCACATGCGATTACATCAGACAAGCTTGAACCCTCGTGCGCATGCATGAGTTTTTTCACACCTGTCGGTTGCGTCATTCGCCTGTGGGCAGGCTTTGAGTGAGGAGTGGTCCACCCCTCTCGTCTATTTTTTCATTGTTTAGGAATGGCTCAGAGACTGCCGCTTTGCTTGATCAAAATTTTTTCAGAAGCTGTAAGGCACATCCGAGTGGACACCATTCGAGAAATTCAGTTGGTTTTCTGTGAAAATTTTAAGGGCTGATGAGAGATTATGGAGTGTTACTGTCGCTTTAAAGACAACCCACAGAGCCGGAGGGCGCGCCGCGCTCCGAGCCGCCGTCGTCAGCCTGTTTAGAGCTGAAAACATCCAAATTTAAGCCTCTGTTGACCCAGGACGTCGTGAGAGAACAGAGAAGTTTCAGAAGAGGTTGGGATCAGCAGTTTATCTGGACATTCCACTGTTAAAAGAGATTTTGTAATGAAAGACGTGCGGATGGATTCGCACGTCGGCAGGCAGCCGCTCATGGCCCGGCGCCACAGAGAAACACCTCTGTGTTGATAACCATTCGTAAAATTCAGGTGGCTTTCGATGGTTTTCAGCCGAGTGAGTATCCGAGAAACTGTTTAACAGCTGGGCATGTTCAAACTTGTCCCGTAACGCTTCCAAAGGTGATGTTTCTCTGTGGCGCCGGGCCATGAGCGGCTGCCTGCCGACGCGCGAATCCGTCCGCACGTCTTTCAAATTTCAAAATTTTCACTGAAAACCAGCTGAATTTCTTGAATGGTGTCCACTAGGATGTGCCTTACAGTTTCTGAAAAAAATTTGATCAAGCAATGCGGCAGTCTCTGAGCCATTCCTAAACAATGAAAAAATAGACGGGAGGGGTGGACCACTCCTCACTCAAAGCCTGCCCACAGGCGAATGACGCAACCGACAGGCGTGAAAAAACTCTCGCATGCCCACGAGGGTTCAAGCTTGTCTGATGTAATCGCACGTGATTCAAATCCATATAGTTTTTGAAAAAAATAATAAGGTCGGATAATTTTCTAATAGACCTCGTATATATATTTATTTATGTGTTAGTGGGTATGTATATAGGTATATATGTGAGTGTGTGTGTGTGTGTGTATATATATATATATATATATATATATATATATATATATATATATATATATGTTAATGTATATATGTACGTATATAGGTATATATGGCACGGCCCAAGCAGAGGGTCACCCCCTAGAGCCTGGTCTGCTTGAGGTTTCTTCCTAAGACGGAGGTTTTCCTCACCACAGTTGCCTAGTGCTTGCTCTGGGGGTCGGCAAGGTTGGTCCTTATTTGAGTGGAGTGACTTGGGCCAAGTTTGTTGTGATTTCGTGCTTTATATATATATATATATATATATATATATATATATATATATATATATATATATATATACTTATACATGAATTGAAGTGTAATTGAATATTGAAGTGTATGTCTGTGTGTTGATATGTAGTGTGTTGTGAATTTGTGTTTATGTTATTATGACTGTTATAGTTGTTGGACTTGTACTAGCAGGGGTGGGCGTTGATAAGCTTTGCTTCTGCCCACACCCTTTCGGACTCACAGGCTTTTATATAACATTCATGTTATTTGTATGTTTCTGTTCTTTCGGATTTGTGTGTGTGTGCCGAATAAATCCATTCATTCATTCATTCATTCAATTTTTTTTCCAGTATCCTGCAGCCCCACTTACTTTGTGAAAGATTACATTCATCATCTGTAGTAGATTCCACGGACTCATTCTAATTTGTACGTGATCTGTACAGTCTGGTTATCCTACCCTTATGGATAATTCCTTATAATAACAGGTCATTCACATGAATGACTTCCAGTACAGCATCATATTTCCTTTTAAAAATCCTATACTTGTTAATTTTTCATCTTCTTGTTGAATGTTCTTACATTGTGCTGCTGTCTTACTCTTATCCTCTCTCCCTAATGAAACTGGACAGTTGTGTTCCAGTAGTAGTGAACTGGGGAGGAGGGCGGTTTTGTGTGTGTGTGTGTGTGTGTGTGTGTGTGTGTGTGTGTGTGTGTGTGTGTGTGTGTGTGTGTGTGTGTGTGTGTGTGTGTGTGTGTGTGTGTGTGTGTGAAGGCCTGCTGAGGCAGGAGCCATGCTGGGTGCTCGGATTGCTGTCTGCCGCAGCCACTAGACATTCAACTTCCTTCCCATCAGTCACTCTGCTATTACCACAGTCCAGCAAACCGACTGACTGACTCACAGGTGCCCCCAGGGTGCACCGACACACTGTACATGTGAGTGTTTGATTAAGCATACACTGGTGCAAACAGCCCTAGTGATGTGTGAGATCCCACATTTGAGGGTGAAATGATGCACACACCCGTGCGTGCACTGTGTGAGTGCATCTGAAAAAACATTCAGAAAAAAGGTCGGTTATATGCAGTACAGTTTTCAGTTAATATCTTTTTGTATGGAAACCTTCAATACAGATGAACAAACAGCTTTTTCTGTGTGTGTTAGTAGTGTAATGTTACATCTCTGTCATGCTTTGATATTATTCACAATTTTGAGGTCATTCACAATCCAATCAGGTTTCCTCATGCCAGGATAGAACAAAGCACTTACACAAAAAAAAAAAAAAAAAGATGGAGTAGTATTGCTTGAAAGGTTCAACATCTGGCTTGAAGCTATACATTTGTGGTCGGAATTTTACACACACTCTATCAGGTCTGGTTGACAGGTTTGGCAGGACGCAAATGCAGGACTCAGACACAAGGCTCTGTAGGTAAAAACAGTTTACTGTAGAAGCAAACAGGGTCCGGTACACAGGTAGGCAGTCCAAAATGAGCAACAGTACAAAGAGCATCAGGCTAAGGCGTGGTCGAGGAAACAAGCAGGTGGTCATAAAAACACAAGAGGCTAGCAGGACGAGAAAACAATGCAGAGCTTGAGAGAAGGCACAAGACGCATCGATCTGGCGAGGGACTAGGAAAACTGGAGAGCTATATACACCCAGGTGATGAGGTGCAAATAGGAAGCAGGTGTGCATGGAATGCACCAGAATGGGGGAGTGGTCATAGAGGTGGAGATGCCCACCACCAAGAGTCAGAGGGAACAGACAAGAGAGGCAGAGACAGAAAGACCAAAGCAGAAAAACCCAGACAAGAGAATAAACACACAGAGAAGCAACCAAACCTAATCGAACCATGAAAATAAAACCAGGCAAAACCCAAATCCTGACACACTCATCATGGGCATGAATGTCATATGGTAAATTTATGCTTTGAATTATGTCTTTGAACTGTTCTTTTGCCAGGGTGGAATGTTTGTACAGTATACATCATCACTCATTCACCTTCAACTACTTAGTCCAATTAAGGGTCGTGGGTGGCTGGAGCCTATCCCAGCAGTCATAGAGCGTGAGGCGGGGTACACCCTGGACAGGATGCCAGTCTGTCGCAGAGCCACATGTAGACAAACAAACACATTCACACACCTACAAATGATTTAAAGTTTCCAATCCACCTAACGCAGGTTAGGTGGATTGGTGGATTGTGTCTTTGGATGTGGGAGGAATCGAACCCTTGACCTTCTTGTTGTGAGGCAACAGTGCTTACCACTAATCTACCCTGCTACCAGTATACATCATAAATGACTTTAAAAAACAAGACTCGGGTGCACAAATTTGAATTTATTTTAGGTCATCTGTAATCCACACAGGGCCAGAATTATATATACAGGCTCAAATATATACATATATTAACCTAAATCTTTTAATAAGTGGTGCCGAAGGTTCTACAATGTCTTTAAACGTGACAAGGCCAAGGCCTATTAATGCTGCATGAGTGATCATGTAAAACTACAACTGGTAGTTTCTCTTTGTCAGTATAAAATGATTGTGTTTGACAGCAACCAATACTCAGAACACTAGGAAAGGCCAACAAACTCATTGAAGATATAAGAAGGAGACTTATAGATTTACGGGTAGGTCCCTTGGAGCCATTTCTAAACAACTGCAAACTCAGACGAGAGGAAATTTGTTAGGCTGTTCAGGAACAAACTAGGAACCACCAAGGCTCAGGCCTGCCATTAAATGGAAACTGCTGGAATACCAGCATCACTGTCCACAGTAAAGTGAGTTTACCTCCCCATGGACTGAGAGGGTGCTGACCAAGAAAAAGTCCATTATCCAAAATTGACACCTTCAAGCTAGACTGACATTTGCAGCGGCCCAGATGGACAAGCCAAATACCTGTCTGGCCACAAGGAAGAGGCATGTTTGGAGGGGTAAAGGTGAGGCTTTCAAACCTAATAACGCTGGACCAACTGTCAAGCATGGTGGTGGTAGTGTCATGCTCTGGGGCTGTTTTGCTGCCAGTGATACTGGTGCATTGCACAAAATGCATGGGATAAAGATGGAAGACTACCAGCATATTCTTCAATGTCACCTCAAATCAACAGGTGGAGTGGTGAAACATGGCCACAATTGGGTATTCCAGCAGGACAATCATCCCAAGCACGCATCAAAATTGGTTGTGGGTTTGATAAAGCAGGCTAACATTAAGCTTCTGGAATGGCCTTCCCAAAATTTGATTGAAAATTTGTGGAGTGCACTTACAAGCTGGATCCATACCAGAAAACCAACCAACTCAAATGAACTCTGCCAATTTTGGCAAAGAGAGTGGCCAAATATCCAGCCAGAATTATGCCAGAAACGTCTTGACAGCTACCAAAAGTGTCTGGTGGAGATGCATCTTGCTAATGGTCCTGTCCCACTGGGCTGCGACTACTGGAGAGTAGTTGGTATCTCACTGAATTGGTTCTAATGACATGTTAGCGCATGTCGCCAGAATGTTAGCCGAATGTCAGCCGAATATCACACAGACTTGCGGCAAAGATGTCCACACACATATTGTGTGAGTGCTGCTCAAATGCCAGATGAAGCACTCAGAAATATTAAGCGCAGCCTTCGCAGGTGCATCCATTTCAAAATGAGCAAATATTTGCACAAAAACAGTAAAGTTTATCAGTTTGAACATTAAATATCTTGTCTTTGTGGTGTATTCAATTGAATAAAGGTTGAAGAGGATTTGCAAATCATTGTATTCTGTTTTATTTACATTTTACACAGCGTCCCAACTTCATTGGAATTGGGGTTGTAGTTGGAATAATGGATAAATGAACCTGCCCACAATTTGTTAATACTGTCTCTCCAGTTTAAAATGGGAAAGTTATGCTATTGCAACAAGGTGAACTCCAGATTGAAAATACATTCCTCCTGGCTTGGCTTTGGTTGATCTGGTAGATCATTGGTCTCAAGTATGAGCAATCTAGTGTTTGAACCCCACTGCGGCGCTGCCACAAAGATATGCCATCTGGTCACACTTTGCGAACAACAGCTTGTGTCTTCTATGTTGTGCTTTCTGCTAGTGTGTGTGGTGCTGCCCCTAGTGGTGAACAAAAAGTGAGCAGAGACATTGCCAATGCATTGCAGTACAGTAGTAAACACCTGATTAAGGTCCCAGTTTTTCATGAAATACGAGGTCTATTAGAAAAGTATCCGACCTTATTATTTTTTTCAAAAAACATATGGATTTGAATCACGTGTGATTGCGTCAAGACAAGCTTGAACCCTCGTGCGCATGCATGAGTTTTTCCACACCTGTGGGTTGCGTCATTCGCCTGTGAGCAGGCTTTGAGTGAGGAGTGGTCCACCCCCTCGGCGGATTTTCATTGTCAGGAAATGGCGGAATGATTTGGGCTTTTTTTCCATCAGAATTTTTTCAGAAACTGTTAGAGACTGGAAACCATTTGAAAAATTTATCTGGCTTTCGGTGAAAATTTTACGGGCTTCACAGAGAATAAGGACTGTTACTACAGCTTTAAGGACGGCTTTAAGGACGGCTTTAAGGACGCTCAACGCGCCTCACTCTGTGCCGCCATCGAGAGCCACAAACCACCGGATCATTTCTAAACGGATGGCTCTGTGGAGCCGGACCATTGTGTGCACTTTCTCTGGTTATCACGGGACATGTTCTGGCATGTCCAGGCACATCCACAATTTCTCAGATAATCACTCGATGGAAAAACCACCGACAGCTGTCTGAACGCCATCTCAAAGCCATCCTGTGAGACCAAAACGGAGGTGTTCCTTTGTCTCGCTCCATCAGCAAATCGGTCGTGACACGCGAAGCCTCCGCTCGGCTTTCCATGACAAAATCTCTTGTTAAAAGTGAAATCTGCCGGAAAATGGTTGATGTCCAGCTCTTGTGATAACCAGAGAAAGTGCACACGACGGTCTGGCTCCACAGAGCCATCCGTTTAGAAATGATCCGGTGGTTTGTGGCTCTCGATGGCGGCACAGAGCACAGCGCGCCGAGCGTCCTTAAAGCCGTCCTTAAAGCTGTAGTAACAGTCCTTATTCTCTGTGAAGCCCGTAAAATTTTCACCGAAAGCCAGATAAATTTTTTGAATGGTTTCCAGGTGCCAGTCTCTAACAGTTTCTGAAAAAATTCTGATGGAAAAAAAGCCCAAATCATTCCGCCATTTCCTGACAATGAAAATCCGCCGAGGGGGTGGACCACTCCTCACTCAAAGCCTGCTCACAGGTGAATGACGCTACCGACAGGCGTGGAAAAACTCACACATGCGCACGAGGGTTCAAGCTTGTCTGACGCAATCACACGTGATTCAAATCCATATGGTTTTTGAAAAAAATAATAAGGTCGGATACTTTTCTAATAGACCTCGTATGTATTTGAATAAAAACTGAATGACTACATTAAACAAAATATTGTAGCATAGTGCATTGTATCACACCAAATGAAATCGCATTGAGTCATTCCATAATAAAAAATACCCAAATCGTGTCATAGCCATATCTAGACACTTATAGTATCGTTTCATAAGGGAGAGATGCTCACCCTGAGAAAAACATGCATAGATTTCCATTATTTGCAATATAGCCACTTTTTAATTCTATATAGTTTTAATAGAAAAAATTGGAGACACAGCAAAAATAAAACATCTGTATCATCTGTATCTATATCTATATCATCAAATACTGACATTTTAAATGACGCCATAAACACTGCCTGTCCATAATGCCAGCAGGTCAGCTTCTGAGAAACCCCAAATCTATATTACAATAACTGTGTACAGTGGCCTAAAAAAGTAAAAGCACAATATTAATGGAAATATGATCCCAGTCCAAAAAACTGCAATTACTAACACATAGGAAGGAAAATGCATGTAAACAGAAAAATCTTTTAAACAATATCTAACTTCCATATTTGTTCACGCTTATCATGATATTGGTGTCTTTTAATCTGATAGAAGATCCTGCCAAAAAGATAAATGTGTCCAGAAAAGTTACATTTTTCCATCCTCTGCCACGGAGGAACTCAAGTAGTCAAATCAAGGAGTCTCCTTCTCCTCTGCTGCCAGGAAGACTTACAGCCGTGTGACACCATCATTAATTAGCAGATCACAGGGAAGAAGAATTGTGTTGGTTTGGGATCCAATCCATTGGTTCTGTGTTTGGAAGGTATCTATAAAGTCCTGATAAATGTCTTGATGCGCTGAAAGCAAAGTTCCAAAATTTTTACTGCAAAAGGGATTCACTCAAAGGACATATTTGATATATAATTGTATATGTTCCAAATTTGAATTTATTTTAGGTCATCTGTAATCCACACAGGGCCAGAATTATATATACAGGCTCAAATATATACATATATTAACCTAAATCTTTTAATAAGTGGTGCCGAAGGTTCTACAATGTCTTTAAACGTGACAAGGCCAAGGCCTATTAATGCTGCATGAGTGATCATGTAAAACTACAACTGGTAGTTTCTCTTTGTCAGTATAAAATGATTGTGTTTGACAGCAACCAATACTCAGAACACTAGGAAAGGCCAACAAACTCATTGAAGATATAAGAAGGAGACTTATAGATTTACGGGTAGGTCCCTTGGAGCCATTTCTAAACAACTGCAAATTCCAATATCATCAGTTCAATTTAGTCAGATGTGTCACCACTTTGCCATGGTCGGGAAGAAGATCCAAACTGTCACCCACCCTCAGACGAGAGGAAATTTGTTAGGCTGTTCAGGAACAAACTAGGAACCACCAAGGCTCAGGCCTGCCATTAAATGGAAACTGCTGGAATACCAGCATCACTGTCCACAGTAAAGTGAGTTTACCTCCCCATGGACTGAGAGGGTGCTGACCAAGAAAAAGTCCATTATCCAAAATTGACACCTTCAAGCTAGACTGACATTTGCAGCGGCCCAGATGGACAAGCCAAATACCTGTCTGGCCACAAGGAAGAGGCATGTTTGGAGGGGTAAAGGTGAGGCTTTCAAACCTAATAATGCTGGACCAACTGTCAAGCATGGTGGTGGTAGTGTCATGCTCTGGGGCTGTTTTGCTGCCAGTGATACTGGTGCATTGCACAAAATGCATGGGATAAAGATGGAAGACTACCAGCATATTCTTCAATGTCACCTCAAATCAACAGGTGGAGTGGTGAAACATGGCCACAATTGGGTATTCCAGCAGGACAATCATCCCAAGCACGCATCAAAATTGGTTGTGGGTTTGATAAAGCAGGCTAACATTAAGCTTCTGGAATGGCCTTCCCAAAATTTGATTGAAAATTTGTGGAGTGCACTTACAAGCTGGATCCATACCAGAAAACCAACCAACTCAAATGAACTCTGCCAATTTTGGCAAAGAGAGTGGCCAAATATCCAGCCAGAATTATGCCAGAAACGTCTTGACAGCTACCAAAAGTGTCTGGTGGAGATGCATCTTGCTAATGGTCCTGTCCCACTGGGCTGCGACTACTGGAGAGTAGTTGGTATCTCACTGAATTGGTTCTAATGACATGTTAGCGCATGTCGCCAGAATGTTAGCCGAATGTCAGCCGAATATCACACAGACTTGCGGCAAAGATGTCCACACACATATTGTGTGAGTGCTGCTCAAATGCCAGATGAAGCACTCAGAAATATTAAGCGCAGCCTTCGCAGGTGCATCCATTTCAAAATGAGCAAATATTTGCACAAAAACAGTAAAGTTTATCAGTTTGAACATTAAATATCTTGTCTTTGTGGTGTATTCAATTGAATAAAGGTTGAAGAGGATTTGCAAATCATTGTATTCTGTTTTATTTACATTTTACACAGCGTCCCAACTTCATTGGAATTGGGGTTGTAGTTGGAATAATGGATAAATGAACCTGCCCACAATTTGTTAATACTGTCTCTCCAGTTTAAAATGGGAAAGTTATGCTATTGCAACAAGGTGAACTCCAGATTGAAAATACATTCCTCCTGGCTTGGCTTTGGTTGATCTGGTAGATCATTGGTCTCAAGTATGAGCAATCTAGTGTTTGAACCCCACTGCGGCGCTGCCACAAAGATATGCCATCTGGTCACACTTTGCGAACAACAGCTTGTGTCTTCTATGTTGTGCTTTCTGCTAGTGTGTGTGGTGCTGCCCCTAGTGGTGAACAAAAAGTGAGCAGAGACATTGCCAATGCATTGCAGTACAGTAGTAAACACCTGATTAAGGTCCCAGTTTTTCATGAAATACGAGGTCTATTAGAAAAGTATCCGACCTTATTATTTTTTTCAAAAAACATATGGATTTGAATCACGTGTGATTGCGTCAAGACAAGCTTGAACCCTCGTGCGCATGCATGAGTTTTTCCACACCTGTGGGTTGCGTCATTCGCCTGTGAGCAGGCTTTGAGTGAGGAGTGGTCCACCCCCTCGGCGGATTTTCATTGTCAGGAAATGGCGGAATGATTTGGGCTTTTTTTCCATCAGAATTTTTTCAGAAACTGTTAGAGACTGGAAACCATTCAAAAAATGTATCTGGCTTTCGGTGAAAATTTTACGGGCTTCACAGAGAATAAGGACTGTTACTACAGCTTTAAGGACGGCTTTAAGGACGGCTTTAAGGACGCTCGGCGCGCCTCACTCTGTGCCGCCATCGAGAGCCACAAACCACCGGATCATTTCTAAACGGATGGCTCTGTGGAGCCGGACCATTGTGTGCACTTTCTCTGGTTATCACGGGACATGTTCTGGCATGTCCAGGCACATCCACAATTTCTCGGATAATCACTCGATGGAAAAACCACCGACAGCTGTCTGAACGCCATCTCAAAGCCATCCTGTGAGACCAAAACGGAGGTGTTCCTTTGTCTCGCTCCATCAGCAAATCGGTCGTGACACGCGAAGCCTCCGCTCGGCTTTCCATGACAAAATCTCTTGTTAAAAGTGAAATCTGCCGGAAAATGGTTGATGTCCAGCTCTTGTGATAACCAGAGAAAGTGCACACGACGGTCTGGCTCCACAGAGCCATCCGTTTAGAAATGATCCGGTGGTTTGTGGCTCTCGATGGCGGCACAGAGCACAGCGCGCCGAGCGTCCTTAAAGCCGTCCTTAAAGCTGTAGTAACAGTCCTTATTCTCTGTGAAGCCCGTAAAATTTTCACCGAAAGCCAGATAAATTTTTTGAATGGTTTCCAGGTGCCAGTCTCTAACAGTTTCTGAAAAAATTCTGATGGAAAAAAAGCCCAAATCATTCCGCCATTTCCTGACAATGAAAATCCGCCGAGGGGGTGGACCACTCCTCACTCAAAGCCTGCTCACAGGTGAATGACGCTACCGACAGGCGTGGAAAAACTCACACATGCGCACGAGGGTTCAAGCTTGTCTGACGCAATCACACGTGATTCAAATCCATATGGTTTTGAAAAAAATAATAAGGTCGGATACTTTTCTAATAGACCTCGTATGTATTTGAATAAAAACTGAATGACTACATTAAACAAAATATTGTAGCATAGTGCATTGTATCACACCAAATGAAATCGCATTGAGTCATTCCATAATAAAAAATACCCAAATCGTGTCATAGCCATATCTAGACACTTATAGTATCGTTTCATAAGGGAGAGATGCTCACCCTGAGAAAAACATGCATAGATTTCCATTATTTGCAATATAGCCACTTTTAAATTCTATATAGTTTTAATAGAAAAAATTGGAGACACAGCAAAAATAAAACATCTGTATCATCTGTATCTATATCTATATCATCAAATACTGACATTTTAAATGACGCCATAAACACTGCCTGTCCATAATGCCAGCAGGTCAGCTTCTGAGAAACCCCAAATCTATATTACAATAACTGTGTACAGTGGCCTAAAAAAGTAAAAGCACAATATTAATGGAAATATGATCCCAGTCCAAAAAACTGCAATTACTAACACATAGGAAGGAATACGGTCAATAGTATTTTCCTGGACAATGTGGAAAAAGATGAAATAAGAAATATTGTAAAAAACTGTGTAAGCAAAAGATCAACTGACCATGAAGATTTAGACATGATGACTGTAAAAAGTATAATAGAAATTGTTATTGAACCATTTACTTATATTTGTAATCTGTCTCTGTCAACTGGGGTTTTTCCAGATGAAATGAAAATTGCTAAGGTAGTCCCATTATATAAAAATGGAGACAAACATAATTTTTCTAATTACAGGCCAGTATCATTGCTTCCACAGTTTTCTAAAATTATGGAAAAAGTTTTTGTAACAAGATTGGATAAATTTATTGAGAAACATCATATTTTAAATAATGCTCAGTATGGATTCAGAACAAAACATTCGACAGCTATGGCAATTATGGAACTAATAGAGAAAATATCAACAACAATAGATAATAAGGATTATTTTGTAAGTATTTTTATTGACCTGAAAAAGGCTTTTGATGTTATAGACCACTCAAGATTGCTCCACAAGTTACAACAATATGGAATAAGAGGTGTTGCACATCAGTGGGTAAAAAGCTACTTAGAAAATAGAAAACAGTTTGTTCAGATAAATAATACCAAATCAGAATTGTGTAACATTATTTATGGAGTACCACAAGGATCGGTACTTGGACCCAAACTGTTTATTTTGTATATCAATGATTTTGTGAATGTATCCAATGTGCTTGGCAGCATTTTATTTGCTGATGATACAACGCTGTTTTACTCTGGATCAGATATACAGGAAGTAGCACAAGTGATAAATACAGAGTTGGAAAAAGTTAAACATTGGTTTGATATAAACAGATTGTCACTAAATATTAATAAGACAAATTTCATATTGTTTAATGATAGAGCGAAAGAAAATAATGTGTCATTACAAATAGATGGAATGGATATACAAAGGGTAAAAGAAATGAAATTTTTAGGAGTCATGATTGATGAAGATCTTACATGGAAGTCACACATAAATTACATAAAAGGAAAAATAGCGAAAGCCATTGCTGTTTTGCATAAAGTAAAATATTCATTAAATAGTTATGGTTTATTAACATTGTACAATTCATTGATTGTCCCATATTTAACTTACTGTGTAGAAATCTGGGGATCAACATATACAACCTATATACAACCTTTATTTATTTTGCAGAAAAGAGCTTTAAAAGTGATTAGTAACAGTGGTTTTAGAGATTCATCTAATCCATTGTTTATTAAGTATAGGGTACTTAAATTTCATGATTTAGTTGATTTGAAAATATTACAAACGATGTACCAAGTTAATAAAAATACTTTACCAACAAACATTCAAAATATGTTTGAAAAAAGAGTAAGTAGTTATAAATTGAAAGGAATAGAAGTCTTTAAAAAACCAAGATTTAGAACCAAAGTAAAGGAAAGGAGTATTGCAGTAAATGGTGTCAAATTATGGAACAATCTTAATAAAGAAATTAAAGAATTAAGGTCGCTTAAATTATTTAAAAAACATATTAAATTAGATGTATTAAGTAAGTATGAAACTATGAAGTAAGTCAGTGGGCTGCAAGAAAGTCAAAAAAAAAAAAAAAGTAAACTGTTAATAATGTTTGGAGTGTCTTAAGTTTAAATGTAACCTGTCAGTGATGTAATCTATTAATTAATGGTCATAATTATGAAATGGGTCAGTGGTATGTGACAAGTTAAAGAAATGCAATTGACTATGATGCTGTATATTGAAAGATTGTATTGTTAAAAGGGGCAGAAATCATAAGACTTGTTCTTCTTTCTGCTCCTTTTCATTCTGGTATTGTGGTGCTTTTGTTTTTTGCTTTTCTGTTTTTCTTTTAAATGAATGAAATAAATATTAAAGAAAGAAAGAAAGAAAGAAAATGCATGTAAACAGAAAAATCTTTTAAACAATATCTAACTTCCATATTTGTTCACGCTTATCATGATATTGGTGTCTATTAATCTGATAGAAGATCCTGCCACAAAGATAAATGTGTCCAGAAAAGTTACATTTTTCCATCCTCTGCCACGGAGGAACTCAAGTAGTCAAATCAAGGAGTCTCCTTCTCCTCTGCTGCCAGGAAGACTTACAGCCGTGTGACACCATCATTAATTAGCAGATCACAGGGAAGAAGAATTGTGTTGGTTTGGGATCCAAGCCATTGGTTCTGTGTTTGGAAGGTATCTATAAAGTCCTGATAAATGTCTTGATGCGCTGAAAGCAAAGTTCCAAAATTTTTACTGCAAAAGGGATTCACTCAAAGGACATATTTGATATATAATTGTATATGTTCCACACAGTAAGAGTCCAACTCAGGTAGCATGGCTGTTATTATGTCAAGTGTTTTATACCTTCTGTGTGTTCATAATACGAGGGCTGTCCATAAAGTATAGGTCCTTTTTATTTTTTTCAAAAACTATATGGATTTCATTCATATGTTTTTACGTCAGTCATGCTTGAACCCTCGTGCGCATGCATGAGTTTTTCCATGCCTGTCGGTGACGTCATTCGCCTGTGAGCACTCCTTGTGGGAGGAGTCGTCCAGCCCCTCGTCGGAATTCCTTTGTCTGAGAAGTTGCTGAGAGACTGGCGCTTTGTTTGATCAAATTTTTTTCTAAACCTGTGAGACACATCGAAGTGGACATGGTTCGAAAAATTAAGCTGGTTTTCAGTGAAAATTTTAACGGCTGATGAGAGATTTTGAGGTGATACTGTCGCTTTAAGGACTTCCCACGGAGCGAGACGTCGCTCAGCGCTCTCAGGCGGCGTCGTCAGCCTGTTTCAAGCTGAAAACCTCCACATTTCAGGCTCTATTGATCCAGGACATCGTGAGAGAACAGAGAAGTTTCAGAAGAAGTCGGTTTCAGCATTTTATCCGGATATTCCATTGTTAAAGGAGATTTTTTTTAATGAAAGACGTGCGGACGGGTCCGCGCGTCGGGACGCAGCCGGCGCGGTGCGGCGGCACAGGAAAAACACCTCCGTGTTGATAACCATTTGTAAAATCCTGGCGGCTTTTGATGGCTTTCAGTGGAGTGAGTATATGAGAAAGTGTTTAACAGCTGGACATGTTCCAACTTGTCCTTAAGGCTTCCAACAGAGGTGTTTTTCCTGTGGCGGAGCGTCGCGGCGGCTGCGAGCCGACGCGCGGACCCGTCCGCACGTCTTTCATTAAAAAAATCTCCTTTAACAGTGGAATATCCAGATAAAATGCTGAAACCGACTTCTTCTGAAACTTCTCTGTTCTCCCACGATGTCCTGGATCAATAGAGCCTGAAATGTGGAGGTTTTCAGCTTGAAACAGGCTGATGACGCTGCCTGAGAGCGCTGCACGACGTCTCGCACCGTGAAAAGTCCTTAAAGCGACAGAATCACCTCAAAATCTCTCATCAGCCGTTAAAATTTTCACTGAAAACCAGCTTAATTTTTCGAACCATGTCCACTTCGATGTGTCTCACAGGTTTAGAAAAAAATTTGATCAAACAAAGCGCCAGTCTCTCAGCAACTTCTCAGACAAAGGAATTCCGACGAGGCCAGTTTGCCAGTTTTATACATCTAGTGGATTTTGTTCGTTTTATTCATATAATTGATTTTGATTATAACAGAAAAAATTTGCTTGTCCACCTGAATCCTTTATATGCGAGTTTTATTGTATTCCAGTCACTTACTGAACCCACTGCAAAACTTGATAGTCTGTACTCCAGAGGAAAACTGAGCATCCTAAGTATCATTTTATAATTCATGCTTTAAAAAGGCTGTTCTGTCCTAAAAAGTAAGAGTTAAATGCAGGAAAGAGCCACTCAGCTGATGCCCAACAAACCTATAACAAGCATGTTGATGTCGATAGCACAGTTAAAAGGTAATGAGCACCCATCCCACAAGACCATGTTTGCAGCTACAAAAACCAAACTGTTCCAAGTGGTTCTCGGTATGTGTACTTTATTTGTTTATTTGTTTATTTGGATCCCCATTAACATCTGCAGTGTAACTGCATCAGCTACTCTTCCTGGGGTCCATTCAAATTTTAATTACAATTCACAAATACACATTTATTTATTTATTTATTTATTTATTGCATTATGCATGTTAACTGTTTATGTACACTGTCTTTTCCTTGTTTGATTTTAATGGAAAGCACTTTGTGCACCTTGTGTGTTGTAAAAGGGCTCTATAAATAAAATTTGATTGATTGATTGATTTCAGTACAATAACACAACACATTTCCATTAAGGCCTATAAAACACAATGAAAACTCATAATACATTACAATGCTTCAGACATTTGCTTAAAATACTTTTTAAGTTCCTTTTTAAAACCCAGACCACTGCTCAGTTCCCTTAATACTTTACTGGAATTTACATTGCAATTTATACAAAACAACTTCTTATTCAACAAAAAAGAAGTGACAAATCATTTTTCAGTGGAATTATTAAGTGGCACATGCATCATGTATCTTAGTTTTTGTTTTATTTTATTTATTTCTAACAAACTTGTACATGTTGTGTTGGCAGTACTCAAGCATGACCATAACGCGAAATTAGCCCCATACAGGCCATACGTTGTTTTTGTAAATTTCCCGTCGTGGGAATAATAAAGAATTATCTTATTTTAAACCCGGCATTTTCAGCAAATAAGTAAATAAACTCAATATGCAAGCAGGTAGCTTAACAGCGAAATCGAATTTGACCCCAAGAATGTACCATGAGTCATGTGACCATTTTTTTTCCAGCTCATCATGTCACTGCTGTCTGTATAAGGGACTCTTCCCCAACATGGCCCTCCCCTTTTCACTTCTCACTGCACTTTCTCAGCAAGCTGCAGGGAGGTGCCAATTTGCCAATTCCCCACATAGTGATATGACACATAATAGAAAACTACTTTGCAGCACAGATAATTTTTTAAGTGCTTGTGCAGACCCCCATG
Source organism: Thalassophryne amazonica (assembly GCF_902500255.1). NCBI lineage: Eukaryota > Metazoa > Chordata > Actinopteri > Batrachoidiformes > Batrachoididae > Thalassophryne > Thalassophryne amazonica. The sequence continues at coordinate 43,942,862 of NC_047106.1, forward strand.
TGTCATGAAGAAATACTGCCCCGGCCACCTGCCCGGTTCGCCCATACCAAAAACCGTTGGAGTTCAATTTTGAGCTTCATGGCAAAGGTTGTGAAAACTTATGTACATGTGATTTCATGGGGGTTTTTTTTCTTAATAAATTTGCAAAAATTTTAACAAAACCTTTTTTACAGTGTCATTATGGGGTATTATGTGTAGAATTTTGAGGGAAAAAATTAATTTCATTTATTTTGGAATACGGCTGTAACAAAAAAAAAAAAAAGTGGAAAAAGTGAACCTCTGTGAATACATTCCCGTACCTGTACCTGAGACACAAAGGAGCAAAAAACAAACATAATGAGTAGTCACCTGTGGCCGGTCCACCAGACCTCCATAAATAATTTGTGTGAGGTGGAGATGAATGTTTTCAGGCCCGGCGCCAGAAAAGAAATATTAAGGGGGCGATAAGTTTATCACAGGGGGCGGGGTCGCCCCCCCCCCAAAAAGTGCGCACCGGAGGGGACGTGCCTCTGAGCTTGCGTAATGAATTGGGTACGCGCCTAGAAAGCTCGTGTATTTAGGCTACACCGTTGTAAGAGACTGACTAAGATTAAAGAGTGATGACAGTATTTTTTTTTATTATTATTTGAATGTATAGAGGGTTTTCAATCACATGACCGATTTGCTGCAGGACAGGTGCCGTCTCCATTCTGGATTACAAGGAGGCTGGCGCGTGATAAAAAATGGAGAGAATGTACGGTTAATACGATGCTTTAAATCCTCGAGATAAAGCTATTTATCGTGATCGATGTGTAGCAGTTGGTTCAGTGGATCCGTATCTTATACCAGATAGTGAATTTAGTGGTGACGTAACGAACTGGCCGACAGTGTCACACTGCGATATTGTGAACTAGGAAGCTGCCGACCAGGTCAGCCTCGCCGGCCTCCTGCAGAGCATCACAGCGGAGCTCTGAAAGCGGAGGTCGTCTTGAAGTCCTGAGCGATTTCTCGCACCAGGTGCTAGAAGGGCAGCTTGTGGATCAGCAGCTTGGTGCTCAAGGACCACAATGTAAATAAGCATCCGTATTGGAAGAATTCTTGTGTTGTCCTCGGCAGTATTTTTATGTATTCTTATATAATTTTATTGCCCAAATAAAATAAAATAAAATTCTGGGAGCAGTAGATTTCTGTTAGCGGCGGATCTCTCTCAGCGCCACGGTGCCATGAGGCTTCTTCACACCAACGTTGAAGCTTCTGCAATTGTTCGCCAAATGCACGTAGCGTATCACAACGGCCACCGCGTCGTAATCCAGAATGGCCGTGGGACACAAAATGACGTGACCGGGGTCACGTCTCTTATCATGGGTCACATGAAAACCCTCTATAGACCCTTGGTCAAGTGATCTCCTGCATACCACAAAACCAAATCAACAACTGATCTGAGAAACGATACGAGACAGTAGATTAACCCCACATACAGCCCTCCATCACAAGCGCAAACACAGCATAATTGGGCATGACAGTCACACAACGGGTCAAAGATAAACCTTTCATGTAGATATACTGTATTTACAACAATACATAACTTTTATCTTACCACAAAAGTCAATATCTTAACATAAAATTCTGTGTGGAAATGGATGCTAGCCTACCTCAGAAGAGTTGAAGCCTTCGGTTGGATGCCATGTTGAATCTTTTGAGAAGGACATCTCGCCACTCTCCGTTGAATTTCCTGGTTAGGTCATTCTCAGATGCCAGCCTTATTAAGTTCGCCTTTTGTTCATGCAGCATGCTGCGTCTGTGATCACTAGGCTTTTTCCACTCGTGTGCAAAATCTTAACACCCTCCCCAAGTGAGTCGTGCTACATGATCTGCCTTTTGCTTGGTGGACTTGACGAATCCCAGGAACTCCAGCTCTAACACTGCTTGAATAAATCGAGCATGCTTTAATTTGTCCACTTTGCCATAATCGCTGGACTCAGGATCCTTGCCCTCTGCCGCACTGACAAGCGCAACCCTCAACCTATCAAATCGCTTGAACACAGACACACGCCATATCCGCTTGTTTTAAAATTAATTACTTTAGTTAATTAATTTGGTTTATTTGTTAAATACGTGATATTACTGATTTATTTTTCTTTCTTTTTTTACTTTTATTTTTGATAACTCTCACATCCCAGGGGGCGAGGTTGATGATGTGAGGGGGCATCGCCCCCAAACGCCCCCTCGTGGCGCCGGGTCCGAATTTGTTCCATGTTGAACCCCAAAATAATAGCAACTAAGAAGACAAAAAAGAAAAAAACTGCACACTTTTATTAAAGATCCCAACTTCCAAGATGCTCAAATGGAAGAGCACTGATGTGGTTGTAAATATGACAAAATCAGGGGTGAATAAGAATTGCATCTGAAAACGTATTGCATGCACTACATATAACACATTCCCACTGATTGATGAATTTGTGCACGTGCAATGTAAATTGTGTTTTCCGGACTGTAAGTCTCATTTTTTGTTTGTCGATTTGTTTTTTGTTTTGGGAGGTCCTGTGACTTGTATTACTGGTGCAACTTATATGTCAAAAACCAGGGGTGTAACAATGCACAAAAATCATGGTTCTCCATATTGTTAGTTCAACAGAAACAAGAAGCACAACTTTAAAGATATTTAGACTACTTTGTGTAAGTTAATGTGTGACTGAATACTTTTTCCAGGTTCGAAAACGTTTTTGCTTGAATTCTTGTGAAATATCTATTTCAAAAATAAATGAGACTGAGAGTGTGGTGTAACTTCTAGTCTGGAAAATACTAATGTTAATAATGTTGGCAGTGTCAAAGTTAAGGGCTAAGTCACCGCAAAAGGCGAGATGCTGGCTAAAATGGAAAAAAAAAATAAATAAATAAAATCTATTCGCTGCTCAATAAATGCTTTTCCATGTTTATTATCCACACAAAGACCAATAACATCAGTCATACAAGGTGTTATTTTCTATCTCAAGTCTCTGTGCAGCAACTTAGTTCATGTGCTCATGTGCACATGAACTAGTCATATGCAGGAAATAATTATATCTTTTATACATACCGTAGCATTTTGAGTGCTGAAGAAAATACGGCTTTGTTCCATATTTACTGTATTTAACTCTCACAAAGGAGCTTTGTATTGGCCACAGACTGCACAGATCCTGCTTCTCCTTCGTTGCATGGATGGAGACATACACAGAAATATGTATACTGTGTTGTGCAGTTATTCTGCAACACGTTCCCATATTAATGAGGGACTGTGTTACACTATCACATCGTATCACCGTGCAGTTTATGAGCAGCTTTAGTCTTGGAGCTCTATCTGGACAATCCATCATGCAATCTAAAGAGCATAGTGTAAATGCATTTGGGTATGTCCAGCGTCACTTTGTCACATAGTGCAAAGTTTAACACATTGTGTTATTTAATTAGCCATAGGTGTGTTTTGGGCAGAACCTAAAATAAACCAGTCAGAGTGTCATTTGTCAGTCCCTTTAAGACGTGTGTGCCAGCACCTGCATCATTGCTATATACAAGGTGAAACGTAATAAAACACCATTGAACTAGAACACCGCCCTCATTAAGCGCAAACCTCCGCCAACGCTAGTTTCAATTTTTATTTTGAAAAAAAAAAAAATGACAGTCCTGTTAGAAGTGGCTTTTCATAAGCTAAATTAGAATACAAAAGATAGATCAAAAGGGCTTTACAATGTTAAAATCAGTGATGCTTAATTGGAGTAAGCGGTTGAAGATGTTAAAATCAAATATCCGGTAAATCCACAATATGGATCAGATGCGGATCAAACGTAGTCTATTCATTGAGAGTGCCCGTTTGCACCTCATTGTCATAAATGAGACTGATTGGATGCTTTTGATTGAGATAAAATGCAAAATGTACCTCAAATGGGCTTTTCAGTGTTAAATTCAAATGTCCACAAAATCCACAATCAGGATCAGATCCAGATCAGTCTTTGTCAGAGTGCCAGTCTGCACCTCACTTTCGAATATGAGAGTGATTGGGGCATGTTTGATTAAGATATAATGTAAAATATAAATTTCATAATTTCATTATGAAAGTTAAATGGCCACAAAATCTGTAATCTGGATCAGATCCAGATCAAACTTTATCAGTCGATAAAGGATACCATCCTACATTATGCTGTCAAATATGAAAGAAATGTAATCTTTTTTGACAATATTAAAGATAGGGATTTTTCCAAATTTTTCCCTGACTTTGACCTTTGACCTACCCTTAAAATTGAATCAGTTCTCACCTCTCAGGTTATGACTCTTCTGTAAAAATTTTATCATGATATATGAAAAATTGTGGGCTCCAAGCTGTTCACAAACAGACAAACAAACAAACAAATAGGGGTGAAAACATCTTCATTAGTACGGTAATGACTTTCAATCAGCGCACAATTTCAATTTATTTTCATTTATATAGCGCCAAATCACAACAAAGTTGCCTAAAGGCATTTCACACAAGTAAAGTCTAACCTTACGCACAGTCTGTATATGCACTAGCGTGTACAGTGCTTGTATTAGAATGCATCCCGTGCTGGAAAAGCAAATGTAAATCTAAAGAGGATGTGAACAAGAGATGATGTGTGAATGTGAGTGATTGAAAATGAAAGAGGCTCTGCTGCACAGTGCTGAGATTTCACTCTGACAAATATTGATTATGGGGCTGAACAACAAGCTGCAGGTTTGCTTTAATGTATGTGTGAGACAGAGAGAAATTAGCCCCTCGGAGACTTATACTTTATGCCATGAATTTGTCTCCAATTTGACTCCTTGGTGTCATGTTTGAAAAGATTAAAGTAGCCTTCTCTTAAAAGTCACCACAGAAACTTTTACAAGGTTGTACCAACTATAGCGACGCCTGCAGCATCAAAATTACCATATGTTAAGTCTTGATAAATATACTCATACTGCAGGTAAAGAAAGGTTGACAACTTTACTCAGTGTCTAATGTCTCTCTGTTTGCTCCAAGCAGGTGTCATAAGGCAGCTAATTGAAACTGCCTGAATTGTTACATGCTGTTTAAATAAGTATTGTGCAGTTCTTTCTTGAAAGGTCCTGTTTTATGGCCCCTTCACACACAGTACGAGCAAACCACGAAACCATCAAGCTGATGTCGGGAGGGACACGTGGTCGGTCAGGCATGAACGATCCCACTGCAAAGGTGGAAAAAAAAAATACATGCCACCCACGGGATTCGAACCTGCAATTTACAAAAGCTCTGATTGCCAACCAGAAGCTTTACCACTGCGCTACCATCGCTAGCCCATAAAAACTGTGTAAATGCCTGAAATCAACAAGGAGATAAACGTATTTAAAAAATATATAAAACCACACACCATAACAAAACCTGCATTTTATTGAATCCCTCTTATCGAGCAAATAATACAAGTATGAACCATCTGTTCCTCTGTAGATGACCCATGGTCACAGAGGTACAGTCATGGAATGACATGAATGAAGCAGTTTGCTCTTATCATGTACACAGTGGTGGGCACTGTTCAGCTAATCCGATAACCGATAATTATCTAAGATAACATTTTCCTAGTGGATTAGCTTTTCAGATAACTTTTAAAACCATCATCGGACCAATTATCTTCCGATAAATTTAGTTCCAATAACTTTTATTCTGATAATATTTTTTTCTGGCAAAGTGAGCAAAGTCTAATGGTCAAAAATGTTTGTAAACCCTAAAATCAAACACTTTAATCCTTGTCATGTGTAGATCAGTGGGTTTTGGCAGACTGGCTGTCGCTTGTTGATGACGTCATCATTACGCGCAAAACGTGATTGGCCGGTCGACGCAGGGAGCATTGTAGGTAGTGTAGTTTAGCTTCACTTTGGACGCTACAGTGTTATTGCCTGCTCAACACAAAAACAAAATGGACTAATTTTAACATTATTGTTTTTTTATTTGTTTGTGACACTGGATAATTTATTTGCCAAGACTCGGTGGGAGAGAGGAGATCTCAAGGTGCAGCTGCAAGGACTTCTCTTCTCCGTTTACACACCGTTTGGACAAGCAGGATGCTTTATATGGATTATTTCTTCAGATGAATCCCACTCAAACTAACAGGTAAGAATTTATATTTACTACGTGTGTCTTTTACTCTTCCAATCAATGCATTAATGGAAGTATTTCGGTTGTTTAAGCCACAGGGTTGAAAGCCTGTGAAAAAAGCGACAGCTTTTAGCTTGTAAATGATGGTGTATCTAATTCAGAGATAAACTGTGACTTCTAATACTGTGTTTTACTGCTTTTGAAAGATGATGACAGTGTTTGGGGTTTTATTTTTTTATTCATTCATTTTTCATGTGTTCTTTGTGTTTGTGATCCTTGAATTTACCCAACAGCCCCTGCGCTTAAAGTGAAACTGGTTTATCAGAAGCCAACAGTGTAATCTGATGTGGCTACGTCTGAATCAATACTAATAGTTATCAGTTATCGGTTATCTGTGATAAAGATAAATTTTGTAGTAGTTTATCGGTTTAGCGTCATAATGATTAATGGTTATCAAAGCTAACTTTTTGGTTAGCTGTACCCACTACTGCATGTACAGATCTGCTGGCCTGGTGTTTCCAGCCCGCCCCAGTTGCATGCGTCCGACATGCGTGTCCTGTTAACAGTGTGCTGCAGGACAGAGCTCACGTGGGTGACGTGACATTCAGATCGCCCGCTGTTCGATATGTTTCTGACTGTCCGTTTCACCTCCGGCGGCCTGTCACTGTGCGTGCCATGCGCTCGTTCACTGCAGCCCGTCGCAACAACGATATATGTTTTTATGTATGTCCACATGAGGACAGCAAGCAGGCACACGCGCGTCATAGTGGACAGTTGTAAGTTCATGTTCTTCAAAACACGGTACGTGTTCCCCAGCTGGGACATCCAGAACCAGACTTCAAACAATTTTATTGATCCCAAAAAAGGGCAATTACATTTACACTCCAATTACCTCAGAATAAAGCAATTAATCCACAATTATTACTTGTTTACCGTAATAATGGCACACATCAAAATTAAAGACAACACATATACATTTGACACTGTTTATGTGCACTAAACGTGAGGCAGTCCATCATCCGAATTGAGGCAAAGTGAATGAAGGCCGCTGCAACTGGAGTCACGCCACCGCTAGCTTGGGGGTAATGGGGTCCTGCCACAGCTAAAAACCGCGCAGCCTCCAGAGACGAATGGGGTGGCATGAGTGGTTGCCGGGATGGGGTGTGTCATGGGGGCAGGAACGGAGATATAGGGAAAAAATGGAGCATGCTTCATCTCTGTCCATGTGTAAGTCTGCCAGTTTATTGTCTTTGTGGGTTGAGATAAGAAAAGAGCCGAATAGTCTCACCAAGGCCAAGGACATTCCTATGGAGGAGAAAACAGTCGGGCAATTTGTCCTTCAGGCTCGAAGCCTTGAGTGTTGTGGTTGAGCAGTGAAAAACACTTTTAACAGTTCCACTTGAACAACCAAATCCCAATTATGAATTAAGAATATTCACCAGCCTCTGAAATCTTCAACTTCAACTGCAAGGCACGCATCTGCTCCAAGATGTCATCCAATTTGCATCTGAGTTCAAGAGTCATCGCAATCTGAGAATGCACTGCCTTGCCAACCTCGTTAATCATGACGGACAAGCGAGGGGGTGTGGTTCTTGATGCCGCTGTCTTGCCAATTTTCCAGTAGATCAGGGCAGCACATAAGCCAGAAAGTATCAGCCCTGCTACCATAAGTCCAAAAATGAATTAATCCTCAATGTCCTCAATGGAGAAAGGCGCCAAGCATGCAATACACCAAGACCCCCAGGAGTCGAGAACATAGACCGCAGGATACGTTCCATTTGGGCAGGTAGGATCCCCCGGTCCTGACCTTCTTGTAGAAAAAATGGTGTCAATAGTGTTCAGAGACCAGCTGATCAATTCCATGGTTAATCCAATAGTAGTCCAATAGATCCAGAATCCAATATGATTTGAGGAATTCACAGTCTGGTGAAGTAGGGACTTGAAGGTTAAAGCAGAGAGCAGAGATAAGGGAGTGGAGGAGATGCGACCGCCCTCGTCAGAGTCCCCACAGATGTCAACAGCAACTGCTGTCGGCAGACACTCCCGCAGTCAGTTCCCCACACATACCAGTGTGTCACTTTCTGTTATGTGATGATTATTTTTTTAGTTATTTCTTATGTAATTGCAAAAAAAAAAAAAAAGCAGAGTTGAGGTCTTACACACCTCTCTGCAGCTTCTCTCCCCCTGCCATCCCCTCATTACCCCATCCCCGTAGAGACGGTGCCTGCTCCCAGACCACCAATAACCAGCAAAAATCTATTTAAGCATAAAATTCAAAAAGAAAAAATAATATAGCACCTTCAACTGCACCACAGACTAAAACAGTTAAATGTGGTCTATTAAACATTAGGTCTCTCTCTTCTAAGTCCCTGTTAGTAAATGATATAATAATTGATCAACATATTGATTTATTCTGCCTTACAGAAACCTGGTTACAGCAGGATGAATATGTTAGTTTAAATGAGTCAACACCCCCGAGTCACACTAACTGCCAGAATGCTCGTAGCACGGGCCGAGGTGGAGGATTAGCAGCAATCTTCCATTCCAGCTTATTAATTAATCAAAAACCCAGACAGAGCTTTAATTCATTTGAAAGCTTGACTCTTAGTCTTGTCCATCCAAATTGGAAGTCCCAAAAACCAGTTTTATTTGTTGTTATCTATCGTCCTCCTGGTCGTTACTGTGAGTTTCGTCTGACTTAGTGCTTAGCTCAGATAAGATAATTATAGTGGGCGATTTTAACATCCACACAGATGCTGAGAATGACAGCCTCAACACTGCATTTAATCTATTATTAGACTCAATTGGCTTTGCTCAAAATGTAAATGAGTCCACCCACCACTTTAATCATATCTTAGATCTTGTTCTGACTTATGGTATGGAAATTGAAGACTTAACAGTATTCCCTGAAAACTCCCTTCTGTCTGATCATTTCTTAATAACATTTACATTTACTCTGATGGACTACCCAGCAGTGGGGAATAAGTTTCATTACACTAGACGTCTTTCAGAAAGCGCTGTAACTAGGTTTAAGGATATGATTCCTTCTTTATGTTCTCTGCCATATACCAACACAGTGCAGAGTAGCTACCTAAACTCTGTAAGTGAGATAGAGTATCTCGTCAATAGTTGTACATCCTCATTGAAGACAACTTTGGATACTGTAGCTCCTCTGAAAAAGAGAGCTTTAAATCAGAAGTGCCTGACTCCGTGGTATAACTCACAAACTCGCAGCTTAAAGCAGATAACCCGTAAGTTGGAGAGGAAATGGCGTCTCACTAATTTAGAAGATCTTCACTTAGCCTGGAAAAAGAGTCTGTTGCTCTATAAAAAAGCCCTCCGTAAAGCTAGGACATCTTACTACTCATCACTAATTGAAGAAAATAAGAACAACCCCAGGTTTCTTTTCAGCACTGTAGCCAGGCTGACAAAGAGTCAGAGCTCTATTGAGCCGAGTATTCCTTTAACTTTAACTAGTAATGACTTCATGACTTTCTTTGCTAACAAAATTTTAACTATTAGAGAAAAAATTACTCATAACCATCCCAAAGATGTATCGTTATCTTTGGCTGCTTTCAGTGATGCTGGTATTTGGTTAGACTCTTTCTCTCAGATTGTTCTGTCTGAGTTATTTTCATTAGTTACTTCATCCAAACCATCAACATGTCTATTAGACCCCATTCCTACCAGGCTGCTCAAGGAAGCCCTACCATTATTTAATGCTTCGATCTTAAATATGATCAATCTATCTTTATTAGTTGGCTATGTACCACAGGCTTTTAAGGTGGCAGTAATTAAACCATTACTTAAAATGCCATCACTTGACCCAGCTATCTTAGCTAATTATAGGCCAATCTCCAACCTTCCTTTTCTCTCAAAAATTCTTGAAAGGGTAGTTGTAAAACAGCTAACTGATCATCTGCAGAGGAATGGTCTATTTGAAGAGTTTCAGTCAGGTTTTAGAATTCATCATAGTACAGAAACAGCATTAGTGAAGGTTACAAATGATCTTCTTATGGCCTCAGACAGTGGACTCATCTCTGTGCTTGTTCTGTTAGATCTCAGTGCTGCTTTTGATACTGTTGACCATAAAATTTTATTACAGAGATTAGAGCATGCCATAGGTATTAAAGGCACTGCGCTGCGGTGGTTTGAATCATATTTATCTAATAGATTACAATTTGTTCATGTAAATGGGGAATCTTCTTCACAGACTAAGGTTAATTATGGAGTTCCACAAGGTTCTGTGCTAGGACCAATTTTATTCACTTTATACATGCTTCCCTTAGGCAGTATTATTAGAAGGCATTGCTTAAATTTTCATTGTTACGCAGATGATACCCAGCTTTATCTATCCATGAAGCCAGAGGACACACACCAATTAGCTAAACTGCAGGATTGTCTTACAGACATAAAGACATGGATGACCTCTAATTTCCTGCTTTTAAACTCAGATAAAATTGAAGTTATTGTACTTGGCCCCACAAATCTTAGAAACATGGTGTCTAACCAGATCCTTACTCTGGATGGCATTACCCTGACCTCTAGTAATACTGTGAGAAATCTTGGAGTCATTTTTGATCAGGATATGTCATTCAAAGCGCATATTAAACAAATATGTAGGACTGCTTTTTTGCATTTACGCAATATCTCTAAAATTAGAAAGGTCTTGTCTCAGAGTGATGCTGAAAAACTAATTCATGCATTTATTTCCTCTAGGCTGGACTATTGTAATTCATTATTATCAGGTTGTCCTAAAAGTTCCCTGAAAAGCCTTCAGTTAATTAAAAATGCTGCACCTAGAGTACTAACGGGGACTAGAAGGAGAGAGCATATCTCACCCATATTGGCCTCTCTTCATTGGCTTCCTGTTAATTCTAGAATAGAATTTAAAATTCTTCTTCTTACTTATAAGGTTTTGAATAATCAGGTCCCATCTTATATTAGGGACCTCATAGTACCATATCACCCCAATAGAGCGCTTCGCTCTCAGACTGCAGGCTTACTTGTAGTTCCTAGGGTTTGTAAGAGTAGAATGGGAGGCAGAGCCTTCAGCTTTCAGGCTCCTCTCCTGTGGAACCAGCTCCCAATTAGGATCAGGGAGACAGACACCCTCTCTACTTTTAAGATTAGGCTTAAAACTTTCCTTTTTGCTAAAGCTTATAGTTAGGGCTGGATCAGGTGACCCTGAACCATCCCTTAGTTATGCTGCTATAGACTTAGACTGCTGGGGGGTTCCCATGATGCACTGAGTGTTTCTTTCTCTTTTTGCTCTGTATGCACCACTCTGCATTTAATCATTAGTGATTGATCTCTGCTCCCGTCCACAGCATGTCTTTTTCTTGGTTCTCTCCCTCAGCCCCAACCAGTCCCAGCAGAAGACTGCCCCTCCCTGAGCCTGGTTCTACTGGAGGTTTCTTCCTGTTAAAAGGGAGTTTTTCCTTCCCACTGTCGCCAAGTGCTTGCTCACAGGGGGTCGTTTTGACCGTTGGGGTTTTTACGTAATTATTGTATGGCCTTGCCTTACAATATAAAGCGCCTTGGGGCAACTGTTTGTTGTGATTTGGCGCTATATAAAAAAATTGATGATGATGATAATTGTGTATATAGGTAGTGTAGTACTTATCGGCTTAAATTGTGTTATGTGTGAAGGGGCCCTTAACAAAGCCACATTATCCTTCTTATTCATTCAGATTTATGTTTAAAGATCAAACAGTTTAATAGTTATGCAGTGTCACAGCTTCTATGCCTGAAGAGTTTGTCTCAATGGATAAATTATACAGACGGAACAATTATATACTAACAAAAGCCAAAAGAATATTACAATGTAAATGTACTGTATTTGTTTACAGTAAAATTAAAATAAAAAATTGGGTTCAGGTAGAAATAGTTTTTGTTGTTGCTGTTTGTATTCATTTTGTATTTTTTGTATTGTTTTTTTTGTTTGTTTGTTTTTTTTGGATACCAGGTAATAGAACTCGTGAGCAGTAAGGGCTACAGCAATATGACATTTGACCACAGTAACTTTGACCTTCACCCAAATGTTTGACTGGTCGACCTTGCCAGGGAAATTTTGGAAACCACCATTGCATGTGTTCCACGTATGATGCAAATTAGATTAGATTTAGATTAAATTTTACTGTCATTGTGCAGAGTACAAATACAGGGCCAGTGAAATACAGCTGACATCGAACCAGAAGTGCAAAAAAAAAAAAAGCATTAAATACCAAGTGCAGTCGAGTAATCTGTACAGCTAGGAGTGATATAGACAAATAAGAGATGGACAACCTGGTCTCACTGCAAGTCGTGATTCAGCAACACGAAATATACATTAATCTACTGGTTCGTGATATTGTGACGAAAACCACCTCATTTTCGTCACCGCAGCACAAATTCATTCTAATTCATTCCGTGATGGCTGCACAAAATTAAAAGTGAAGCGGGGGTGGGGGGGGTGGGGTGGTGGTGGTTATGGTTAGGGTGGGGGGAAGGAATAGGATTAGGTTATGGTTAAGGTTAGGGTTGGTGATAGGAGTAGGGTTAGTAATAGTGACTTAAAACAAACCCGTGTCACGAAAATTTGACTCATTTCGTCACGGGAGCATAAAAAAAAACAAAAAAACAAAAACGTGAGACTGGGCTGAGATGGATAATATACAGATGGGTATATACGAGGTCTGTGAGAAAAGTATCCAACCTTTTTTATTTTATGCAAAAAATATATGGATTTGAGTCATATGTTTTTACGTCAGCCAAGCTTGAACCTTCGTGCGCATGCGTGAGTTTTTCCACGCCTGTCGGTTGCATCATTCGCCTGTGGGCAGGCTTTGAGTGAGCGCTGGTCCACCCCTCTCATCGTTGTTTCATTGCGAGGAAATGGTGGAATGATTTGGGCTTTTTTTTCCATCAGAATTTTTTCAGAAACTGTTAGAGACAGGCAGCTGGAAACCATTCGAAAAATTTATCTGGCTTTCGGTGAAAATTTTATGGGCTTCACAGAGAATAAGGAGTGTTACTACAGCTTTAAGGACGCCCCACAATGGTGCACGGCTCGCCGCACTCCGAGCCGCCATCGAGAGGCAGAAACCACCACATCATTTCTAAACGGATGGCTGTGTGGAGCCAGGACCATCGTGTGCAATTTCTCTGATTATCACAAGAGCTGGACATCAGCCATTTTCTGGCGGATTTCACTTTTAACAAGAGATTTTGTCATGGAAAGCCGCGCAGAGGCTTCACGCGTCACGACCGATTCGCTGATGAAGCGAGACAAAGGAACACCTCCGTTTCGGAGTGTTAGAGGACAAGTTGAGACATGCCTATCTCGGCTTTCAGTGCTTACCAGTCGAGTGAGTATAAGAGAAATTGTGGAGAGCTGGGTATGTCCCAACTCGTCCTCTAACACTCCGAAACAGAGGTGTTCCTTTGTCTCGCTTCATCAGCGAATCGGTCGTGATGCGCGAAGCCTCCACGCGGCTTTCCATGACAAAATCTCTTGTTAAAAGTGAAATCTGCCAGAAAATAGCTGATGTCCAGCTCTTGCGATAACCAGAGAAATTGCACACGACGGTCCCGGCTCCACACAGCCATCCGTTTAGAAATAATGTGGTGGTTTCTGCCTCTTGATGGCGGCTCGGAGCGCGGCGAGCCATGCACCATTGGTGGCCGTCCTTAAAGCTGTAGTAACACTCCTTATTCTCTGTGAAGCCCGTAAAATTTTCACCGAAAGCCAGATAAATTTTTCTAATGGTTTCCAGCTGCCTGTCTCTAACAGTTTCTGAAAAAAAGTCTGATGGAAAAAAAGCCCAAATCATTCCGCCATTTCCTCGCAATGAAACAACGACAAGAGGGGTGGACCAGTGCTCACTCAAAGCCTGCCCACAGGTGACTCACGCAACCGACAGGCGTGGAAAAACTCACGCATGCGCACGAAGGTTCAAGCTTGGCTGACGTAAAAACATATGAATCAAATCCATATATTTTTTGCATAAAATAAAAAGGTCGGATACTTTTCTCACAGACCTCGTACATTCATGCATAAATAGATGAGTACAGTAAGATAAAAATATTAGGATATACAATAGTGTATGAATAGATATATACAGGAGTACAGATAATGGTAGTGAGGTTATTACAGGAGAAATAAAGTGTATACACCACAATGCCTCACATTCACCCCGATGCTGCCATGCAAGGCGCCCACTACACACCAGGAGCAACTTGGGGATTAAGGACCTTACCCAAGGGGCCTTATTTTTCCGGTCAGGCTGGGATTTGAACCGAGGATCCTCTGGTCTCAAGCCCAACCCGTTAACCACTAGACCATCACCTTCCCTCAACAACTCTGCTGGAAAGTGTAAATACATCCACTTATGTCTACCAGGTGAGCTGGCTAAACACTTTATAATTTCTTATCCTTTCATTTGTGTTGTTGGTCCTCAGCAATCATTTGATGTTATTTTTCTCTTATGATGCCAGTAAAACTATTAAAGGGATGATATCATGCTCTTGGCTCTTTTTTTTCCTGTTGCAGTGTATCTTCCCAAATCTGTCTGTGCAGCCCTTTCAGAAGGCCTTCTCCAAATAATGCAGAACAGATTTGTTTGCCAGTCAGCTGTCACAGGTGGTAATGTGCTTGTGAAAGCTAAACACTGCCAGCTCAATAGTCCCAGAACACAACAATTATGAAAACCATACTTACGGTGTATCCAGATAGTATTCACAGCACTTCACTTTTTACACATTTTGTTAGGTTACAGCCTTTCTCTAAAATTGAGTAAATTCTTTTTTTCCCCCTTTTTTTCATATCTACATAAATGTATTCACAGCCTTTGCTCAATACTTTGTTGATGCACATTTAGCAGCAATTCATCCATCCATCCATCCATCCATCCATCCATCCATCCATCCATCCATCCATCCATCCATCCATCCATCCATCCATCCATCCATCCATCCATCCATCCATCCATTTTCTTCTTTCTTGCAGCGGAAGCAACAATTCAAGTCTTCTTCAATATGAAGCCAACAAGCTTGGCACACCTTTCTTTGGGCAGTTTTTCCCATTCCTCTTTGCATCACCTCTCAAGCTCCATCAGGTTGGATGGGGAGTGTTGGTGTACAGCCATTTTCAGATCTGTCCAGAGATGTTCAATCAGATTCAGGTCTGGGCTCTGGCTGGACCACTCAAGGACATTCACAGAGTTGTCTTGAAGACACTCCTTTGATATCCTTTGGCTGTGTGCTTAAGGTCATTATCCTGCTGAAAGATGAACAATCACCCCAGTCTGAGGTCAAGAGTGCTCTGGAGTAGGTTTTCATTCAGGATGTCTCTGTACATTGCTGTATTCATCTTTCCCTCAATCTTGATGAATCTCCCAGTTCCTGCTGCCACCACCATGCTTCACTGCAGAGATGATTCCTGGTTTCCTCCAAACATGACATCTGCCATTCACACCAAAGAGTCTTTGTATTATCAGATCAGACAATTTTGTTTCTCATGGTCTGAGAGTCCTTCAGGTACCTTTTGACAAGCTTCTGGTGGGCTGCCATGTGCCTTTTACTAAGGAGTGGCTTCCATCTACCCACCTACCATACAAGCCTGATTGGTGGATTGCTGCCGAGATGGTTGTCCTTCTGGAAGGTTCTCTTCTCTCCACAGAGGAATGCTGGAGCTCTGACAGAGTGACCGTTGGGTTCTTGGTCACCTCCATGACTAAGGCTCTTCTCCCCTGATTGCTCAGTTTAGACAGGTGGCCAACTCATTTACAGATGATGGAAGCCACTGTGCTCATTGGGACCTTCAAAGCAGCAGAACTGTTTCTGTACCCTTCCCCACATTTGTGCAAATTTCAGACATGTTATATATATGTTATATATACATATACATACATATATACATGTTATATATTTACAATAAGCAGGGAGTTAAAGAGCAAAATTCACTTTCCCCCAGAATGACATAAACAGGAAGCGATCGCAGCTCACAGCAACTCCCATTGAAAATAGAAACAACCTGAGCTTCTGGCATGTTTACATAAAACAAACACAATAACAACGTCTGTAAACCCAGAGACTATATTCACGATAATTTTAGGCAAAATATACAAAGAGTTTTATTTTGCGATGTTAATGCTGTTGTCCATGTGCAGCGGTTAAAGTGCAGCATTATCTGAGCATTTCAATGCAGTTTTCAATGTTAATGACATCTTGCAGCGTGGCGACCTCTTCGAAATTTTGAGAGATTTTGTGGGATT
Organism: Thalassophryne amazonica; assembly: GCF_902500255.1. NCBI lineage: Eukaryota > Metazoa > Chordata > Actinopteri > Batrachoidiformes > Batrachoididae > Thalassophryne > Thalassophryne amazonica. The sequence goes on from NC_047106.1 coordinate 43,959,197, forward strand.
TGAAACCTCAATAGGGGGAATGTGTGGCACTTGGTATTCATACTGCCATCTACTGTTCATGGCAGTATGAATACCAAGTGCCACACATTCGCTTAAAGTGCTGAATCTCCTTAACAAACAGAATTTTCAGTTTTCAAAGTGCTTTTTTTTTACAAATGTTGTGTGTGTTATACCGACCAACTAACTGCTCATGTCTCTCAGGAAACTAATTTACCCATAATGCACTGTGGCATGTGTGTCTAAATGCTAAAACTTTCAAAATTAGTGCATTACTTTAAAACTAAAACATATAACTATATTTTCACTTTATAAAATGACAGACTAATTTAAATAACTTGTCCGGAATTAGTTTGTTTAATATTTTAACCATAAATCAAAAATATGTGCCTGTGCATGACTTGGGTGATATGCTGGCGAGCCTGCATAGTGTGAAGAGAAATTATCTTTTTTTCCCCTCTCTCTCTTTCTCTTGGGTAGTCAGCTCTCCTCTGCCTGCAGAGGACAGAGCTGTACCTCTCATAGGTGTCTGTCTGCTACAAAGCATGTAACAAGCAGGCACTAAAATCTTTGATTTCAGATTTCACAAATGTTTTTAACTGTTAAGCTTTATTTACTATACCCGCAAAAATATGTTAGCGGTCTAAAAATGATTGGACCTAAATTTAACGGAAGCTAATTGGGCCACTGATGGTTTTCAGTTATCTGTAAAGCTAATTTGCTAATGAAAACATTAGCTTTGATAATTAGCGGATTAGCGGAATTGTGCCCACCACTGGTCTTGGTATTGAAATTTTATTATCATTATTTTCAACCAAGCATTCAAATTTGTTTAACTTTCCAAGAGAGTAGATGAGCTGCTATTTTTTTCACAGTAATTTAAAGTCTGCAAGACCAGTGAGAAGCACCACGGGCTAAAAAGCTAATGAACATGTGCACGCCAATAATGCCAGAAAGAGCCAGGAGGTGAGGAACATTTTTGGTTTATGTGCTAAGTGAGCATAAACAAGTGAAAGCACCCGTATGAAATCTGATCCTCACAATACATCCATGGTTGGTTTTAGGACTTGCAACAAACTAGTGTTTAAGCATTGTGCAGTGCTGACTTGATGATTTCATGGAGAAAACAGACACAAAAAGCTATAGTCAGTGTGGCATAAGAACTGCAGATTGGGGTTTTCTGTAATAAAAACACAACCAAAACTGTGAGCCTACATAAGTTTTCAACTTCTCTACATTTTGTTTCACTTTGTCATGTGCTGGATCAGCCGTTTGCAGTCTTCAGTCTGCCACCACGCCACAATAAAGTGGATTGGCTGTCGTGCCTGCACTCGTCTGACAGCACGTGGATAGAATCAATCAGCTATTTCAATCAAGGCTAATGGAAAACAATGCTTGCGTTCTACACAGCACATGGGTGCAGTCGTGCTCGCGTTTGTGTGTGTTGGCAGAATCACAAACATTGAATCACACATCCCATTTTTTAATCATAATGAGACTTGTAGTAATTAGATATATGTGATGATGCTTAAATCAGTGATGATGCCATAAGCTTTATGATGCTCCCAAAATCATATCCCTGAGTTTTATTTCACAAGTAGTAAACATACAGGCATGATGTTCAAAATTGGACCTAAAATAACTTGCATTTGCAATACTATGTAATAGTACCCACAAATTTAACCTTGACCAAAATGACTGAACTCTGGCTGACTGTATTTAAAAATTCTATTGTTTTTATGGGGGTTGGGGAGAACTGGCAGCTTTAATAACTAAATAAATAAAATAAAACTGAATGAAAAAGTTTTAGAGACTGCCAGGAAAAAGATCTTGGAGTCTTGATTACAAATGACCTGTCCTTTTCTAGGCATGTGGCTGTTTCAGCATCCAAAGCTAATAGAGTTCTAGGCATGATAAAAGGGCATTTTCATTTATTGACAGAGTCATTTCTTCTTTTGTATAAGAACTTTGTCCTTATCTTGAATATTGCGTTCTTTTCTCTGAAAAGCCTTCAGTTAATTCAAAATGCTGCAGCTAGAGTACTGACAGGGACTAGAAGGAGAGAGCATATTTCACCCATATTGGCCTCTCTTCATTGGCTTCCTGTTAATTCTAGAATAAAATTTAAAATTCTTCTTCTTACTTATAAGGTTTTGAATAATCAGGTCCCATCTTATCTTAGCGACCTCATAGTACCATATCACCCCAATAGAGCGCTTCGCTCTCAGACTGCAGGCTTACTTGTAGTTCCTATGGTTTTTAAGAGTAGAATGGGAGGCAGAGCCTTCAGCTTTCAGGCTCCTTTCCTGTGGAACCAGCTCCCAATTCAGATCAGGGAGACAGACACCCTCTCTACTTTTAAGATTAGGCCTTAAACTTTCCTTTTTGCTAAAGCTTATAGTTAGGGCTGGATCAGGTGACCCTGAACCATCCCTTAGTTATGCTGCTATAGACCTAGACTGCTGGGGGGTTCCCATGATGCACTGAGTGTTTCTTTCTCTTTTTGCTCTGTATGCACCACCCTAACCCTAACCCTAATCATTAGTGATTGATCTCTGCTCTCTTCCACAGCATGTCTTTTTCCTGATTCTCTCCCCTCAGCCCCAACCAGTCCCAGCAGAAGACTGCCCCTCCCTGAGCCTGGTTCTGCTGGAGGTTTCTTCCTGTTAAAAGGGAGTTTTTCCTTCCCACTGTCGCCAAGTGCTTGCTCACAGGGGGTCGTTTTGACCGTTGGGGTTTTTCTGTAATTATTGTATGGCTTTTGCCTTACAATATAAAGCACCTTGGGGCAACTGTTTGTTGTGATTTGGTGCTATATAAATAAAAATGATTTGATTTGATTTGATTTGAAGGTTGGGCACCATACCTTGAGAAAGCTAAAAATATTTTAGAAAAAGTCCAGAGACGGGCCATGAAGTTGGTTCCAAAATTGCAGCATATGTCTTATGAAGACAGACTTTTAGAATTAGGTTTAACTACCTTAGAAGACCAATGTACTAGAGGTGACCTAATCGAGATTTATAAAATTGCGCATGGTTTTGAAAATGTAAATTTTGTAGATTTCTTTCAAATGAGAATCTATGCTGGCCTGAGAGGCCATGAACGGAGCCTTGAAGTACAAAGGCCCAGGTTGAATTTTAGGAAAAAAAAAAAATCAGCAATCAAGCAACTGGAATATAGAATAGTTTACCATGAGAAGTGGTCTCCTCACCTAGTGTTTTTAAAATAAATTATGATTTGTATTATAACACAAACACCACCAGGTTTTAAAATGGTTTTTTTCTTTTAAATTGCTTTTTTATTGCATTATTATTATGATGTGTCTTTATGTACATTTTTGCATACATCTATTTTACACAATAAAATGAATTATGAATTATGTAAAAAAATGTACATACCTTTCCAGAAAATATTGTGTTTTACAATGTAAAACTATTGTAATGTGCGAAATATTAATACAAGGAGAATGGAGCAAGGTCAGGTGTGGGAATATAGTCTTAAAGTGTAATGGATCGCAGAATCCATTTCATTCTCTTAATATATAGCCTACTCAGTTCTAAACAGACGTGATTTTTTTTCCAGAACTCCTCATTTAACATGCTTTGTACAAATACAGTAAAAATGTTATTATGGTAATATAAACAATTCATTATATTTTCAGAGTAGTTCTACCAGAAAGACCATGGAGGCAAATTGAAGCTGATACTTTTTAATACCTTAAGAAAATGTGCAGGATGTTATACTAGACTAGAGGCTAGAACTGAGATGATCTCAGTTGAAGTCCTGCAGTTGGAAGAGGCAGAGGCGGAGCAGTAGGGTGGTGGAGGAGTGTCTTAATGGTGAGCTGTAAACAGCATGAGTGAGAACTTTGATGCTTTCAGGAACGTGTGATTTTTATTGGTTGAGAGGCTGATTAATAATGGGGTCATCTGCTTCTGTTTAGGGTTCACAGCTGTGGTAAAGTAAATGATTCTGAATGGATACTTAAAATCTGACTCTTCTGGTGGAACTTGCACTATGCCGCATTTCCTATTCTGTGACAGCACAGTGGTGCAAACAGTAAACGTGCTTGCCTCCTAATCAAAATATCCCACGTTCAAAGCCCATTCCCTTATGCAGCTGGAGTTGTGTTTGAAAAACCAGATCAATATATGGATCCCATATTCAATCAATCAATCAACTTTTTTTTTATATAGCGCCAAATCACAACAAACAGTTGCCCCAAGGCGCTTTATATTGTAAGGCAAGGCCATACAATAATTATGAAAAACCCCAACGGTCAAAACGACCCCCTGTGAGCAAGCACTTGGCAACAGTGGGAAGGAAAAACTCCCTCTTAACAGGAAGAAACCTCCAGCAGAACCAGGCTCAGGGAGGGGCAGTCTTCTGCTGAGACTGGTTGGGGCTGAGGGAAAGAACCAGGAAAAAGACATGCTGTGGAGGGGGGCAGAGATCGATCACTAATGATTAAATGCGGAGTGATGCATACAGAGCAAAAAGAGAAAGAAACAGTGCATCATGGGAACCCCCCCACAGTCTACGTCTAAAGCAGCATAACCAAGGGATAGTCCAGGGTCACCCGATCCAGCCCTAACTATAAGCCTTAGCGAAAAGGAAAGTTTTAAGCCTAATCTTAAAAGTAGAGAGGGTATCTGTCTCCCTGATCTGAATTGGGAGCTGGTTCCACAGGAGAGGAGCCTGAAAGCTGAAGGCTCTGCCTCCCATTCTACTCTTACAAACCCTAGGAACTACAAGTAAGCCTGCAGTCTGAGAGCGAAGCGCTCTATTAGGGTGATATGGTACTACGAGGTCCCTAAGATAAGATGGGACCTGATTATTCAAAACCTTATAAGTAAGAAGAAGAATTTTAAATTCTATTCTAGAATTAACAGGAAGCCAATGAAGAGAGGCCAACACGGGTGAGATATGCTCTCTCCTGCTAGTCCCCGTCAGTACTCTAGCTGCAGCATTTGAATTAACTGAAGGCTTTTTAGGGAACTTTTAGGACAACCTGATAATAAAGAATTACAATAGTCCAGCCTAGAGGAAATAAATGCATGAATTAGTTTTTCAGCATCACTCTGAGACAAGACCTTTCTGATTTTAGAGATATTGCGTAAATGCAAAAAGGCAGTCCTACATATTTGTTAATATGCGCTTTGAATGACATATCCTGATCAAAAATGACTCCAAGATTTCTCACAGTATTACTAGAGGTCAGGGAAATGCCATCCAGAGTAAAGATCTGGTTAGACACCATGCTTCTAAGATTTGTGGGGCCAAGTACAATAACTTCAGTTTTATCTGAGTTTAAAAGCAGGAAATTAGAGGTCATCCATGTCTTTATGTCTGTAAGACAATCCTGCAGTTTAGCTAATTGGTGTGTGTCCTCTGGCTTCATGGATAGATAAAGCTGGGTATCATCTGCGTAACAATGAAAATTTAAGCAATACCGTCTAATAATACTGCCTAAGGGAAGCATGTATAAAGTGAATAAAATTGGTCCTAGCACAGAACCTTGTGGAACTCCATAATTAACTTTAGTCTGTGAAGAAGATTCCCCATTTACATGAACAAACTGTAATCTATTAGACAAATATGATTCAAACCACCGCAGCGCAGTGCCTTTAATACCTATGACATGCTCTAATCTCTGTAATAAAATTTTATGGTCAACAGTATCAAAAGCAGCACTGAGGTCCAACAGAACAAGCACAGAGATAAGTCCACTGTCCGAAGCCATAAGAAGATCATTTGTAACCTTCACTAATGCTGTTTCTGTACTATGATGAATTCTAAAACCTGACTGAACCTCTTCAAATAGACCATTCCTCTGCAGGTGATCAGTTAGCTGTTTTACAACTACCCTCTCAAGAATCTTTGAGAGAAAAGGAAGGTTGGAGATTGGCCTATAATTAGCTAAAATAGCTGGGTCAAGTGATGGCTTTTTAAGTAATGGTTTAATTACTGCCACCTTAAAAGCCTGTGGTACATAGCCAACTAACAAAGATAAGTTGATCATATTTAAGATTGAAGCATTAAATAATGGTAGGACTTCCTTGAGCAGCCTGGCAGGAATGGGGTCTAATAAACATGTTGATGGTTTGGATGAAGTAACTAATGAAAATAACTCAGACAGAACAATCGGAGAGAAAGAGTCTAACCAAATACCGGCATCACTGAAAGCAGCCAAAGATAGCGATACATCTTTGGGATGGTTATGAGTAATTTTTTCTCTAATAGTCAAAATTTTGTTAGCAAAGAAAGTCATGAAGTCATTACTAGTTAAAGTTAATGGAATACTCAGCTCAATAGAGCTCTGACTCTTTGTCAGCCTGGCTGAAAAGAAACCTGGGGTTGTTCTTATTTTCTTCAATTAGTGATGAGTAGAAAGATGTCCTAGCTTTACGGAGGGCTTTTTTATAGAGCAACAAACTCTTTTTCCAGGCTAAGTGAAGATCTTCTAAATTAGTGAGACGCCATTTCCTCTCCAACTTACGGGTTATCTGCTTTAAGCTACGAGTTTGTGAGTTATACCACGGAGTCGACACTTCTGATTTAAAGCTCTCTTTTTCAGAGGAGCTACAGCATCCAAAGTTGTCTTCAATGAGGATGTAAAACTATTGACGAGATACTCTAACTCCCTTACAGAGTTTAGGAATCTACTCTGCTCTGTGTTGGTATATGACAATAGAGAACATAAAGAAGGAATCATATCCTTAAACCTAGTTACAGCGCTTTCTGAAAGACTTCTAGTGTAATGAAACTTATTCCCCACTGCAGGATAGTCCATCAGGGTAAATGTAAATGTTATTAAAAAATGATCAGACAGAAGGGAGTTTTCAGGGAATACTGTTAAGTCTTCTATTTCCATACCATAAGTCAAAACAAGATCTAAGATATGATTAAAGTGGTGGGTGGACTCATTTACTTTTTGAGCAAAGCCAATAGAGTCTAATAATAGATTAAATGCAGTGTTGAGGCTGTCATTCTCAGCATCTGTGTGGATGTTAAAATCGCCCACTATAAGTATCTTATCTGAGCTAAGCACTAAGTCAGACAGAAGGTCTGAAAATTCACAGAGAAACTCACAGTAATGACCAGGTGGACGATAGATAATAACAAATAAAACTGGTTTTTGGGACTTCCAATTTGGATAGAAAAGACTAAGAGACAAGCTTTCAAATGAATTAAAGCTCTGTCTAGGTTTTTGATTAATTAATAAGCTGGAATGGAAGATTGCTGCTAATCCTCCGCCCCGGCCCGTGCTACGAGCATTCTGACAGTTAGTGTGACTCGGGGGTGTTGACTCATTTAAACTAACATATTCATCCTGCTGTAACCAGGTTTCTGTTAGGCAGAATAAATCAATACGTTGATCAATTATTATATCATTTACCAACAGGGACTTAGAAGAAAGAGACCTAATGTTAATAGACCACATTTAACTGTTTTAGTCTGTGGTGCAGTTGAAGGTGCTATATTATTTTTTCTTTTTGAATTTTTTTGCTTAAATAGATTTTTGCTGGTTATTGGTAGTCTGGAAGCAGGCACCGTCTCTACGGGGATGGGGTAATGAGGGGATGGCAGGGGGAGAGAAGCTGCAGAGAGGTGTATAAGACCACAGCTCTGCCTCCTGGTCCCAACGCTAGACAGTCACAGTTTAGAGGATCCAAGAAAATTGGCCAGATTTCTAGAAATGAGAGCTGCTCCATCTAAAGTGGGATGGATGCCGTCTCTCCTAACAAGACCAGGTTTTCCCCAGAAGCTTTGCCAATTTTCAATGAAGCCCACCTCATTTTTTGGACACCACTCAGACAGCCAGCAATTCAAGGAGAACATGCGGCTAAACATGTCACTCCCGGTCTGATTGGGGAGGGGCCCAGAGAAAACAACAGAGTCCGACATTGTTTTTGCAAAGTTACACACCGATTTAATGTTAATTTTAGTGACCTCCGATTGGCGTAACCGAGTGTCATTACTGCCGACGTGAATTACAATCTTACCAAATTTACGCTTAGCCTTAGCCAGCAATTTCAAATTTCCTTCAATGTCGCCTGCTCTGGCCCCCGGAAGACAATTGACAATGGTTGCTGGTGTCGCTAACTTCACAGTATATTAAATATACTGTGGTGGCTCTGAGCAAAATGGAAGCAGCACAACAAAATCTCATTAAATGGGATTCAATCAGATAGAGCTGCATTTAAATTCCACAAAAATAATTTCCTTAAAAACTGCATGATGATATTAATTTAGCAATACAAATGCTGTTGGATGTAATGGTTTAAAATGTGCATTTCTTTTTTGTAAGTTACAACAGCTTTATACTGTAAAATTAGTGTTATTTGTAAAGGTATTTACATATTTTACTATATTTTTCACAGATTTATTTTAACAACTGAGGCTGCAAGTATTCCCCAAACCCCTAAAAACAACTGTTTTTTTTTTTTTACAGTGCAGTGTAATTTTATAAATTTTTGTGTGTGCTAAATCTGGGCCAAATTGGGTTGACAATCAAATTCTTTACTTTGACTTTTGCCAAAATGAATTCTTTAAGTGGCAGCACAGCGGGTTAGTGGTTAGCTATGTTGTCTCACAGCAAGAAAGTCCTGGGTTCAATTCCAACCTGGTCCTTTCTGTGTGGAGTTTGTGTGGGTTTCCTCTGGGTGCTCTGGCTTCCTCTCATTTCCAAAGAAATACAGGTTGATGAATTGGAAACTTTAAATTGCCCATAGGTTTGAGTGAGTATTTGTCAGTGTTTTGGCTCTGCGGGTATAGAAAACTATTGAATGACTTCTTTAAGGGAAATTTTGGGGTCAACCTTCATTGACATACAACGTATAGCACAAATCAGCGAAAGCACTTTGTAGGAGTCGCCCAACAAACAGAGAGGCACACATGACCTTGACCCCAGTGATTGACCTTTGACTTTGTGTGGAAATCCTCCCTCCACATGTGTATCAGGTTTGATATAATCACAGTGGAAAATATTTGACCTCTGACCCCAGTGACCTTGGCTTTTGCCAAAACAAACCTCTTAGGGTAATTCTAGCATTGACCATCATCCACATATATCTTGTTTAGTGAAAACAGGCCAAAGGGGCTGGAAAGAGGAGGTGAACAATCAGACAGACAAATGTTGCTCAAATTATGATTTGATTTCATTTTGTTCTGAGTGTGTGTGTCTGTTTTCTGAGTGACACATGGAGTTTTGAAGGAGGGAGGATTGTAATGGGAGCACTGGAGTGTCAGGTGTGACGTTGTTTCAATGGCAAATAGATGACTCACAGGTCAGGTCGGAGGGCCCCTGAGCAGAGTTTTGCTTTGGGCCCCAGAGAGGTCAGGACCAGATCTGGTTTTGCCGTACTGTGTCAAGTTTTGTCTTGATTGTGTTAACTGACCTCCAAGGGATATTATATAACACTTGAACTATAGACATTTTATCTGCTTACACAGCAACAGAAAAATGGGGGAATAGCATCAATCTGGCTGTGAAACATTTGTTTTCATTGTGTAGTGTGTGCTTGTCTGTGTGTGTGTGGGGGGGGGGGAACTGAACTCCAAGTAGATGAAGATGGTGGAATCAGTTCAATAAAGTTTATGGTCTGCTAAAATCCCACAATCTAAACACATGCTGCTACTCCTGCTACTGCTGCAGAGCCTGTGAAATTGTCTGTGTACCACTTTGAAAACAATTGTTTTTGAGCAACAGAATTACTTCAACGGAAAATACACACAGAGTATATTCATGCATTACATCACCAACAACACATTCTACTACTACTACTATTACTACTACTATCCTGCACAGATCACAGGTTGGACTCTAGATGTTTGGTGGTGTGTAGGGCGCGGCACTCTCTGACTTATTAGGAAGAAACACTTTTCCAAAAACGTAAGTCTGCAACAGAAAAGGACTGTGATTTTTTTTTATTCATTTTTATGTGGTGTGTTTCACTGTGGACATCATGTACCTGCTTTCCAGGTGTGACACTTCACAGTTGAATTCACTGCTTACTGTCACTTATTATAATAATGTTAAAGACTCACGGAAATGATAATCAAAGCTTCTCTCATTTCTGTGATGTGATTTTACTGAATGTTGAAATGTGATTGTTGAACACACTTGCGGAACATTAGGCATGGAGGTAGATGGCTCAATATTTCGAACCAATTATGCACTCTTTCACCTTCTTTGTTGGTCCAACATCCTCCTTATGAACAAATTCAGACACTCTGAGGAAACAGAAATAATTTTCCCAAGTGAAAACCTCTGAGGTTTAATATAATGGAATTGTTCAGCTGTTTGCCAAATTACATTTGACTGTATTAAATAAAATGTACAGGCCAAGAGGCACATTATCAAAAATATTGCATTTTCTAATGAGAGCATAAATTGAATTTTAACTAAAAATCCAATGTAGATGCAATGTGCTTAGGTTTCCTAGTATACCAATCAGCCTTTTCATCCAGTGAGAGGTTGCAGCTGTTCGTTAACTGGTGTTATCTCTGTCCTCTTAGCTCTCCTGAATGTTTATGCTCAAAATGTTGACTTTTATGATTTTATTTGGTAGTTTTCAAACTTTTTTCAGGCTGCAAGAATCCCTATTGGGTAAATGTTCTTGACAGAGTTCAGTAATCGATGGTGTTCAGACCACACAGTCCAAGATGTCAAGTTAAAGACAGGAATCTGGGACGGCAGTAAAAGATCTGTAATGAGGAATTAAAAACACAACAAAAAAACTTCAGAGAGCCGGGTAGAACCTAATACATTCTGGTGACAAGGGACATCATAAAAGCAGTCATAAAGGACACCAAACAGTGAAAACCGGAAGTCCAGAGACACATGAACACTGAACCAAAATGAACACAGAGGAAATGTCACAATAACAGCACAAATAAACATCACAAGAAAACACTCTGACACAAAGGAAAAATTCTAAGAATAACTCTGAGGAAACATCATATTCAGAGTAGCAACACAGAACGAGAACCAAAACATGACCTCTGAAAAATTGTCACTTTCATGAATATGTATCCCAGAGGAATGAAGGGAAGGGAAAGAAGGACATCTATATAACTGTGACAAACCGGCGGCTTGTAAATATCACAGTTGCTCGCACATAGCTTGGTGATGGAATATGCCAGATTTGTACGATGTAACGTATAGAAACAACAGCAACAAAATAAATAAATGAATCAGTAAAACACACAATTGCATACATTGTAACATTCCGGGAGTATAATCTAAGTATAACCTCGGTGCTTTTGAACCGGTGGACTGGTTGTTTGTTTCTGTGGTTGCCAACCAGGACCCAAGGCAGTTCCGTGGTGTTGTGAATACTGAGCAGTGTGGCACCAGCACATGCTCCCTGATTTGACTCGACTTGGGTTGACGGTTTTTGTGGAAAATTTTCCGGTGACGTCATAATATGTACAAGAACACTATGGGCAACACAGAAATGAAAGGGTTTCCCAAAATATGTCAAACTTTAGGGCCCCTCCACACATAGTGCAAATGTGGTCGAATTGCGCATGAAGTGCACTTGAAGCAGAAATAGTGTGCAATACATGTGAAATCGTAGCTGCCTCTAACGCCTTGTACGCCTGTTGCTACAACTATTCGTGGACACGAGTGGCTGAGCGGCAGGTGTCGGCCAAATTCCAGCTGACACACATGGACATCTAACACCACTCATTTGGCACTTAGAAAGTGTGTGGCCATTCACACTATTAGCATGACAACAGTTAGCAAATGGTCACTTTTGAGCTGGATGTGAAATTTGTCTAAGTGCCCCACAAGTATGGCTTTGCAAACAGACACAGTGACACGTTGGAGTGTGCGCTGAACTGACAGGGGGTGTGTCCACTGACAGGAGCAGCTGTGGAGTCTGTGGTTTTGGACATCCCAGCTGGAGAACACATACCATGTTTGGACGGTCATGGACTAACAACTGTCTACTGTGACGCACGTGTCTGTTTGCTGTCCTCACGTGGACATACATAAAAACATATCATTGTTGCAATGGGCTGCAGCAAATGTGTGCATGGCGCACACATTGACAGGCTGCCCCAGGTGATATGGACGGTCAGATCATAACACGCAGCAGTCAATCTGAATGTCACGTCACCCACGTGAGCTCTGTTCAATATGACGCAGTGTATGTCCTGCGGCGTGCCATCCACAAGACACGCATATCAAGCAGGACATGTGCGCGGGGCCGGCTGGACATGCTGCCAGCAGATGTGGACATGATAAGGGTGCACTGCTTCTCATTCATGTCGTTTCATGACTGTACGTCTGTGATCATGGGTCATCTACAGAGGAACAGATGGATCATACTTGTATTGCACGTTTGATAAGAGGGATTCAATAGAATGCGGTGTTTCTATATGGTGTGCGATTATATATTTTTAAAATACATCCATGTCCTTCTTGATATCCTGCACCTTTCACAGGACAGCGATGGTAGCTCAGTGGTAATGTTTCAGCCTGGCAGTCAGAGCTTTTAGAAAGTGCAGGTTTGACTCCTGTGGGTGGCATGTATTTTTTATTTTTTTTATTTTCACAGCATCTGTGCGATGTGGTTACACATGCTGCAGCTGCTCGCACTGTGTTCCTGCGTGCACAAAACTGTCGCAGCGGCATCGTTCACGCCTGCCCGTAGGCTCGATGTTTTCGTGGTTCGCTCATACAAGCTGTTCCGCTGTGATTCACCCTGATTTGTACTTATTCGGACAATGTGTGAAGAGCTATTAATCATAATGTAATCTAATTAAAGCATCAGAAGTACTTACTATTAATAATAATGGCACCATTTCAGGTTCTCAGATTTGCACTTTCTTGATATCAGGATGGAGCAGTTGTTGATCTGTGTGATTCCCATCCAGGACCCAAGGTGGTTCTGGAGTGTGGTGGATATGGTGAGGCATGGCTCAAAACCGTAATCCCAGACCTGAGTTTTACACCACTTATGAGCGTCATATCACAAACCGTGCATTAAATTAGAAATGTCAAGATGGGAAAGACTGACAGGACTTCATACCTTGTCTGTTTGATTTTCCTTTGTATTCTGAATGATGGGGTCATGTGAGGGACCACTCCTACTAATACATTCAATCCCTAAATCCACCAATTTTCTTTTGAATTGTTTTTGTAGGTACAAACAAAATCTAAAAGTGGTCCAGACTTGTAGTTAGAGCCATGGAAAATTAGCAAATCACTTCCAAATTTAACAAATCTAAGTCACTCCTCCTTCTTGCCCTCTTCACTGATGGGATGACTCAGGGCTGTTTGGGTTCAGGTGTGTTGTGTGTCTGCAGGCATGTGTGCAGATGCTTTTTCAGGCCGGCTCTGTTGACTGGGTTTGGAACACTTTAACTTTAATTCAGAGACTGTTTGCAGTCCATTATGCTGGGCCACGGGGAAGGCCACGGCAAAGTAGAACTATCTCTACTTCACTGACTTCATCATTAAAATTAAAATGGCACTCACTGCACCCCACCTGTCGCATACCACTAACTACACACCTGAACACAAGCAAGATAGATAGATAGATAGAGATAGGGATAAGTACATGTATTGGAGGGTAACAATTAGTAAAGTAAAACTATTTTTAAAGTAATAGACATGACTCATCAATACGTAAGCCCCTGAATAGATCTATTTATACTATGAACTATGAATGAATCATATCATCATATCTTAACCTAAAGGACAAATGATAATATTATACTTCTTTGTTGTTTTAATGGTGGTTTTACAGTGGTGGGCACAGTTCCGATAATCCGATAACCGATAATTATCGAAGATAATGTTTTCATTATCGGATTATCTTTTTAGATAATTTTAAAAACCATTATCTGACTAATTATCTTGCAATAAATTTTTGTCCGATAATTTTTAGACCGATAACGTGGTAAATAAAGCCGAACAGCTACAAATATTTATAAAACTTAAAATCAGTTGAGCACCTACCTGCTAAATGTTTCATAGCTGATGTGTAGTTTTACCCTCTGCAAAACAGGGAAGAGCTGCTTTAAAAAGAAACTCTATCCTCTGCAAGCAAAGGAGAACTGGTTGTTTTTTTTTTTGTTTTTTTTTTACAAAACTTCAGAATTAGTACATTATTCAACATTAAAGATATATGTTACATTTTAACCTTGTACAAATGACAGAATTGACATTAATGGAGTTATTCTATCAGTATTCATTTTATTTATACACAAAACCATAACTCAGCAGGGCTTTATTTTCCAAGACCTCCGCCTGACCGGAGCGTTGTGATTGGGTAGAGAGCTGGCCTTTGTGGCTGGTCTTAGCTTGCTTCTGTGCTGGAAGCCATGTAGTAAACAAGCGCGTCCAGCAGGAGGCAAAATGTTCAAAGACAGAAGTGTGGGCTCATTGTTTGGGTCTGTTATCACTTTTGATACTACCAGAAGCGATCGTGGTGTTAAAACTCAAATTCAGTTTGTAAGTAGTTGCAAGACAATACTGGAATTTATCGGTTATCTGTAACTTCCGATACATTTTTGGGTGGTTTATCGGGTTTATCTTTATTAAAGATAACTTTTCAGTTATCCGATTATCTGTTATCTGTTATCGAAGTTCATTTTTTGGTTATCTGTGCCCACCACTGTATACATACATATATATATATATATATATATATATATATATATATATATATATATATATATATATATATATATATATATATATACACACACACACTAGTGTGTTGCCCATGTGGATCCACAAGCTCTAGATTCAGAAGTGTTTATAAAATAGGTAGCTGACATTTTTCAAGGGTGGTAATAAATTAAGCAAAGCTTGTATAATGAGTTGGAATGACGTGTGATTCCAGAATGTTTTTAGAACCTTAGACCTCAACAATTTTTAAAAGAGGAATGCAACCCTTTTATTTTCTGTTAATTATGTAATTTTTAATGTTAATTTTGTTATGTGTCGGATGCAGCTCGGAGAACCGACCAGCGTTTGAAGGACCCAGTATGAAATAAGCAGAGCACGGTACAAAGGATAACTGAATTTAATACATAACAGTGATGTGATACAAAACAACAAAAGAGTGTGCGGTCTGGCGTGGTGGTGATACGGTGCGCTCCCAGCAGCGCTAACGGTCACCCCCCTCCAGGGACCATGGCTGGAAACCGCATCTGCATTCGTCTTCCAACAGAATGGTTGATGTCCTCTCCTCTGGCTGCATCCTTGCCTTTGTTTCAGTCAGTCACTTAGCACAGGTGTGGCCAGGAGTTCTTAAACCTGTGCGGTCAGCCTTTATCCAACCATGTGCGGTCATTAGTCATAAAACAAAAAAGACAAACACAAACAACCAAACCACCCCCCCCTCCCCCGGGGGCCCGCCCCCCCAAACCCCGGGAAGAGGAGAAAAGAAAAACCCCAAACCCAAGCTCACAAACAAAAGCGCTACAACACCCCCCCCCCAAACGACATGTAGGGACCAACACCCCCCAGAGGACTTCCCGCCAGCTCTAGGAGTAATAACCACAGCCGAGGGCCCTCTGGGATCCAACGTCACCCACGGGGACTCCCAGCGCCTCCCAGAGGACCACTCGTCAACCCCAGGAGACGCCTCCCCTCATGACCAATGGACCCAGCCCCGGCCGTCTATGGCTAGATGGACCCACAGCCCTTTCCCCCCAGAGGACACCACAGTCCAAACCCTGAGGGCTGAAAACTGGGGGGAAAAACAAAAGGAGAAAAAAAAATATACAAACAAAACAACCCCAACCCCACCCCCTTGGCGCAGTGGAAACTGGAAGCACGTCCAGTGTCACCAACCGTGACTATACCCCAGAAGCCAACCGGGAGGAGTGGAACAGCGGTTATGGCAGACAGCACAAACGGCGCCACTCCTCCGACTTCTAAACCAGCCACTAGCTGCGGGTATATCCACTGCCCCAACCTCAGCCACGCCGATGGCAGACGGCTCAAGGGCGTGCTGAAGCCGGAGGTGGAACAGGGAAACAACAAACAAAAACATCCCCCCCTCCCCCCCAGGTGCAGAGGTTACCTGGGAAACGCTCAGCATAACCAAACTGCACCGCTCCAGCAACGCCGACACTACGGCTCACACGGCTGGAGTCAGAGGAGAAGAGAGGGCATAACAAAAAACAAAACAAAAAGAAAAAAGAACCCAAATACCCCCCCATGACCCCCCAGGGGACCGTCCCATCAAACCCTGGGAGGTGAAACTGAAAGAAATAAAAAGAAAGACTAACAGACTAACATAAGGTTGCTTGGGTCTTGTTTTGTTTTTTGTTTTTTTTTGACAGAACTGCAGGGTCACGACCCCAGACACTAAATAGTGTACAAATAAAAACCCCACACAAAAACCAACTCAAAAAACACCCACACAAAATGAACACACACAAAACTAATAAGTGGTTTATACCGTCAAGCTCAAACAAATGGAACACACCTGTTCCAACTTAAGAGCTTGACGGTAATGTGACTCAGTCACCAAAAGAGGGAACCAAAGTGCTAAAAATGAAAAAAAAACCCTTTGGTGACAGAAAATAATTCATGCTGCTTTTCCTGTGAGCAGCACACAACCAAAAATGTGATTCAACTAACTAACACCGGAGCTGACACAACAGACGCAGTAGTTATCTTCATCCGGGGAAACGGGGCTACAACTGTCACACGGGAAGCACAGCGACCCGTGCCACAGAGGACCGCCGTGCGCGTGCACCCATTACAGACACACTCTTGCAGCTCCCGTTTAAACCTCTTATCCGGTCGGAGCGTGACGCGAAGCCGTCGCCAGTCACACTCCACCACGACCCTCGGATAAGGCACACACAGGAACATGGCTGCATGAGCGCTCAAATCAGTATTCGGTAATGGGTTCTCCAACGCGCACCATCTGGGTGGAGAGCACCCGCGACTGATCCGGGTAACTTCTGAACGTCTGCTGCCGCCTTCCCGGCGCGTTACCGTCTCTGCTACCGCTGGGTCCGTGATGTTTGGCCAGAGACTACTGTTATGTGTCGGACGCAGCTCGGAGAACCGACCAGCGTTTGAAGGACCCAGTATGAAATAAGCAGAGCACGGTACAAAGGATAACTGAATTTAATACATAACAGTGATGTGATACAAAACAACAAAAGAGTGTGCGGTCTGGCGTGGTGGTGATACGGTGCGCTCCCAGCAGCGCTAACGGTCCGGAGCCAGAAGCCGTTCGGACCCAAGGACCCCGCCGACACCCCCCAGGTGGCCGCAACAAACCGAGTCTCAGGAAGTGTGCTGACGAGCGTGAGACCTCACCCCCTCCTCTTTCACAGACCGTGCATCAAACCCTGGACGTTCTCTGCATCCACTGATGATGAGATGGCTCCTGAGACGACGATCTCACCCGTCTGGTCACAAGGTCGAGTCTCTGGCAAACACACACTGTATACTCCAGTCTTAAATGCCACCATGTTCCAATCCATATAGATGCACCACAGCTGTGAGTCCTGACGAGCCGCAGGTGATCAGGGTAAGGTCCTGATAACCTCAGCAACACAACCACTCAGTCCCAAATGCAAGCCACCTGGAAGGAAAAACAAAAGACAGAAACAAAAAGGCAGCCAGGCCCCCCAGCCATACAACAAATTTACTGTCTTAAATTGTTTAAGTTCACATTATCATATACACATTATTATTATTATTATTATTATTATTATTATTATTATTATTATTATTATTATTATTATTATTATCATCATCATTATTATTATTATTATTATTGTTATTATTATTTTACTTGTATTTTGTCATTTGATTTTTAAATAGCCCACAGTGGAAATAAGCATTTTCACTTTCTTGTGTCATCCATGTATTTTTAATGTATTTACAATTATATTATGTACTGACATTGAACTAACTAAATGAAATCATGCACTCTTGCTTTTAATATATAGATGACTAACCGCCCTCTGCTGGAATGGGGTGTGAGTCCAGAAAGTAGTTAGCAACATCCATTGTTCGGGGGTTGTTAATAAATATCCGTAGCTTCTCCAAAAATATTAGTCCAATCAATGTTCCATTTTTGCAGTGTTCATCCCTCACCCAAAATTCATAAGCATACCAAATGGCAAATGTCACCTCTCCACAGTTTGTCTGTGATTGAAGTTGCACACACGCATGCATTCATGCATGGACAGCTGCTGTAAGCAGATGCTTTTAATTTGACAAAAAGAGGACAATGGCAGAAGACATTAAAACCATTACACATTTTCACTCATGGTACCAACATGAGACTTAACTCACGCATGGTAAGAGCTGTTGTGAAAGTGTAGGAACACGGACCCACAACAGGGGGCATAAAAGAACGGGCAATGGATAAGCCAAACAGTAACAATTTAATGTTGTAAATTGTGCACAACGGAATACAGACAACAACAAGTTTGGAACTACAGTCAATTACACGTTGGGTGACGTGTGGGCAGGCTTGAGGATAGGAGACGTCCGTCCAGAACCGAGCCGGATCCCACACGGCCCTCACTGCCAATGGATCTGAAGAACACCGGAGCCGCCAAGTCCTGAGTCCCCAGCTGGCCACCGTCTCCAGCTGTCAGACCTGACACTGCTGGCAGAGAACAGAAACAGCACAGGTGAGTGTGAGCACGCACACTCAGTAATCCCACAGTCTGTGTTCTTTTGGGAGGGAGCACCTCCACCTCCAGTCACACACTCGTGCAGCTCCTGTGTAACTACTTATCTGGTTGGGGTGTGAAGCGAAGCCGTCGCTGATCACACCAAACGCCAGTCCCTCAGATAAGGCACACCACAGGAAAACGGCTGCAAAGAAGTTCAGACTCTAAGTCAGAGTTAAGTGTAGCAGAGAAATTACCTCCAAGGTAGCTGATTTCTCGGCGGGGAGGTGGAGTTGCAGTCCAGCCTTTAAGGTGGTGGTGATGTGGACGAGTGACAGCTGTCACTCCCGGTTGCTATGACGCCCTCTTGTGCTTGAAGCCCACACTTCAAGCAGGGCGCCATCTGGTGGTGGTGGGCCAGCAGTACCTCCTCTTCAGCGGCCCACACAACAGGACCCCCCCCTCAACAGGCGCCTCCTGGCGCCCGACCAGGCTCGTCCCCGGGTCCGCAGAGAAAATTACCTCCAAGGTAGCTGATTTCTCGGCGGGGAGGTGGAGTTGCAGTCCGGCCTTTAAGGTGGTGGTGATGTGGATGAGTGACAGCTGGTGCTGATGACGAGTGACAGCTGTCACTCCCGGTTGCTATGACGCCCTCTTGTGCTTGAAGCCCGCACTTCAAGCAGGGCGCCATCTGGTGGTGGTGGGCCAGCAGTACCTCCTCTTCAGCGGCCCACACAACAAGAGCAACATAACACTTAACTAAACTGACTAAACCAATTAAACTACAAAACAGAATAAATCAATAACACTGTTAAATTAACATGAACTACAATAACAACACTTAAACACAATGGCGCACGGCGCACCGCGCTACGAGCCGCGATCAACAGGCAGAAACGACCATTTCATTTCTAAACGGATGGCTGTATGGCTCCGGGACAATCATGTGCAATTTCTCTGGTTATCACAAGAGCTGGACATCAACCATTTTCCGGCAGATTTCACTTTTAACAAGAGATTTTGTCATGGAAGAGCCGCGCGGAGGCTTCGCGCGTCACGGCGGAGCTGCTGATGGAGCGAGACAAAGAACACCTCCATTTTGGAGTGTCAGAGGACAAGTTGGGACATGCCCAGCTCTCCACAATTTCTCTTATACTCACTCGACTGGTAAGCCACTGAAAGCCGAGATAGGCATGTCCCAGGGCCGTCCTTAAAGCGGTAGTAACACTCCTTAATCTCTGTGAAGCCCAAAAAATTTTCACCGAAACCCAAATGAATTTTCCAAAATGGTTTCCAGCTGCCTGTATATAACAGTTTCTGAAAAAATTCTGATGGAACAAAGCCCAAATCATTCCGCCATTTCCCTGACAATAAAAATCCGATGAGGGGGTGGACCAGTGCTCACTCAAAGCCTGCTCACAAGCGAATGACGCAACCGACAGGCGTGAAAAAACTCACGCATGCGCACAAAGGTTCAAGCTTGGCTGACGTAAAAACATATGAATCAAATCCATATATTTTTTGCATAAAATAAAAAGGTCCGTTACTTTTCTAACAGACCTCGTATATATATATATATATATATATATATATATATATATATATATATATATATATATATATATATATATATATATATATATATATATGTGTGTGTTTTTGTGTGTGTGTGTGTGTATCAAAACTATCACTAATGCAAAATACACAATGCTGTTGTCTGTTCACTCAGTGAATTCCAGTGTCACCCACCCACTGGAACGGTATATTATCTACCACTGTAATTTGTTTGGTTGTTTGGTCCAGTTGTGTGTGTGTGTGTGTGTGTGTGTGTGTGTGTGTGTGTGTGTGTGTGTGTGTGTGTGTGTGTGTGTGTGTGTGTGTGTGGTGTGTGTGTGTGTGTGTGGTGTCTGTAGGCCCATTTAGCACAGCAGGGATTGGCTTTGATACCATGGCTAATGTAAGAAGTCAGAAAGAATGGCCATTTAGCTGATAGCTTCACAGTTGGTCTGAACACACTGTGTGGTACAAACTGGATCGATGAAGTAGACCCACAGTGCAGGAAAACAGGAGAGGACATGGACAGATGTAATATTATTACAACTCTCACGGCATGCCTGTAGTAATCACAACCGTAAAACGTGATAATTACACTCTGGTTTTCCTGTAAACAGGACTTATTGTTGAGTGGAGAGAACAGTGCCGGTATGTGTGACATTGAGAGGTCAGACAGATACATGAGCTGAAGGAGACAGATTTCTGTTTTCTCCCCTCAGTATATAGCATTCAATTGATCTGAATGAAATAATTACACATTTATAGAGAAACAACACAGAAGAGTTTATTTTCAGATGAGTTTGCATAAATTCGGTGAACTGAATCCAACACTGGGTGTTGGCTGGGGTTGTGGAAACCAGTGGCTTAGGTGTTGTTGTTGGCAAGGACAGTTTTCCTGATCTTAATTTCACAGCAGATGCTTTGATCTTTGCAGAATCAATGGATACACTGATTGCAGCACTTGAACTGAGTCAGGAACCTGAGTGTTTGGGTTTGCAATCGTCCTGGATTTAGACAAGGATCCAGGCTTTCATTGACTTCCCCGACTTAGCCATCAGAAGTGTATCTGTGTGGTGAAAGTGTTGAGTTTGTAGAGACAATCACTTATCTCAGTGGTGACATTCATGTCTGTGGGTCCTGTGCATTCAACTTCCAGTGACACATATGAAGAGCTTATGGTGTCATGAGGTTACTAGACAGGTGTTTGGTAATGCCAGTATGTTTTTAGGGTCTGGGTGCTTTCTGTCGTAGGGTATGGTTGTGAGACTTGGATGCTAACTGGTGACCAAAGGAGATGAATGGATGTCTTTGGTCCTATGTGTCTTCTGAGGGTCCTTAGGTACAGCTGTTGTGACTTTGCATCAAAAGCGTATCACTTGCTTTGTGAGGGAAAGTGAGCTCCAACATGTTGAACATGTGCCACGTTCTTCTGTGCATGATCCACCACATTGGTGCCTGAGGTATTAAAGGCACTGCGCTGCAGTGGTTTGAATCATATTTATCTAATAGATTACAATTTGTTCATGTAAATGGGGAATCTTCTTCACAGACTAAGGTTAATTATGGAGTTCCACAAGGTTCTGTGCTAGGACCAATTTTATTCACTTTATACATGCTTCCCTTAGGCAGTATTATTAGACAGCATTGCTTAAATTTTCATTGTTACACAGATGATACCCAGCTTTATCTATCCATGAAGCCAGAGGACACACACCAATTAGCTAAACTGCAGAATTGTCTTACAGACATAAAGACATGGATGACCTCTAATTTCCTGCTTTTAAACTCAGATAAAACTGAAGTTATTGTACTTGGCCCCACAAATCTTAGAAACATGGTGTCTAACCAGATCCTTACTCTGGATGGCATTACCCTGACCTCTAGTAATACTGTGAGAAATCTTGGAGTCATTTTTGATCAGGATATGTCATTCAATGCGCATATTAAACAAATATGTAGGACTGCTTTTTTGCATTACGCAATATCTCTAAAATTAGAAAGGTCTTGTCTCAGAGTGATGCTGAAAAACTAATTCATGCATTTATTTCCTCTAGGCTGGACTACTGTAATTCATTATTATCAGGTTGTCCTAAAAGTTCCCTGAAAAGCCTTCAGTTAATTCAAAATGCTGCACCTAGAGTACTGACAGGGACTAGAAGGAGAGAGCATATCTCACCCATATTGGCCTCTCTTCATTGCTTCCTGTTAATTCTAGAATAGAATTTAAAATTCTTCTTCTTACTTATAAGGTTTTGAATAATCAGGTCCCATCTTATCTTAGGGACCTCATAGTACCATATCACCCCAATAGAGCGCTTCGCTCTCAGACTGCAGGCTTACTTGTAGTTCCTAGGGTTTGTAAGAGTAGAATGGGAGGCAGAGCCTTCAGCTTTCAGGCTCCTCTCCTGTGGAACCAGCTCCCAATTCAGATCAGGGAGACAGTCACCCTCTCTACTTTTAAGATTAGGCTTAAAACTTTCCTTTTTGCTAAACCTTATAGTTAGGGCTGGATCAGGTGACCCTGAAGCATCCCTTAGTTATGCTGCTATAGACTTAGACTGCTGGGGGGTTCCCATGATGCACTGAGTGTTTCTTTCTCTTTTTGCTCTGTATGCACCACTCTGCATTTAATCATTAGTGATTGATCTCTGCTCCCCTCCACAGCATGTCTTTTTCCTGGTTCTCTCCCTCAGCCCCAACCAGTCCCAGCAGAAGACTGCCCCTCCCTGAGCCTGGTTCTGCTGGAGGTTTCTTCCTGTTAAAAGGGAGTTTTTTCCTTCCCACTGTTGCCAAGTGCTTGCTCACAGGGGGTCGTTTTGACCATTGGGGTTTTTTCCGTAATTATTGTATGGCTTTGCCTTGCAATATAAAGCGCCTTGCAGCAACTGTTTGTTGTGATTTGGCACTATATAAATAAAACTGATTTGATTTGATTTGATTTGAGTGTTGAGGACCCCAGTGGCTACAGGAGCCCAAGGGGATACCTATGCTTCACTTGGCTGTGACAGATGGATGGCCAGTTTGTAGAGGTGACAATGGTCCGTTTGTCCGTCCGGGTGGTTACAGTTCAAGACCCAGCAACACCTGTGGTGTCGTTTATGCAGAGGTGTGCGACACTCAAACATGATCCCAGACCATGTGCTTTTGAGTTTGTAATTTCGCATGATTGTACACCTCTGCATGTAAATGCTCATGCTTGATTTACAAATGTGTATGCGTCTACGCAGGGTGCAATATGTTGCACCCACACAGAAGCAGCAGGCTTTCGCCCAAACTCAGAGAAACAGCACAGTTGACAGGAGTGGTGTTGGCGTGAAACGAGGAAGTGAGTGTTTTCCTCACAATTCACAAAGGAGTAAAAAGGAGTTGGAGGCGTGGAAATGTGGTGAATGGAAAGAAGGCGGGGTGAAAGCGACCGTGGAATCCCGCATAAAGCTCTACACATGGCAAAAAGAGGGGGAATCGACTTGATGCTTTCTAGCCATCAAGTCTGAGGAGTGTCGATCTGCTACGGTACTTGAAAGCAGTGAGAAGAATCATGACTGGAATCGGGAGCGAAGGGGAAACTTTGATGTCTCAAACACCTGTACTGGCTGAACTTTGAATATGATTTGAGAACCTGCAGCTCCGTGCTGGGTGATTCTGTCATAAAATTATCAGTTATACTGTAAAAAACAACAGAGCACTGCTTGTATTGTGAGTAACTCTTAGAGCCCCTTTACATATAGTGCGAATTTGGTCAAATTACAGCGAAACAGCGCAAAACAGTTCAAATTAGTGCACCACGAAACATTGCGCTGATAGGCAGGTGTGCATGATCCCAGTGCAACGGTTTGTGCACACGACGGTGTGTTTCGAGCAGGAACACAGTGTGAGCTGCTGCAGCTGCATGCACTGTGGGACGAGCTGCACCACATCATGCTGCTGATGTGGAGGAAAATAAAATAAAAACCAGCTGTATAATTAGTGAATATCACTGGGTTGATATAAATAATACATAAAAGGGGACGCAATACAGAACCCCGTTAAATAACCCTGGTTAAAAAAAAAACACTCACGGGATTTAAACCCACACACTCTGATTACCATACAGAAACCTTACCACTGCACCACAATCATTGTCTCATAACAGGAGCGTGAAATGGTTAAAATCAACAAGCAGACAAATGTATTTTCTACAAAAAGAAAAAAAAGCGCTGTGATAACTGACCAAACAGTGTTTGGTACAGTGTATTTCTGCTGATATGTGACTGTAAGTGGCATATTTGTCATAGTGTTGGCCTGTCATATGGTCCTGTGGCACGATGCTCACTGTCCTGTCAGACAGATGTGACGTTCAAATCGTCTTCTGCATGTCCACATAAACTGGTGGTCCAGTCCAGCTGGAACAGCCTGTCAATGTGTGCACTCTGCAACCAGTCACAGAAGTGATATATGTTTTTTAATGTATTTTGAAGTGAGGACAGCAAGCATATACACGCGCGGGTCTGTCAAAACATGGTGAGTGTTCTGCAGCTCTGATGTACAGGATCAGAGTTATCAACAGCTGCCACGCCCCCGTCCATTCAGCACATACACCAATTTGTCACTCTGTGATCAGATGAGAGGTACCTTGCCTGCGGGGGGAACCACACGCATGCACGTGTTGGGGGGCACACAACACCTGCGAACATGTTGTAGGGGGAGCCGAAACTCTGGCATGTCACGTGCACTCAGCAACCTCACAGTCGAAGGGCACTTAGACATCCAGCTCGACAGTGATTTTCTGCTGACTGTTGTCGTGATGAAAGTACAAATGGTCACACATTTTCTAAGTGCCAAAAAGTGGTGTTAGATGTTCGTGTGTGTCAGCTGGAATTTGGCCAACACCTGCTGCGAGAGGGATCAATGGGCTCGCACAGCGCACACTCTGTCTTTCAGCCACTGGTGTGCGCAAATAATTGTAGCAACAGGTGTACGAGGCATTCGAGGCAGCTACGAATTTGCACACGATTTTTGCTTCATGCGCACTATGTGTGAATGGGGCCCTTAGCTATGACATTATGTGTGAAGTGTCTGATGGCTCAGTGGTTTTAGCACTGATCGTCTGCATAAAAGCTCTCCAATTCAAGTCTCTAGGGAGTTTTTCCTTACGATTGAGGGCTGGGTGAGGTTAGACCTTACCCATGTGAAGTGCCTTGGGGTGACATATTGTGATTTGGCACTATATAAATAAATTGAAGTCGCACATCTCTGAAGCTCTGTTAAAAAGAGTATCGGACTCACCCTTTACCTTTATGACATCATAGTGTGATCAGGTCCGTAGGTGCTTCAGTGCTGAAAGCCCAGCAGCTGGAAAAAGGCCCAGTGCCAGTGAATGTACCACCTGGCTGTGACAGATAGATGGGTACTGTTGGAAGTTGGGAATGGACTGGTGATCTGCTGGGGTGGTTGCCAATCAGGACCCAATGCAATTTCATTGTAAGGTGCATGTGGTGATGCACAAGCGCATGCTCCCAGACCTGACCTTATGCTTATGGCGCCAATTTATGCCCACATCCAACTGCTCAATATGCTACAAAGCATACTGGAATGTTTTGTCTTGACAACTGCATTACCTTGACTGATTTTTACGGCTGTGCAACAAGCAAGTTCATGCAAATAAATAAAATTAGACCTTCCAACTGTGTCACAGCAGCCGCAAGCTTTCAAGACAGTGACTGTTTATCTGTGAGGATGAATTATAGGCTGCACAGTGACTGACAATTCACAAAAGTGAAACTATGCTCTGAAAGCACATACTGAGCAAACATCACACTGGCTGTTCATTAGCAGGATGGCAAAGGTTAATAAACCAAACGTATTTGCCCACAGTGAGAGACTCTTGAAGCAATATTGACAAAAATAGATTTTTATTACTGTGTATATATACTATATGTAATTCAGTATTGTTGGATAGTTGAACTTGTTGGCCTGCTGCACTTGCAACCAGTAGGGGAGCAACAGCTGATTTCTCTTCTTTTTTTCTACAGTCTTTTGGCCACACTGCAAAATGTCCTTTTTGGGCAACTATATCAAGATGGCGGTGCAACATGGCAGCCTCCATCAGGGGCGTGCTTCCATGTAGATATGAAGAGCTCATTCTAAGCTATCAGTTTAGTTGTTAAAGGTAATTACACACTAATGAACAGATATTATGAATGCTAAAATCAATTTCTGATAATAAACACCCCTAACTTTAAATCTTTTGTGATGAAATACCTTATCTAACAAAGTGGTCAACCCCTGTACTAAAAAAGCCCAGCATACCTGTTTATATAATGGACAAAAATTATGTATTTTAAAACGAGACAACAATCAAAAACCTAAAGTCCAATTATCTCTCCTTGAAGACTTCAGAATGAGCTTCCTTCAAGCACATCTTCATATGGTGTGCTTTCATTGTGTGATGTTTCACTGAAATTCATGAAGCAGATTTAAAAGAGTTATGTTTGTGAAGCTGATACCACATAATGCATCAAATAAACACAAAGTATACCTTATTACGTGTCTGTTCATGTATCATGTCCCAATGTATCGATACAAGGGGCATGATACAGGGCGTGATACATAAAGAGACATGTAAGATATAAGATATTCACATATTACATCAAAAATAAAGAATAAGAACCATATAATCATCTTCAACTCCATTTGTCAAGTTCCACCGGACAGAGAATTTTAGGGAGGCTAAAACTCTCTCTCCTTGATCAGACATCTTGGTTTTCAATTTTCAATTTCAATTGATTTTCATTTATATAACGTCAAATCACAATAGAGTTGCCTCAAGGCGCTTCACACAAGTAAGGTCTAATGTTACTAACCCCCAGAGCAGCACTGGTAAGGAAAAACCCCCTCTGAGGAAGAAACCTCAAGCAGACCAGACTCAAAGGGGTGACCCTCTGCTTGGGCCACGCTACAGACATAAATTACAGAACAACTCACAAAACGAATATACAAGAAATGCTGCTGGTGCACAGGACAGGAGGGTCTGCAGCATAAATACTACACCCATCTCTGGATGGAGATTTTTGTTGTAATATGTGATTAACTCCAGTTCTCTCCTTGAAGACATCAGACATCAATATTTTCTTTCATGCACATCTTCATATAGTTTGCTTCCATTGTGTGAAGTTTAACTGAACTCCATATATCAGTTTAGGAGAAGTTACACTTACTGTATACCCTGGGGTAAAAAAAACACCTCACTTGTGACCAGTGAGCATTATTGGATTACATGTGGCTTTTATTTGCATGGTTTGGTCTGCTTATAAATACAGATGTGCAAAGAAACGTACAAAAACAAAACAAAACAAAAATTTAGTTCCCAGTGCAGGACCTAACTACAGAGATGAAGCTGCCATTACTGCAAAAACAAGTCAACAGATTTCAGCATTTAAATACTACCAAGGTTGCATACATTTGACACGTTCAGGATATAGACTGCACCATCTGTGCTGCACAGCCAGGTTTGCTGTTATCACAGACACTGCACACAATTTACCAGCTGTTAGGCTCCCATTGAAGTAAACCAGCCAAACAGTGCACGGACTGTCAGCACCTGTCTGAGGTGTCCAGTGCTGCTGTTCCACATGAATATCCAAACTCATGAATATTAGTATGCCAAGGGAAGGTATTGGATCAGTGTAGCAGTAAAGATGTCTGAAACACAGACCATTTTTAAGATCAGCAACTTCATCAACACAAACAACATCGGGGTTGTTATAAATAATGCAGAGCAGATCATAAGAGTGATGGGATGGTTAATCCTGGCATCACATGGGGAGTGTTTGTACATAATCACATCTCCTAGAAGCTGCTTTCTAACAGCAACAGCAGTTACATAAGAAATGTGGCCATGCTGTGCTGCAGGAAACCCTTTGTGTAATTGTTATTCACGATGTGTGCAGCTCATTTTGATCAAAATGTGAGCGCATCAAACAATACACATGGGATGTTATTTACTGCTTCTGAGGTGCCACCGTGCTTGTCCACTGCAGACGGCTTCACACAGAAGAGCTTACATCAATTTTGTGCTGAAATCTTTTGTAACTGGCCGCAGTTTTCACACAGCCTAAACTGCTCTTACATACAGCGCAATAAGCCATGAAATGATCAGCCTGTGTTTGATTGCATACGGGCAGTGGTGTGTGCAGACTGTTGGGGGCAAAGCTGAAAAAATAAAAAGCACATAAATGCCTGAGCACATTTCTTTCTTATTTTTGCCTGTGTTTAAAATCACGGGTACCTGGACTGAGCACAGAAACAAATTAGCTGAAGGGTCCTAACTTAATCTTTGCATGGTCGAAACTGCATAGCGCGAGTGCATTTGGGATGTTTTCAAGTCCACTTAGCTTTTTACAAATTGCATAATCTGAATGCAAAGTACACTCATTAGCCATAACTTTGTGACCACTGACAGATGAAGTGAATATCATTGATTATATTGTTACAGTGGAACCGGAGACTCATTCATTAATTAATGCATTCATTAATTTTCTACTGCTTGTTTGGTTCGGTGTTGTGGGAGCAGTAGACCAAGCAGCTCAGCCAACATGTTGCTATCGTTGGGCAAGTCCTCTGGGCAATATCCCTGGTGGAGTTCACTGAGGTAGTCAAACAACTCTGCAGTGGCAAAGTCCCAGGGATTGATAAGATCGATCCAGAAATGTTGAACGCTCTGGATGTGGAGGGACTATCTTGGATGAGATGTCTCTTCAACATTGCGTGGGGGTTTGGGACAGAGTCAAACTTGGGTGGTGGTCCCGATATTTTAAAAAGGAGACCAGAGAGTGTGTGCCAATTACAGATTGAAGATGAACAGTGCGGGTTCTGTCCTGGCTGTGGAACAACTGACCAGCTTTTCACTCTCACAAGGATTCTGGAGGGGGCCTGGGAGTATGCCCATCCAGTCTATATGTGTTTTGTTGACTTGGAGAAAGCGTATGATTGGGTACCCCGAGAGATACTGTGGGAGTATGGAATGAGGGGGTCCCTACTCAGGGCCATCCAACCTCTGCACTCACAAAGTGAGAGCTGTGTTCAGATCCTCAGCAGTAAGTCAAACTCGTTTCTGGTGGAGGTTGGACTCCGCCAGGGCCACACCTTGTCACCATTCCTGTTTGTGATATTCATGGACAGGATATCGAGATGTAGTTGGGGGAAGTAGGGTCTTCACACTTTGGTGGGCTGAGGGTCTCATCGCTGCTTTTTTGCAGATAATGTGTTCCTGTTGGCTGCATTGGCCTGTGACCTCCAGCACTCACTGGGTCAGTTCACAGCAGAATGTGGAGCTGCTGGGATGAAGATCAGCACCTCTAAATATGAGGCCATGGGTCTTAGCAGGAAACTGATGGACTGCTTACTCCAGGTATGGAATGAGGTCTTGCCCCAAGTGAAGGAGTTCAAGTACCTCAGGGTCTTGTTCACGAGTGAGGTGACAATGGAGCTCGGAATAGAGCTGCTGTTCTTTCACATTGAAAGGAGCCAGCTGAGGTGTTTCGGGCATCTGGTCAAGTTGTCTCTTGGGTGCCTCCCTAGGGAGGTGTTCCAGGAACGTCCAGCTGGGAGGAAACCCTGGGGAAGACCCAGGACTAACTGGAGAGATCACAACTCCACACTGGCCTGGGAATGCCTCAGGATCTTCCAGACAGAGGTGGTTAATCTGTCCCAGGAAAGTGAAGTTTGGAGTGCCCTACTAGAGCTGTTGCCCCTGTGGCCTGACCCCGGATAAGAGGATGAAGATGTGTGATGAGAGGAACCTAATTTCTATTGCTTGCATCCACGACCTAGTTCTTTTGGTTAGTACCCCAAGTTAATCACCATAGGTGAGGAAAGGAACATAAAATGATTGGTAAATTGAGAGTCTCATCTTCTGGCTCAGCTCTTTCACCTCCATGATGGCCTGGTATAGTCAGTGGGTGGGATATGCATAGTATTGGGTAGCAAGTTAACATTTTGTCCTCAAAGTTGATGTGGTTAGGCAGGAAAGATGATGACGTATAAAGGTTTGAGTGATTTTGACAAGGGCCAAATTGTGATGGCTAGGCACATCACCAAACCTGTTCACAGTCTGTAGGGGTCAGTACCGACAAAAAGTGGTTCAAAGAAGGAAAACCGGCGAATCGGCAACAGGGTCACGGGCAGCCAAGACTCAGTGATGTGTGTGGGGTGTGAAGTTTGGCCAATGTGGTCCAACCCCATAGAAGAGCTACCATAACTCAAATTGCTGAAAAAGTTAATATTGGTTCTGATAGAAAGGTCTAGTGGAATCCATGCCTTAATGGGTCAGGGCTTTTTGGTGGCAAATGGGTGTGGGCGGGGGGGGACTTAGACAATGGCTAAGATAAGATAAACTTTATTGATCTCACAGAGGAGAAATTCACAGTGCACTTAGTTCCAAACCAGAAGGTTCAGGACCACCTGTGGCCATTCTTCATGTATTGTGGAGTTGTGGCATCTGGTGTGCCAAATAAACACATGGATATCGGAACTACTGGTGATTCCAAGTGTGAAATGGTGAGAAGATGAAGGACTTAACTCACTGTGGGGAACCTCTGCAGGTTAAAATTTTAGACATTTTTCAGGGTTTTAGAGCCATAAAATCCAACCCAAAGCTAATATCACGAAAATTTGTGGTTATTGGTCCCTTCAACTAAATGTTTTCAGTGGTTTGATGGTTTAGCGTTATCATAGCTAACTTCAGTGAACAGATGATTAGTTTTCAGGGCAGCTTTACTGAACTCTTTGTTTTTGCCTACTCTCATTTTCTCTGTTGCACCTTTGCTCTGTTTCTTCTTTGCTTGCTTTCATTTCCCCACCTTTTGTTTTTCTCATTTTCTTTTCTTACTTTTACATCACTTCTGTTTCCAGCTGAGTGGCAGCGGTGCATTGAATGGAAGGTGAAACTTTGGATAAGTCTCTGCTCCGCTGGTCTACTCTTCTCATCCTCAGCCCACCTCTTTGCTGTCATCTTTGTTTCTACCACCCTGCAGCTGTCTTTCTCAATCTATCCCTTCATTTGTTTTACTCTTCACCTCTCTTCACCTCCTCTTTTATCTGTGCCTCAGTCCTCACGCCATCTCCCCCTCTGTGCATCCATTGTATATGTAGAGACTTTTATTACTCTCTACAGCTCATAAAATGCAAAGGTGGAAGAGAAACTAGATAAAGCAACAGAGATGCGTTCAGGAGGAGGATAACTTCATAAACAAAGGCTGTTTGGTGACTGCTAATAATGTGGCTGCTCTGGCCAGCCAATGTCCCAGATGTGATTAAGCAAACTGCCAATGGTTGGAAAAACAGTAAGCACTCAATTTCCTGTTTGTTTCCAGCTTTCTCCCAGTAATTGAAGGCGTCTCTGGCCAGCAGGTCCAAGGACGTTTCTCAGAGTACAACTGTGAAACATCCATCCACTTTAAAACTTACAGATTATTAAACCCATACGGACGTTTGGGGTTCTGGTTTGGAAATTCATATTTGAAAAAATGTGACCTTTTGGCCATATTTCAGACAGCAATTGAAATACAGTGAACAAAATACATTGAAGTCAGGATGAAGATCAAATTTGAGAGAAATAGGCCTTAAAGATGTACTTAGTGATTAAAAAAACTCATAAAAAGCTGATGTTGCTCAGGATGGAAGCCAGCTATTCAGCTATGAATTGTTGCGTTATGAATTACTGGTTTTTTCGGCCTATTAGTTTCTTGTATGGTTTATTTTGACTGAACCAAACACAAAAAAGCCATTTTCTAACCCCAAAATCTAGATTTTTAAAAATCTGCTCAAGTCTGCCCTTTTATTTATCATCTTGTCTACCAACAATAACTGAAGGAATTGATTTCAGCCACTTAACACAAACCAACGCCAACACACATCTGAAGTGTTAAAGCTGAAGTGTGTAGGATTTAGGGCCCGTCCACATAGAGACGAGTTTAGGTGTATACACAAAGGTTTAGTATCATATTGTCACTTCAGAGTCCAAAAATGCTATTTTTTGAAAACAGGTCCCAGTGGATAAATCTCAAAATACCACCTTTGCGTTTTCATGTGTACAACCAATACGCAACTTCTGTGAAATGATGATGTCATTTCCCCGCCTCTCTAACCTCCCGGCCACGTCACGTAACAATAACAATGGCGGACTGCAGGCTTGTGTTCGTGCTACAGAATCTATTGAGCTTATTGGGGCGACTACATCAAAATCTTCTGCTCCTCTTCTATAATGAGTAGCAAACGGTCATGTCTTGTAGTTCAGTCAACTTACAATCCCATGTGACTCAAAGGAGAACTTTAACTTCATCATTGGTCCTCACCAATGTCTCAGCTTTTGCTCTTGTTTTAACACTCATGTTTGCCATGAAGCTTTATGGGCATGCTCCATGTCTTCTTCTCAGTCTTTTGTGGGAGCTTTACAGTACCACATACAGGCCTGGCATATATACTACAGCGTTTTCAGTGGTTTCATGTGTACGCATATATATCTTGAAACGGTGCCGTGTTTAAAGAACACTTTTTGAAAACGACAAAGGAAACGATTATGTATCGAAACTTCCACTTCCGTGTGGACAAGGCCTTAGTGTCATCCTCACGATTTGGTTTCCCTTCATGTTTTTCCTTTATCAAATGGGGATTCATGCTCCCCTTGTCTTCTCTTGTAACAAAGCAATGTGCATGACCCTCCATTTCACAAAAACGAGGCTTCTCAAGCTTGTTAGCCTGCTCTAGAGTTCTGTGTTTCTGCTTTTAACTGTGGTTTATTTATTTTTTTATATTAACTTGCCTGTTCTTGTTGTGTACAGCGCTTTGGTTGTTGGTATGCATTTTAAAGTGCTTTATAAATAAATTGAGAAATTGAGAAAATAGTTCTTCAGTTTTCCAGCCATGCTTAGAAATGTGAAAGACATGAAATATGTCCCTTTTGGGCGACTGCATCAATAATGGCTTGCAACTTGGACCCCCTTGAAAACGAGATTATAAATCTCAAGGGGTTTATCCTTTCAAGTTAAATAAATAAATTAACTTGGTTGTCTCCATGTATGGTCCTGCTCATATGTAAATTTGAAGGGCTCATTCTAAGCTTATGAAAGCAGATCAGTTCCTTGTTGTAAGTATTCATACACTAATGAACAGATAGTTATGAATGCTATCTTCAATTTACCCCAGTAAACAACCCTGAAATCTTTTATATATGAGGTCTGTCCAAAAAGTAACGGACCTTTTTATTTTTTTCAAAAACTACATGGATTTGAATCACGTGTGATTGCATCAGCCAAGCTTGAACCTTCATGCACATGCGTGAGTTTTTTCACGCCTGTCGGTTGCATCATTTGCCTGTGGGCAGGCTTTGAGTGGGCACTGGTCCAGCCCCCTCGTCGGATTTCTTTTGTCTGGGAACTGGCTGAGAGGCTGCTGCTTTGCTCCATGAAATTTTTTTCAGAAACTGTTAGAGACAGCCAGTTGGAAACCATTAGAAAGATTCAGATGGATATCGGTGACGATTCTGTCGGTGTCACTCGGATTAAGGAGTGTTAAAACCTTTTTAAAGACGGCCCACAGCAGTGGAGGGCGAGCTGCGCACCGAGCAGCCATCGACAGGCTGGAATGACCAGATCATTTCTAAACTGAACGCTGTGTTGATCCGGGACATCGTGTGACTACCACAGAAATGGCAAGAGACAGGCTTACTTGTAGTTCCTAGGGTTTGTAAAAGTAGAATGGGAGGCAGAGCCTTCAGCTTTCAGGCTCCTCTCCTGTGGAACCAGCTCCCAATTCAGATCAGGGAGACAGACACCCTCTCTACTTTTTAGATTAGGCTTAAAACTGTTGTGAAAGTGTCATGACACGGACCCACAACAGGGGGCGTTAATGAACGGACAATGGATAAGCCAAAAACTAACAATTTAATGTTGTGAATTGCACAACGAAGTACAGACAAAAACAATATGGTGGAATGTCAATTATACACAAGGTGACGTGTGGGCAGGCTCGAAGATAGAAGACGTCTGGCGAGAGAAGAGCCGGATCCCACACAGCTTCCACCACCAACGGAGCTGAAGAACACCGGAGCTGCCAAGCCCTGCGCCCCAGGTGGCCACTGTCTTCAGCAGTCAGACCCGGTACTGCTGGCAGAGAACAGAAACAGTACTGATGAGTGTGAGTTCGCACACTCAGTAATCCCACAGTCAGTGTTTAGTTAGGAGGGAGAACCTCCACCTCCGAATCACACACTCGTGCAGCTCCTGAGATAACCACTTATCTGGGTGGGGTGGGAGGCGAAGCCGTCACAGTCCACACCAAATGCCAACTCAGCAGACGAGGAATCCATCCCAGGAAAACGGCTGCAAAGGAGATCAGACTAATGCTCGATTAAGATTCAGCAGAGACGTTACCTGAATGGTAGCTGATTTCTCGGCGGGGAGGTGGAGTTGCAGTCCGGCCTTTATGGTGGTGGTGATGTGGATGAGTGACAGCTGGTGCTGATAACGAGTGACAGCTGTCACTCCCAGTTGCTATGACGCCCTCTCATGCTTGAAGCCCGCACTTCAAGCAGGGCGCCATCTGGTGGTGGTGGGCCAGCAGTACCTCCTCTTCAGCGGCCCACACAACAAAAACTTTCCTTTTTGCTAAAGCTTATAGTTAGGGCTGGATCAGGTGACCCTGAACCATCCCTTAGTTATGCTGCTATAGACTTAGACTGCTGGGGGGTTCCCATGATGCACTAAGTGTTTCTTTCTCTTTTTGCTCTGTATGCACCACTCTGCATTTAATCATTAGTGATTGATCTCTGCTCCCCTCCACAGCATGTCTTTTTCCTGGTTCTCTCCCTCAGCCCCAACCAGTCCAAGCAGAAGACTGCCCATCCCTGAGCCTGGTTCTGCTGGAGGTTTCTTCCTGTTAAAAGGGAGTTTTCCTTCCCACTGTTGCCAAGTGCTTGCTCACAGGGGTGCGTTTTGACCGTTGGGGTTTTTCCGTAATTATTGTATGGCCTTGCCTTACAATATAAGTGCCTTGGGGCAACTGTTTGTTGTGATTTGGCGCTATATAATAAATTGATTTGATTTGATTTGATTTAAATATTGAAGAAATGTGTTTTTGTTTGTTCTTTGGTTCACTTTTGGAGATGTATTGCTCAGAACAAAGAAAATGACTGAAGGTGACCACGTTATACTTTATTGTGTAACATACGTGGTGTGTCCATAAAGTAACGGTCCTTTTTATTTTTTTTAAAAACTATATGGATTTCATTCATATGTTTTTACATCAGACATGCTTGAACCCTCGTGCGCATGCGTGAGTTTTTCCACGCCTGTCGGTGACGTCATTCGCCTGTGAGCACGCCTTGTGGAAGGAGTGGTCCCGCCCCCTCGTCGGATTTTCATTGTCTGGAAATGGCGGAATGAAAAGGACTTTTTTCCATCAGAATTTTTTCAGAAGCTGTTAGAGACTGGCACCTGGAAACCATTCGAAAAAGTTATCTGGCTTTTGGTGAAAATTTTATGGGCTTCACAGAGAATAAGGACTGTTACTACAGCTTTAAGGACCCCTTTAAGGACGGTCGGTGCGCCGCGCTCCGAGCTGCGACGTCGCGGCACAAACCACTGGATCATTTCTAAGCTGATGGCTCTGTGGATACGAGACCGTC
Source organism: Thalassophryne amazonica (assembly GCF_902500255.1). Lineage (NCBI taxonomy): Eukaryota > Metazoa > Chordata > Actinopteri > Batrachoidiformes > Batrachoididae > Thalassophryne > Thalassophryne amazonica. Next base: position 43,995,033 of record NC_047106.1, read on the forward strand.
GTGTGCTCTTTCTCTGGTTATCACAAGAGCTGGACATCAGCCATTTTCCGGCAGATTTCACTTTTAACAAGAGAGTTTGTCATGGAAAGCCGTGCGGAAGCTTCGCGCGTCACGACCGATTCGCTGATGAAGCGAGACAAAGGAACACCTCCGTTTCGGAGTGTTAGAGGAGATGTTTGGACATGTCTAGCTCTCCACAAGTTCTCTTATACTCACTCAACTGGTAAGCACTGAAAGCCGAGATAGACATGTCCAACCTGTCCTTAACACTCCGAAACGGAGGTGTTCCTTTGTCTCGCTTCATCAGCGAATCAGTCGTGACGCGCGAAGCCTCCGCGCGGCTTTTCCATGACAAAATCTCTTGTTAAAAGTTGAAATCTGCCAGAAAATGGCTGATGTCCAGCTCTTGTGATAACCAGAGAAAGAGCACACGACGGTCCTACGTATCCATAGAGCATCAGCTTAGAAATGATCCAGTGGTTTGTGCCGCGACGTCGCAGCTCGGAGCGCGGCGCACCGACCATCCTTAAAGGGGTCCTTAAAGCTGTAGTTAAAGTCCTTATTCTCTGTGAAGCCCTTAAAATTTTCACCAAAAACCAGATAACCTTTTCAAATGGTTTCCAGGTGCCAGTCTCTAACAGTTTCTGAAAAAATTCGGATGGAAAAAAGTCCTTTTCATTCCGCCATTTCCAGACAATGAAAATCCGACGAAGGGGCAGGACCACTCCTTCCACAAGGCGTGTTCACAGGCGAATGACGTCACCGACAGGCGTGGAAAAACTCACGCATGCGCACGAGGGTTCAAGCATGTCTGACGTAAAAACATATGAATGAAATCCATATAGTTAAAAAATAAAATAAAAAGGACCGTTACTTTATGGACACACCACGTATGCATGGGCTTTTATTCTGTGTCTGTCTCAGCCTTATCCACCAACATGTTCAACTCATAACACCACACACACACACACACACAGAGTGTTTTAAAGGGCCTGTGCAGTGCAGGATGGCACCTCTTCACCCACAGGCAGAGGACTGAGCTAAAGCAAAGCCGGCGCCCCAGCGGGGTGAGGTGAAGTGGCTCTAATCTGCTTTCCTGGCATGAGGTAACACTGTGCCGGCCTGCTGTGACATGAGTTATGTTGGAAACAGGCAAAGTTGGTGTCCAGCTGGGTCCGGTCAGTGCATCAGACTCCTGCTGAGGAACAGAGGGTGGCAAAATGAGACGGCGTGAGGCCAAGTCCACACAACAGAAAGACAAAAACGGACACTGTGAAAGAGAGAAGAGTGAATGTTGTTCAATATGTTTGAATCTTAATCCGTTAGAATTCCTCTGTTTTTACAACATGTAAGTGGAACAGAGCCATGAAAATTCAGCAAGGTATATCTTCTATTATTCATTCCAATTCTAAGGTAGAACTCTACTAGTGTATACTAAAGTATATCTAAAAAAGAAGAGTAGAGCCACTTGTGTGCATGGTCTTGAGAACCAGGGATGGTAGGTTACCACGATTACCTCTGCTGAAGAGGTTTTTTGTTTTGTTTTGTTTTTCGTTTTTTTTTTTTTCCTCCAGGCATTTTACCTAGTATTATGCAAAAAATTTGGAACATCAGAGAAGGTAGAAAACAACTTTGTTTTGGTGCAAGATTTGAACATTTTCTGAAGTTTGGATAATTTCTGTAAAATTAGTGCACCAATCTTCCTCTGAAAAATTGAGAATATGTATCCCATGATTATCTGTTTATAAGTGTGGTTCGGTCAGGATCCAGGTAATGATGCAGAACTGGAAAAGTAAGAGCCAATGTTTATAAGAATCAGGCAGTTTACATGGGGCTGGGATAGTGACCAACTCAGATTTTGCTCAAACTTTGGTAACTGGATGCACCACATACACCAAAAATTTTAGCCAAATTCCATACGGTGATCTCACCAGGGGTCATCAAAGTTCAAACCCAGAATGCCCTTAAACTGAAATTTGGTGAACAGGAAAGATTTGAACAGCTCTTACATGAAATGCCTTCAATCCCCCAATGTACTTTTGTGATTTAAGTATTATAGGAGGACAATTCTTCAAAATAATCACTAATCTGGGTTGGGGGATTGAACGTGTTGACTATAGGGGGCGCTTCAAGTTGGCGAATTCTCAGAAATGCTCATATTTGTGAAGGCTATTACTCAATACATGTTTAATCCCCCAGTAAGATTTTTAGTGTATTAGAAAGAGCAAGACGTACCCTCTTTAAAACAACAAAAAAAATCAGTGGGGGATTGTATGCGTTGGCCACCAGGTGGCGCCAAAGTGGTCAAATTTGTGTTTTTCATACAACTTTGGCGTTACGCATTTAATGGATTATCATAAACTTTGCATTTATGTTGAGACTAATCCTTCTTTTAGACAAATAAATTGGAAAATCTTTGGGGGTCTTCCCAGTTTTTGATAAAAAAAGCACTTTATTGGCACAGGAATTGGCTATTTTTCCACATGGTGACGTAAGCATTATTGGCCCTACATGAAGAAGATAAAATGGTGAGTAGCAATCTTGAAATCTTTCTTTTGTGCTTAGGCCTAGCAAAATAGCCCAGATAGTGGGCTACTCAAGTCTAGCTACAAATAGCTGTTTTGCAATGGACAGAGATTTGTGTCACTCAGCTGTGCTTCCGATGATCATTATGCAACATACATGTCATGATTTCAACTTTCTAATCTGTATTTGTGGAATACACAAGTAAATACCTACATTAGTAGTGTAGCACAGACATTGTTTTATCATGCACATGCATTGTTCTCGGTAATTCATCATTGTTTCGAAACTTCAATCTAAATTAGTGTCTAATCTAGTGCTTCAAGGTGACCAAACCTCAGCATTGTAGATGCACATTGTGATCTTATTGAGAAAACCCCCACAAAGATGTTTCAATGGATATTAACACAATGCATGTTAATCTTCTGAAAAATGCAGTTTATGATTATTCATTAAACGCGTTGGCCACCAGAGGGCGCCAAAGTTGTATGAAAAACACAAATTTGACCACTTTGGTGCCACCTGGTGGCCAACGCATACAATCCTCCACTGATTTTTTATTTTTTTTTTAAAGAGGGTAAGTATTTCCCTTTCTAATACAATAAAAATCTTGCGGGGGGATTAAATGCGTATTGAATAATAGCCTTCACAAATGTGAGTATTTCTGGAAATTTGCCAACTTGAAGCACCCCCTATAGTCAAGGCATTCAATCCCCCAAACCCAATTAGTGATTATTTTGAAGAACTGTCCTCCTATAATACTTAGATCACAAAAGTACTTTGGGGGATTGAATGCATTTCATGTAAGAGCTGTCTAAAACTTCCCTGTTCACCAAATTCCAGTTTTAGGCCATACTGGGTCTGAACTTTGTTGACCCCTGGCAAGGTCACCGTAGGGAATTTGGCCAAACTTTTTGGTGTATGTTCTTTTGGTGGAGGGTGCATCCAGTTACCAAAGTCTGAGCAAAATCTGAGTTGGTCACTATCACAGCCTGCCTGACTCTTATAAAAATTGGCTCGTAAATTCCGTAGAGTGGAATAAGGTTGAAATTTGATTTGGAGATTAATCACAGTCTTGGGGATCCACATATATTAGGTGCACACAGTAAGTGCTGCTTTTTTCTTTTGTCACTGATACATTTGACATTTTTGACCGTGGAGATGAATATCCAACAGAGCAACTAAGCCTCTCTTGTTCCAGAATTCCTTTTGACCTCAATAGACACCAAAGCTACATTTTCCCCGATTGAATGCCCCCATCTCCCCTTGGCCTGTCATAGAATGTTAGACCTCAAATGAATCAGGGGGAGGTCTTGCTGAATGGAGCTGGGTGGAAGCTAAATAGTATTTCCCCTTGACCAATTTAAAGACCACTGATGCCAAAATGACCACTCGAGTGGCGCCACTAACCCTAATAGAAAGGAAAAGTTATGAACTCCAGATAAGAGATCTTCCACCTAACATGTCCAACTTCATATACACAATTGTGAACAGGAACTAATAAAAAAAGAAAAAAAAAAAGAAAAGAAAAGCACAGAGGGACACCCATGGATCACCTGGCTGCAGCAGATACATGGTGGCATGGATGGATTGGTTGTTTGCCTGAGTGGTTGCCATCCAGGTTCAAAATTGGTTCTGTGGTGTAGCTGATGTGGGAACGTATGGCATCAGTGCCCCTTATTTTGATGCCTCATAATAGAATCTATTAAAAGGACAGGCTCAAGACTCATCACATTTCAGTAAAATGAAATGACAGAATGATTCCATTTCTGTTGCATTTTTCTGATGTAGATACTTTAAGCACTTTACAGTGATACCCTTATATTAAGGTAGGTTTTGATAACTTGACTTGAAGCTCATATGGAACGGTTTGGAATATTACAATCTTGAGAGTGCCTGACTGCCTAACGCCTAGTCAAGCCATAAATGGGTTTAAAAGGTACTGTGTGGGCAGGATGGGCCTGACCTGGGCAGAATGAATGAAGCCCAAGCATGCCACGATCTGATTTATCAAGCAAGCTAAAGCTAATAGGCTAACCTTGGTTTGGGTGTTTGATCAATGCATATTTTTTGCAAACTGAGCGGTGGTTTTCATAATGACTGGCTTAGATGTATTAAAATTATGACAGGCATATTACCTCAGTAACTATTGAGTAACAGTGGAGAAAACCTCACCAAGCTCTCCATACCTGCTAATTAGTACCAACGGCGCTAATATACAAATGAAATAGTTGCGAGAGGACCAGGAACTGAAACGGACTCAAATGCAATGAGGCAGGAAATGATAATGTTACATGATGTGGTGGAGACAAGGAGATGAAGGCACTGGACGATGGGTTGCAGGTGTGGGATGCCAGGTGGGCCAGTGGTGGCTGTGGACTGCACAAAAGACAAAATAATCAAGTGAATCCAAACAGGGAAAACACAGACAAGGAGCAAGAAGGTTAACCACGACTACACTTGAGGCCAGTATTACCACTCCAAAGATGGAAAGATCTGGTGGTGTCCTCCTGTTCAGCTGAGGTTTAAGTAGGATGCCCCGATTGATGCAGGTGTGCTGCAACCACAGGTGTCGATGATCAGCTCCACTGGCAGAGAAAACACAGGAAGGAGAGGAGAAACAGCAAAAAGGAGTCAGACCAATTCTCCAGACCACAACAAAAATAATACTAAAATTTCACTCTATGGAAATGCAGAAGCACAGACTTCTTAGATGGTCCATGAGCACAATTAACTGCGCAACAAGCTACATTATCTCAGATATTTGCAATAAAATGCTCAGAAAAGGAAAACAGGGTCAAATCTATAGCAGCTAGTCCTTGGCACAGCTCAGGGCACACTCCAGCTGCTATTCAAAAGGACCACACTCCTAAATATTCATAACTTTATGGTTTAAAATAGCCAAAACTGATGAATTCTAAAAATGAAAAACTGCCATGAAGGAGGAAACTAGCTACCAAAATGGTTTTTGTACCAGGCGGTAAAAGTTTTGCAAAAAGTTTTATTTCTTCTGTAAATTTTAGATTTTTTTTTTTATTATTATTATTATTTTTTTTTTTAACGAGCATTAAATGGGACTGACTCACCTTTGGAACCAAACTCAAGTGGCCTTAAGCTCAACTGCCAGGTGGCACTTCCATGTTAGCTCCATTTTTGAGCAGTGGATGTTGGAGCTTGGTTTACAGACACAACCATGTCAGGTTGTTGCTGTGCACAACGCTCAACTGCACACATGAAGAAACTTGGCGATTCAGGACCTTGCTCAAGGGCACCTTACAGGGAGTTGGTCACAAGCCCACCTCTCTAACTGCCAGTGTCCCATCCCCATGATAGCGCATCATATTTCAATAAAGAATTATTGTTGTGCAGGACTACAGCTATGTATTTCCTATTGCTGCATCTTAGTTTAACTAATTGTAACCCCCTAAACACCCCCCCCCCCACACACACACACACACAAAAGGAGGGGGTAGGGCATGCAAGAGAAAATAGATTTTAAGAAGTGGGGAAATGGGTGATAGAGTGACTGTCGCCTCTCCTTTTCCATGCAGCTGAGAAGTGTAAATGGTTTATACCTGCATGCAGCCGAAAGTAAGTGACTCCAATCAGAAAGGGTTAAGAGCACACTGGCCCCCAAATCTTATTTGGCTCCACAACCTGAAGCTCAAGTCACTGATGACAAAAAAGTGAATAACAGAAGACAGAGGACAAAGGGTGATGAGAAGGAGGAGGTAAAAAAAAAGTGACAAAAAACAAGCGTAAAAAAAAAGTCAGGAAGCTGAGCAGAAAGAGGCGCGGATGAGAAGAAAGGAAATTGAAGAAACACAAGTGGGGGGAGGAAGGGGGAAGAAAGTGATAAAAACAGGGGGATCGTCATATCTCTGGGCCAGGAGGGATTGAAAGAGTAAATAGAGGTTAAGGATGGATAAACGGAGAGTTGGAGGCATGTTCTAAGGACACAGAGAGATGTGCCACATTGTAAGGTGAAGCGAAAAAAGTGCCGTATCACAAAGAGACGGGCGGGGGGGGGATGTCAAAAAGATCAGTGAGAATGTAGTGTGAAAAGAGAGGAAGAAGACTGAGGGGAATTTCTGAGAGGGAGGGAAGACGGTGTGACGGATTCAGTCGAGGCGGCAGAGGAAGGTTTGTCTAATACAGCGGGCGGCGATTGGAGTGAAGGAGCCTGAAGGATACACTGATGGAGCAGAGAGGGGGAGGAGAGTGACAGAGATCCAGGTTTTTTTTTTCCCAGGTTCCCCTCCTACTCCTCTTCTTGTTTGAAACACACATCTTCCCTTTCAAATCCTTTGGCGTCCTCCCCTCCTCTGCTCTTTATTCCTCTTCTTTACTCCTTTTCCTCTTGTTTTTAACATTCTTTTTTCTCCTGCATACAAAAAAATTGGAGAAAAGACCTTGAAAAGTAAGATGTCTTTTCAATAAAATTATGATTAAGAAGGAACTCCGGTTGGAGACACTTTATCTGTAAAATACACATCAATTCAGAATCACGAGACTGATGGCAGCACCTCGCTGGCATTTATTATGTGACACTGTCGAGAGCGGCGACACTCACAGGCATCATCAATTGGATCAGAGAAATGGTACTACCTGTTGCAACAAAAGAAACAGTTTGGAAACACATGACCCAATAAGTGAAATCGACATCTTAGGCTACACAAAGAGTGCTGGGATTGATGTGAGGCCATATGCTTTGAGATTTGACCCAATAGTGATCTGTTTAAATGTTTTTTAACTATAGACTGTATATATACACTGGACAAACCCTGTGTGAGGTCACCGACAGGTTTACTATAGAGACCTGGGAGAAGATGATGAGCTTGTTTTGGTGTCAGAATTAAAAATTATTACCTGCTTATTTCCTCCAAACATCATCAAGCTAATGATAGCTGCAAGCGCTAATGCCATTAGCATACAAAATTAACTAACGCAACATTTCACTCAACTAACAGGTTCTGAAACCCAAAATGGCTGGACACAAATGCTGAGCACAGACACAGGTGTTTGACGTTCAAAAGCTTTTACTGAGCACACGTGCAGGGTCCGGTACACAAGAAGGCAGTCAAAGGTCAACAACAGTAGCAAAAACATCAGGCAAAAAGCCAGGTCCAGAAAACAGGCAAATAGTTCAAAAACACAGCAGAGCAAGCAAGACAAAGACTCAGAAGAAAGGCTGGGTGTGAAGGTGATAAAGCACAACAATCTGGTGGGGAAGAAAGGGAAAAGAGAGGCTTAAGTACATGCAGTGATGCAGGGGCATAGCACCAAATTCTGGGCCCTAGGTACCACCCCCCCACACACACACACACACACTGTTATGTTCTTTTTTATTAACGGAAACACCAAATTTCTAATGTGTAGTCAAACCAGGTCTAAATCATGTATACCTTAGATCACACCTGGGAGTCAAAACTCTTTTTAAAGTTGGGGGAGCAATATTGAGTTTTGGGGAGGGGGGGGGAGGGCTCTAGGGGATCAAATTGGTGCATCCCTGTGCATTTTAACAGAGATATACCCCAGTGTTAACTTGACTACAAGTTAGGGTTATAAGATCTACAGTCACAGGAAAATATCTAATTTAACAAAATTTTCCAAAATAAGTAATTAAATAGAAGTGTAATTCATGTGTGTAATTCTCTTTGTGAAGAAAAAAAAAATACATAATACAATATACTACAATCAAAACATTAAAGAACAGATTACCCATCTTATAGTCAATGTCATTCAGTAACCTCAGTCCATATTAATAACAGACTTTCAGTACTGTACTGTCTTATGAAGTAATCTAAAATAAAGTCATAATAAAAATGACATTTTATAACCCTGTATTTGAAAAAAGAAGGCAATTTCTGTTATTTCTTAACAATATTAGACTGAATAAATCAATGCAGTATATTTGTGTTTGGTAAAAATAAGGAAAAAGGTTCATTCATATTATATACTCTCTACATTCAATCAATCAATCAATCAATTTTTTTATATAGCGCCAAATCACAACAAATTTTTACTTATAATAAATAAAATTTTACTTTTTATTTTACTTTTTTTTTACTTTTTTTTTTTTACTTTTTCACCGTGCTCCAACGCCTAAAGAAGACCTCTAACGGTCGAAGCATCGCGACGGAGCACTTTTATCAGCTAACCTTCATCAGCGTTGGCAAGCTAACTAGCTTGCTAACGCTTTCGTTTTTATTTTTATTTTATTTTTTAGCACTGTTGTCGTGCTGCTCCACAGCCTGCCTAGTGGATTTTTATTTTATTTTAGCGCTGTTGTCGTGTGTTACCTGTGCTGCTCCACAGCCTGTCCAGTGGATTTTTATTTTATTTTTTAGCACTGTTGTCATGTGTTACCTGTGCTGCTCCACAGCCTGTCCAGTGGATTTTTATTTTATTTTTTAGCACTGTTGTCGTGCGTTACCTGTGCTGCTCCACAGCCTGTTCAGTGGATTTTTATTTTATTTTTTAGCACTGTTGTCGTGTGTTACCTGTGCTGCTCCACAGCCTGCCTAGTGGATTTTTATTTTATTTTAGCGCTGTTGTCGTGCGTTACCTGTGCTGCTCCACAGCCTGCCCAGTGGATTTTTATTTTATTTTTTAGCACTGTTGTCGTGTGTTACCTGTGCTGCTCCACAGCCTGCCTAGTGGATTTTTATTTTATTTTAGCACTGTTGTCATGTGTTACCTGTGCTGCTCCACAGCCTGTTCAGTGGATTTTTTATTTTATTTTTTAGCACTGTTGTCGTGTGTTACCTGTGCTGCTCCACAGCCTGTCCAGTGGATTTTTATTTTATTTTTTAGCACTGTTGTCATGTGTTACCTGTGCTGCTCCACAGCCTGTCCAGTGGATTTTTATTTTATTTTTTAGCACTGTTGTCGTGTGTTACCTGTGCTGCTCCACAGCCTGTTCAGTGGATTTTTATTTTATTTTTTAGCACTGTTGTCGTGCGTTACCTGTGCTGCTCCACAGCCTGTTCAGTGGATTTTTTTTATTTTTTAGCACTGTTGTCGTGTGTTACCTGTGCTGCTCCACAGCCTGTTCAGTGGATTTTTATTTTATTTTTTAGCACTGTTGTCGTGCGTTACCTGTGCTGCTCCACAGCCTGTCCAGTGGATTTTTATTTTATTTTTTACCACTGTTGTCGTGTGTTATCTGTGCTGCTCCACAGCCTGTCCAGTGGATTTCTATTTTATTTTTTACCACTGTTGTCGTGTGTTACCTGTGCTGCTCCACAGCCTGTCCAGTGGATTTTTATTTTATTTTTTTTTAGCACTGTTGTCGTGCGTTACCTGTGCTGCTCCACAGCCTGTCCAGTGGATTTTTATTTTATTTTTTAGCACTGTTGTCGTGCGTTACCTGTGCTGCTCCACAGCCTGTCTAGTGGTTTTTTGTTTTGTTTTGGCACCGTTGTCGTGCGTTACCTGTGCTGCTCCACAGCCTGTCCAGTGGATTTTTATTTAGCACTGTTGTCGTGCGTTACCTGTGCTGCTCCACAGCCTGTCTAGTGGATTTTTATTTTGTTTTAGCACTGTTGTCGTGCGTTGCCTGTGCTGCTCCACAGCCTGTCCAGTGGATTTTTATTTTTATTTTATTTTTAGCACTGTTGTTGTGCGTTACCTGTGCTGCTCCACAGCCTGTCTAGTGGATTTTTATTTTATTTTAGCACTGTTGTCGTGCGTTACCTGTGCTGCTCCACAGCCTGTCTAGTGTCGGATTCCCTGTTTGGGAATCCGCTAGCTTAGCGTAGCTACTAGCTCTTAGCCGTTTTAGCATGGCGGCTTCTCCTGTCTCTCCCGTACTTTTCTGCTCTGGGTGTGAAATGTTTAGTTATTCCCCGGCCTCTTTTAGCAGTAACGGTACTTGTAATAAGTGCAGCTTATTCGTAGCTTTGGAGGCCAGGCTGGGCGAATTGGAGGCTTGGCTCCGCACCGTGGAAAATTCTACAGCTAGCCAGGCCCCTGTAGTCGGTGCGGACCAAGGTAGCTTAGCCGCCGTTAGTTCCCCCCTGGCAGACCCCGTGCAGTCGGGAAGGCAGGCTGACTGGGTGACTGTGAGGAGGAAGCGTAGCCCTAAACAGAAGCCCCGTGTACACCGTCAACCCGTTCACATCTCTAACCGTTTTTCCCCACTCGACGATACACTCGCCGAGGATCAAACTCTGGTTATTGGCGACTCTGTTTTGAGAAATGTGAAGTTAGCGACACCAGCAACCATTGTCAATTGTCTTCCGGGCGCCAGAGCAGGCAACATCGAAGGACATTTGAAATTGCTGGCTAAGGCTAAGCGTAAATTTGGTAAGATTGTAATTCACGTCGGCAGTAATGACACTCGGTTACGCCAATCGGAGGTCACTAAAATTAACATTGAATCGGTGTGTAACTTTGCAAAAACAATGTCGGACTCTGTTGTTTTCTCTGGGCCCCTCCCCAATCAGACCGGGAGTGACATGTTTAGCCGCATGTTCTCCTTGAATTGCTGGCTGTCTGAGTGGTGTCCAAAAAATGAGGTGGGCTTCACTGATAATTGGCAAAGCTTCTGGGGAAAACCTGGTCTTGTTAGGAGAGACGGCATCCATCCCACTTTAGAGGGAGCAGCTCTCATTTCTAGAAATCTGGCCAATTTTTTGGGATCTTCCAAACTGTGACTGTCTAGCGTTGGGACCAGGAGGCTGTGGTCTTATACACCTCTCTGCAGCTTCTCTCCCCCTGCCATCCCCTTATTACCCCATCCCCGTAGAGACGGTGCCTGCTCCCAGACCACCAATAACTAGCAAAAATCTATTTAAGCATAAAAATTCAAAAAGAAAAAATAATATAGCACCTTCAATTGCACCACAGACTAAAACAGTTAAATGTGGTCTATTAAACATTAGGTCTCTTTCTTCTAAGTCCCTGTTGGTAAATGATATAATAATTGATCAACGTATTGATTTATTCTGCCTAACAGAAACTTGGTTACAGCAGGATGAATATGTTAGTTTAAATGAGTCAACACCCCCGAGTCACACTAACTGTCAGAATGCTCGTAGCACGGGCCGGGGCGGAGGATTAGCAGCAATCTTCCATTCCAGCTTATTAATTAATCAAAACCTAGACAGAGCTTTAATTCATTTGAAAGCTTGTCTCTTAGTCTTGTCCATCCAAATTGGAAGTCCCAAAAACCAGTTTTATTTGTTATTATCTATCGTCCACCTGGTCGTTACTGTGAGTTTCTCTGTGAATTTTCAGACCTTTTGTCTGACTTAGTGCTTAGCTCAGATAAGATAATTATAGTGGGCGATTTTAACATCCACACAGATGCTGAGAATGACAGCCTCAACACTGCATTTAATCTATTATTAGACTCTATCGGCTTTGCTCAAAAAGTAAATGAGTCCACCCACCACTTTAATCATATTTTAGATCTTGTTCTGACTTATGGTATGGAAATAGAAGACTTAACAGTATTCCCTGAAAACTCCCTTTTGTCTGATCATTTTTTAATAACATTTACATTTACCCTGATGGACTACCCTGCAGTGGGGAATAAGTTTCATTACACTAGAAGTCTTTCAGAAAGCGCTGTAACTAGGTTTAAGGATATGATTCCTTCTTTATGTTCTCTAATGTCATATACCAACACAGAGCAGAGTAGCTACCTAAACTCTGTAAGGGAGTTAGAGTATCTTGTCAATAGTTTTACATCCTCATTGAAGACAACTTTGGATGCTGTAGCTCCTCTGAAAAAGAGAGCTTTAAATCAGAAGTGTCTGACTCCGTGGTATAACTCACAAACTCGTAGCTTAAAGCAGATAACCGTAAGTTGGAGAGGAAATGGCGTCTCACTAATTTAGAAGATCTTCACTTAGCCTGGAAAAAGAGTTTGTTGCTCTATAAGAAAGCCCTTCGTGAAGCTAGGACATCTTTCTACTCATCACTAATTGAAGAAAATAAGAACAACCCCAGGTTTCTTTTCAGCACTGTAGCCAGGCTGACAAAGAGTCAGAGCTCTATTGAGCTGAGTATTCCATTAACTTTAACTAGTAATGACTTCATGACTTTCTTTGCTAACAAAATTTGACTATTAGAGAAAAAATTACTCATAACCATCCCAAAGATGTATCGTTATCTTTGGCTGCTTTCAGTGATGCCGGTATTTGGTTAGACTCTTTCTCTCTGATTGTTCTGTCTGAGTTATTTTCATTAGTTACTTCATCCAAACCATCAACATGCTTATTAGACCCCATTCCTGCCAGGCTGCTCAAGGAAGTCCTACCATTATTTAATGCTTCAATCTTAAATATGATCAATCTATCTTTGTTAGTTGGTTATGTACCACAGGCCTTTAAGGTGGCAGTAATTAAACCATTACTTAAAAAGCCATCACTTGACCCAGCTATCTTAGCTAATTATAGGCCAATCTCCAACCTTCCTTTTCTCTCAAAGATTCTTGAGAGGGTAGTTGTAAAACAGCTAACTGATCACCTGCAGAGGAATGGTCTATTTGAAGAGTTTCAGTCAGGTTTTAGAATTCATCATAGTACAGAAACAGCATTAGTGAAGGTTACAAATGATCTTCTTATGGCTTCGGACAGTGGACTTATCTCTGTGCTTGTTCTGTTGGACCTCAGTGCTGCTTTTGATACTGTTGACCATAAAATTTTATTACAGAGATTAGAGCATGTCATAGGTATTAAAGGCATTGCGCTGCGGTGGTTTGAATCATATTTGTCTAATAGATTACAGTTTGTTCATGTAAATGGGGAATCTTCTTCACAGACTAAAGTTAATTATGGAGTTCCACAAGGTTCTGTGCTAGGACCAATTTTATTCACTTTATACATGCTTCCCTTGGGCAGTATTATTAGACGGTATTGCTTAAATTTCATTGTTACGCAGATGATACCCAGCTTTATCTATCCATGAAGCCAGAGGATACACACCAATTAGCTAAACTGCAGGATTGTCTTACAGACATAAAGACATGGATGACCTCTAATTTCCTGCTTTTAAACTCAGATAAAACTGAAGTTATTGTACTTGGCCCCACAAATCTTAGAAGCATGGTGTCTAACCAGATCGTTACTCTGGATGGCATTTCCCTGATCTCTAGTAATACTGTGAGAAATCTTGGAGTTATTTTTTATCAGGATATGTCATTCAAAGCGCATATTAAACAAATATGTAGGACTGCCTTTTTGCATTTACACAATATCTCTAAAATCAGAAAGGTCTTGTCTCAGAGTGATGCTGAAAAATTAATTCATGCATTTATTTCCTCTAGGCTGGACTATTGTAATTCATTATTATCAGGTTGTCCTAAAAGTTCCCTAAAAAGCCTTCAGTTGGTTCAGAATGCTGCAGCTAGAGTACTGACGGGGACTAGCAGGAGAGAGCATATCTCACCCGTGTTGGCCTCCCTTCATTGGCTTCCTGTTAATGCTAGAATAGAATTTAAAATTCTTCTTCTTACTTATAAGGTTTTGAATAATCAGGTCCCATCTTATCTTAGGGACCTCGTAGTACCATATTACCCCATTAGAGCGCTTCGCTCTCAGACTGCGGGCTTACTTGTAGTTCCTAGGGTTTGTAAGAGTAGAATGGGAGGCAGAGCCTTCAGCTTTCAGGCTCCTCTCCTGTGGAACCAGCTCCCAATTCAGATCAGGGAGACAGATACCCTCTCTACTTTTAAGATTAGGCTTAAAACTTTCCTTTTCGCTAAGGCTTATAGTTAGGGCTGGATCGGGTGACCCTGGACCATCCCTTGGTTATGTTGCTTTAGACGTAGACTGTGGGGGGGTTCCCATGATGCACTGTTTCTTTCTCTTTTTGCTCCGTATGCATCACTCTGCATTTAATCATTAGTGATCGATCTCTTTTTCCTGGTTCTTTCCCTCAGCCCCAACCAGTCTCAGCAGAAGACTGCCCCTCCCTGAGCCTGGTTCTGCTGGAGGTTTCTTCCTGTTAAAAGGGAGTTTTTCCTTCCCACTGTGGCCAAGTGCTTGCTCATAGGGGGTCGTTTTGACCGTTGGGGTTTTTCATAATTATTGTATGGCCTTGCCTTGCAATGTGGAGCGCCTTGGGGCAACTGTTTGTTGTGATTTGGCGCTATATAAGAAAAAAGTTGATTGATTGATTGATTAAGGCAAGGCCATACAATAATTATGTAAAACCCCAACGGTCAAAACGACCCCCTGTGAGCAAGCACTTGGCTACAGTGGGAAGGAAAAACTCCCTTTTAACAGGAAGAAACCTCCAGCAGAACCAGGCTCAGGGAGGGGCAGTCTTCTGCTGGGACTGGTTGGGGCTGAGGGAGAGAACCAGGAAAAAGACATGCTGTGGAGGGGAGCAGAGATCGATCACTAATGATTAAATGCAGAGTGGTACATACAGAGCAAAAAGAGAAAGAAACAGTGCATCATGGGAACCCCCCAGCAGTCTACGTCTATAGCAGCATAACTAAGGGATGGTTCAGGGTCACCTGATCCAGCCCTAACTATAAGCTTTAGCAAAAAGGAAAGTTTTAAGCCTAATCTTAAAAGTAGAGACATTCATACCATAATAGCCCTATTCCTTTTCTGTATACTTTGTAATTCTCTGTAATATTATATACGTTGTCATCTTCTATCTGTCCCTCGGTTCCTGGGACTACAAAGACACACCATTTATTAGGTAATCCTAAAACGCAAATAGACAAAACAGGAAAAAAAAATGTTGTAAAGGTTACTAAAATTTAATTACATTTTACTTAAATCATTTGCTTGTAAAGTGGCTCCATAAGCTCACCTTCACTAATATCCTCGTTGCTTGTCTTCTTTTGTCTTTTTATTGTGTTTTTAAATTTTGAATTCGATTTTCTCTGTTTTTATTATGCTGTGTGAAGCACCTTGAGGCAATCTCATTGGCGCTCTATAAATTAATACATTGAATTTGATTTGACAGATGAGGGACCAGAACCTGGACCAGCACCTCCTGCTTTGTCTGAAACTTAAAGGCCATGGGGTTCATAATGTTAATATTACATTCTGATAATACATTTTTTTTTATTGTAAAAAGTTTAACTTATTTGTGTGTGTGCATGTGTTTTTGTAGGCAGGTTCGTGTGCAACTGGAATGTGGTCATATTATAACCCACAGAAGATAGGCAGGCTAATGCATGTTTTTCTGTCATTGTAGTAAAACAGACTTTTCCAAATCTGCGCATATATAATGAAAGGGACAGTAAATGCATGCAGTTATTTTTAGCATTTGGGTAATTAATTTGCCATAGATGCACTAAGAACCAGTGGAAAGTCAGGGGAGATTGGGTCAAGACATTTGATTTTCTTGCAGCAGAAGTAAGTTGTCCTGCTCCTGTCCTGTGTGCCACCGTACATCACAGCAGCCACGTGCTGCTCCGTGTCCCCCTCCCTCCCTCCCACGTGGACTGTGTGTCCCATGGGGGGAGATGAGCAGAGCTGCGGCTGCTTGTTTAGTTATTTTGCCACCAAAACCAGCGTGGGTTTATCGTGTCTTTCCCTGTTAAACTGTGAAGTTTATATCTCCTCAGTGCTGATATTAGCAAGTTCCCTGCGTGCACGTTAAGATAGTTTTTTTTTTTTTTGTCTCTTCTTTTTTGAAATCCAGACTTTGATTTTTTTTTTTAGTAAAGACATGTCTTATTTCAGCCTAAAATGGGATGTGTGTGTGTGTGTGTGGGGGGGGGGGGGGGTGCGTCTGGACTAAACCATTGTACAACTGTGCAGGAGTGGAAGGGCCCTCAGAGATCTTTCAATATTATTGTTACAGCAGAATTGTGTTTCGCAACATTTATACATTCATATCTCGCAGCCGCCGCGACGCTCCGCCACAGGAAAAACACCTCCGTTGGAAGCCTTAAGGACAAGTTGGAACATGTCCAGCTGTTAAACAATTTCTCATATACTCACTCCACTGAAAGCCATCAAAAGCCGCCTGGATTTTACAAATGGTTATCAACACGGAGGTGTTTTTCGTGTGCCGCCGCACTGCGCCGGCTGCGTCCCGACACGCGGACCCGTCCGCACGTCTTTCATTAAAAAAATCTCCTTTAACAGTGGAATATCCGGATAAAATGCTGAAACCGACTTCTTCTGAAACTTCTCTGTTCTCTCACGACGTCCTGGATCAATAGAACCTGAAATGTGGAGGTTTTCAGCTTGAAACAGGCTGACGACGGCGCGTGGGAGCGCTGCACGACGTCTCGCTCCGTGGGAAGTCCTTAAAGCGACAGTATCACCTCAAAATCTCTCATCAGCTGTTAAAATTTTCACCGAAAACCAGCTTAATTTTTCGAACCGGGTCCACTTCGATGTGTCTCACAGGTTTAGAAAAAATTTTGATCAAACAAAGCCCCAGTCTCTCAGCAACTTCTCAGACAAAGGAATTCCAACAAGGGGCTGGACGACTCCTCCCACAAGGTGTGCTCACAGGTGAATGACGTCACCGACAGGCGTGGAAAAACTCACGCATGCGCACGAGGGTTCAAGCATGTCTGACGTAAAAACATATGAATGAAATCCACATATTTTTTGAAAAAAATAAAAAGGACCTATACTTTATTGACAGACCTCGTATGGCATGTAACAAAGTGAATTTTCACTGTGATGTACAGTTGTGCTCAAAAGTTTTTTGTTTTTTTTTGGGGGGGGGTGGCCATTTTTCAGAGATGATTAATAATGCAAAAACCTTTTTTTTTCTCTCATGGTTAGTGGTTGGGTGAAGCCATTTATTGTCACACAACTGTGTTTACTCTTTTTAAATCATAATGACAACAGAAACTACCCAAATACTTCCATTCTTAATGCTGTGTATTGTCCCCTTTAACATCATTGACAGCTTGGAGTCTTTTGTGGTAGTTGTGGACGAGGCTCTCTGATGGTGAAGCTGCCGCGGAATATGTCTTGGACTTTATTTACATGAATTATGAAGAAATACAAACAGTATGGCACTCTATGTTAAATCCTTGAGTGACTGTGCAAGAAGGAGAAGAGTGAGGAAAGGCACCAAGACACCCAGACAACACAGAACAAGTTATAGGCTTATGTGGCTGTGACTGGAGAAATTGTGCACAGTGCAAATTCTGCATTTTGCATCACCACTCTTAGCTTCATAGTGGAATAGAGCAGAGAAGGATATTCTTTCACCAAAACAGATCAAATCTAGGCTTTCCTCTCAGATGTACCTTCTGGCAATTTGTAGCTGATCTTTCAGGTCTTTTTAAGAAAGTCCTCCTCTATACCACTTTATCATGAAGCCGTATAACTGGTGATACAAAATGCAAAGCTTGGCAGAGGAGAGGACGTGTGACTGAGCTGGTTGGTCTGCTGCCACCGCAACCCAGACCCAGATAAGTGGTAGAATGAACATGCATGGGCACAGTAAACAGGCATGGTTGTGGTTGAGAAAACATACAATGTTCTTAATATAATCAGCTAATAAAGAAATGTGACAACCATTTGAACTGATGGCATTAAGAATGGACAGATTTCAAATGCCACTTGTAATATCAACAAGCATGGCTTGAGCTCTGCTGGAAATCATTAAGTTCCACAATCATATTATTACTACTTTTGCTTTGGTAGACATTTACATGCACACTCAAGCTATGATCGAACATTTAGCAGAAACTAGCGGAGTACCTGTCCTTCGGATGGTGAAGAAAGAGTGTACTAATCGTGAGTCCCTGACCCAGGAAAGTGTGCAGCAGTATACTGAGACAACGTATTAGCTTCCAAAAGAAAGCTTTCAAAGCATTTTGAAGTAGCAGCTATAACAGACACACTGAACTCTTATTCAAGAAAGTTAAACTTATTTTTTAAGTCTTAATAATTATGAAATGACCGACTCTGTAGTGCAAAGTAAATGGATGTAACTTTTAATTTTTTTCTGATTATGTTATGAAGTTGTCAATAAAACTGATCTATCACAACACCAGGTGGCAGTAAAAGACATTTGCAGCAGTAACAGCGCCACCTAGTGTGTACTGAAGTATAATGGGAATGACAGATTATAGTAAATGAGAATGCACAAAATTCAAGGCAAGACTGGAAAGAAAGTGTAATAAAAACATGCTGACATTTGTTTGCAATAATTAGGAAGCAATGCTTTCACAAACTATACTGTTTTTATGCATGTTTTGGGGGTGCCCTGCCCGAGCGCTATTTTCGGCTTCAAAATAGGACCCGTAGCGCCCGAACCATAATATCCATCCATCCATCCATTTTCTTCTGCTTTATCTGGAGTCGGGTCGCGGGGGCAGCAGCTCAAGCAAAGCCGCCCAGACCTCCTGATCCACACACACACCTCCCCCAGCTCCTCCGGGGGAACCCCAAGGCGTTCCCAAGCCAGCCGAGAGATGTAATCCTTCCGGCGTGTCCTGGGTCTTCCCCGGGGCCTCCTCCCAATGGGACATGCCCGGAACACCTCTCCAGCGAGGCGTCCAGGGGGCATCCGGAAAAGATGCCCGAGCCACCTCAACTGACTCCTTTTGACGTGGAGGAGCAGCGGCTCGACTCCGAGCTCCTCCCGAGTGACCGAGCTCCTCACCTTATCTCTAAGGGAGCGCCCAGCCACCCTGCGGAGGAAACTCATCTCGGCCGCTTGTACCCGCGATCTCGTTCTTTCGGTCATGAGCCAAATCTCATGACCATAGGTGAGGATCGGAACGTAGATCGATTGGTAAATCGAGAGCTTTGCCCCCCTACTCAGCTCTCTCTTCACCACGATGGTCCAATACAGCGACCACATCACTGCAGATGCTGCACCGATCTGTCTATCAATCTCCGCTCCATCCGTCCCTCACTTGTGAACAAGACCCCGAGATACTTAAAGTCCTCCACTTGAGGCAAGGACACTCCACCGACCTGAAGAGGGCAAAGCACCTTTTTCCGGTCGAGAACCATGGCCTCGGATTTGGAGGTGCTGATTTTCATCCCGGACACCTCACACTCAGCTGCAAACTGCCACAGTGCACGCTGAAGGTCCTGATTTGACGAAGCCAACAGAACCACATCGTCCGCAAACAGCAGAGACGAGATTCTGTGGTTCCCAAACCAGACCCCGTCTACACCCTGGCTGCGCCTACAAATTCTGTCCATAAAAATAATGAACAGAACCGGTGACAAAGGGCAGCCCTGGCAGAAGCCAACGTGCACTGAAACAGGTTTGACTTACTACCGGAAATGCGAACCAAGCTCCTGCTGCGGTCGTACAGGGACCGGATAGCCCTTGGCAAAGGACCCCGGACCCCGTACGCCTGGAGCACTCCCCACAGGGTGCCCCGAGGGACACGGTCGAACGCCTTCTCCAGATCCACAAAGCACATGTGGACTGGTTGGGCGAACTCCCATGAACCCTCGAGCACCCGATGGAGCGTGTAGAGCTGGTCCACTGTGCTGCGACCAGGACGAAAACCACACTGCTCCTCCTGAATCTGAGGTTCGACCATCGGTCAAATTCTCCTCTCCAGTACTCTGGAATAGACCTTACCGGGGAGGCTGAGGAGTGTGATCCCCCTATAGTTGGAACACACCCTCCGGTCCCCCTTCTTAAACAGAGGGACCACCACACCGGTCTGCCAATCCAGAGGCACTGTCCCCGATCGCCACGCGATGTTGCAGAGGCGTGTCAGCCAAGAGAGTCCCACAACATCCAGAGACTTAAGGTACTCAGGACGGATTTCATCCACCCCAGGAGCCTTGCCACCGAGGAGCTTTCCAACCACCTCGGTGACTTCTGCCTGGGTAATGGATGAGTCCGCCTCTGGGTCCCCAGTCTCTGCCTCCTCTTCGGAAGACATGACGATAGGATTGAACCATAATAACTGGTGCAAATGTATTGGCAGATTTGGAATCTGTGGATGTTTTTGCCCTAGAAAACATCTTCAGATAATTTTCAATGACCTACCTTGATGAATTCCGGACAAGAAAAAAGCAGTGCTCAGTGACAATGCTTTGAATGTCATACATGCAAGCTGG
Source organism: Thalassophryne amazonica (assembly GCF_902500255.1). Taxonomy (NCBI): domain Eukaryota; kingdom Metazoa; phylum Chordata; class Actinopteri; order Batrachoidiformes; family Batrachoididae; genus Thalassophryne; species Thalassophryne amazonica. The sequence goes on from NC_047106.1 coordinate 44,015,546, forward strand.
ATAGATTCACAGTGTTGCCAACTCCTCAGTAAGAAAAGTAGCTATTGGCTTTCCTAAAAGTCACCAGAAGTCACTAAATGACTCGGCTAATTTGCATATTTTCTTTATTTCTTTATTTAAGGATCCCCATTAGTCTTTACCAAAGTAGAGACTATTCTTCCTGGGGTCCATTCTCAAATAAAAATATTATAATTACATCAAAGTATTACAATTTATACAACTCACAAGCACCAACTGTACAATTCAAAGAACATACACAAGTAACAGTTATTTCTTCACAAAACAAACACCAACACTACATTCACTACATTATTTTTATTTATTTATTTATTTGAATAGGGACAATGCACATTAATGAACATCAGTATAAAAACAAATGTAAATATGCCGGATTATAGCTACAAAGCTAGTTTTCATCCGTAGTCCCTAGGCAGGCAAATACATAAGAAAGAAAATATACAAAATAAACAACACAAGGGAATGTTAAATGTCTAGTGGTCACATGGTTTGTTTTCAGCCATAGTTTGAGTTGAGCTCTAAACCTGATCAATGTAGGGCTCTCCCGTATGTGTAGAGGAAGACTGTTCCAGATGTTAGTGGCCCTCACAGAGAGAGTGTTCTGTCCAAAAGTTGTTCTCCTGTGGGGGACCTCACAGTCTCCTCTGGAGGAGGCCCTGGTTCTCAGGCCACTTGAAATCTTAGGTTTAAACAAGGTAGACACTGGAGGTGGGGCTAGTCCATGTAGCACTTTATAAATGAAGCATACATACTTAAAATTTATAAAATTTTCAAAATTGAAAAGATTGTACTTGTTTAAAATATTACATACATGAAAAGAATTAGGTTTTCGGTCAAAAACTTTAAGAGATTTTTTGTACAGAGATTCAGTTAATTTCAAATTGGTAACTGTGGTGAGAGACCAACTTGTGATGCAATATTCAATATGAGATAAAATCATTGAATGGAGAAACATTCTGGCAGCACCAAGTGTTAGAAAAGACCTGATTTGTTTAAAATTTTTAAGGTTAAATTTGACAGTATTGGCAAATTTTTTAATATGATTTTTGAAGGACAAAGTGGAATCAAGTATCACGCCGAGGTACTTGAATTCTGTGACAAGTTGTAATTCTTCTCCTCTCAAGAATACTCCGGAACTTTTTATGTCTTTTGATTGCTTTGAGAACATCAAACAGACCGTTTTTTTTGGAACTGAGAAGCAAACATGATTTCAAAAGCCAGTCATTTACTTGCTCCATGGCTGAGGTCAGAATAGAAGCTGCCTCTTTAACGCTCCTTGCATGAGTATAAATTACAGCATCATCTGCATACATTTGGAAATTCACGTTATTACATATTATGGGAAGATCATTTATATACAGGGAGAATAACAGGGGACCAAGTATTGATCCTTGCGGCACACCAACAGAGACATCCAAGACCGATGATTTTACACTGTCAATTTGTACACATTGTTTTCTTGAGGATAAATATGATTTAAGCCACTAAATTGCCTCTGGCGAAAAATTGAAGTCTGTTAATTTTGTTAGAAGAATTTCATGGTTAACAGTGTCAAAAGCCTTTTTAAGGTCAAGGAACACTGCACCAACACAAGGATATATATCCAATTTACTTTTCACCTTTTCTATAAAGAAGCTGTTTGCTGATTCAGTGGAGTGGTTTGCTCTGAACCCAAATTGCATAGCATGTAGATTAAAGGGACTATAATTTAAATGTTCATTTATAATATTTGCTACCCATCTCTCAACAACCTTGGAAATGACTGGAAGTATATAGATTGGTCGATAATTGGATATATTTGAACTGTCACCAGATTTAAAAATTGGGGTGACTGTGGCCAGTTTCCAGGACGATGGGACAACTCTCTGTTTAAGTGATAAATTAACCATTGTGTGTTATTGTGCAACAAGGGACTCTTTGCATAATTTTAGGAGATGAGTGTCTAGTCCATGAATGACTTATGCCTTCGAATTTTTTAGTGAACCAATAATTTTGGACACTTCCAGCCCTGTTATTTCACGTAAATTAAAAACAGGCTGTGTGAGATCAATAGACCTTGGTTTGAGATCAGGAGATGGAAATCATTCACTTATTTCCCTCACAGAATTGAGGAAATAATTGTTAAATTCATTTGTCAATAGATCTGGATCAGTCACAGCAATATTGTTCATTTTTAGCTCAATTTCTTGTTTTGCTTTTTTATCCTTCCCCGTTAATTTATTTAAACTTTGCCAGATCTTTTTGGAATTTACATTTGCTTCAGAAATGATATTCATTCATTCGCATAATTTGAGTAACCTTATTTCTTAGTAAGGTAAATTTATTCCTGTCTGTGATGAGATGGGATTTGATATATTTTTTTAGTTGCTCATCTCTGTCTCTCATCCATTTCTTACATTCATCATTTATCCATGGTAATAGATTTCTCTTTCTTTTGTTGTGGCTTCCCTTTTTGGTAAAATTTAACATTACTTCGTTAATTTTCTTGTGAAATAGGCAGCTGCTATTTTCAACATCTTTACTTTGAGTGATTTCGTTCCAATCACAACTTTGCAGAGCTGCCACAAGATTTGGTAGTAATTTTTTGGGAATTATTGTTTTAGGTAAGACTTTTACATTTGGCCTATACGAATCATCAAAACGTTTTTTTGTAAGTTTTCTTGAGAAGAAGATGGCATTATGGTCAGACAACCCAGTCACGTAATTAAACGTTTTGATAATTCTTCCAGGTTTATTTACAAAAGCAAGTCTATCAAAGTTTTGGAATGTGAAGTTATTCGAGTAGGTTGTTCTATTAACTGTTTAAAATTAAAATGTTCAATAACTTGTTTCAGGTTCTTTCTAGCTTTCTTATCATTCCAGTTTACATTAAAATCTCCAGTAATTATAATTTCTTTATTTAAATCACTGTGATTAAGAAGAAGTTTTAAGTTGTTATAAAAATCCAATTTAGCAGATGGTTTACAATACAAGCAAATTACAATGAAAGACATTGCAGGTGAGAGTGAAATTTCTACACCAACATACTCAAGCTGGATTTCTTCTGGCAAGTTTATCCGTCTACATTTTAGAGTGCTTTTAACATAGAGAAGAACACCTCCACCCCTCCCATGTGTCCTGTCATTCCTATAAACATTATACTCTGGCATAGTTACCACTGAATCTGGAGAGTTGTGTGATAACCAGGTTTCAGAAAGCCCCAAAAGGTCAATGTTGGAGTTGCAGAGCAGATGTTGAAGCTCTTCATTTTTAGATGCCATACTCCGTATATTCAAGTGTCCACCTAACAAGCCTTTTGGTTTGGCTCGCGGATCCCAGATTGTTTTTGCCTGATTAAGTGTATGGAAAATCTTAGATGTCCAATGTTTTTTGAAAAGAGGATTTCTCTCCTTTTTTGTGGTGGTGGAGGCCCGGTTAGCTGTAGCCCAGATGGTGAAGGCCCGGTTAGCTGTAGCCCAGGTGATGAAGGCCCGGTTAGCTGTAGCCCAGGTGATGAAGGCCCGGTTAGCTGTAGCCCGGATGGTGAAGGCCCGGTTAGCTGTATCCCAGATGGTGAAGGCCCGGTTAGCTGTAGCCCAGGTGATGAAGGCCCGGTTAGCTGTAGCCCAGATGGTGAAGGCCCGGTTAGCTGTAGCCCAGGTGATGAAGGCCCGGTAGCTGTATCCCAGAGGTGAAGGCCCGGTTAGCTGTACCCGGATGTGAGAGGCCCGGTTAGCTGTATCCCAGATGGTGAAGGGCCCGTTAGCTGTAGCTCAGGTGTAGAGGGCCCGGTTTGCTGTAGCTCAGGTAATAGAGGCCCGATTTGCTGTAGCCCAGCTGGTGGAAGACCGATTAGCTGTATCCCAGATGGTATAGGCCTGGTTAGCTGTATCCCAGATGGTAAAGGCCCAGTTAGCTGTAGCCCAGGTGATGAAGGCCCGGTTAGCTGTAGCCCAGATGGTGAAGGCCCGGTTAGCTGTAGCCCAGGTGATGAAGGCCCGGTTAGCTGTAGCCCGGATGGTGAAGGCCCGGTTAGCTGTATCCCAGATGGTGAAGGCCCGGTTAGCTGTAGCCCAGGTGATGAAGGCCCGGTTAGCTGTAGCCCAGATGGTGAAGGCCCGGTTAGCTGTAGCCCAGGTGATGAAGGCCCGGTTAGCTGTATCCCAGATGGTGAAGGCCCGGTTAGCTGTAGCCCGGATGGTGAAGGCCCGGTTAGCTGTATCCCAGATGGTGAAGGCCCGGTTAGCTGTAGCTCAGGTGGTAGAGGCCCGGTTTGCTGTAGCTCAGGTAATAGAGGCCCGATTTGCTGTAGCCCAGCTGGTGGAAGACCGATTAGCTGTATCCCAGATGGTATAGGCCTGGTTAGCTGTAGCCCAGATGGTAAAGGCCCAGTTTGCTGTAGCCCAGGTGGTGGAGGCCCAATTAGCTGTAGCCCAGGTGGTGGAGGACCGGTTAGCTGTAGCCCAGGTGGTAGAGGCCCGGTTAGCTGTAGCCCAGGTGGTAGAGGCCCGGATAGCTGTAGCCCAGGTGGTAGAGGCCGGGTTTGCTGTAGCCCAGCTGGTAGAGGCCCAGTTAGCTGTAGCCCAGGTGGTAGAGGCCCGGATAGCTGTAGCCCAGGTGGTAGAGGCCGGGTTTGCTGTAGCCCAGCTGGTAGAGGCCCAGTTAGCTGTAGCCCAGGTGGTAGAGACCCGGATAGCTGTAGCCCAGGTGGTGGAGGACCGATTTTGACCGACATTAGGAGAACTGTCTTGTTGAGTATACATTTCTTAAGATTTGCTTTAAAAACTATATAATTTCGTATTAACTTCACATCCGGAGGCAACTGATTCCAATATAAGATGGATCGATATATAAATGTATTTTTTAGAGCATTAGTTTTTGGCAGAGGCAAAACAAAATAGAACTAGTAGCTTGTCTTGTGTTAAATTCATGCTTGTTTTACCAGTGAGTTGAAGTTTATAGAACAGGCTAAAGGGTTTGTGTGTGGTCCAAATATTTTGCAAAGAAACCACAGAAGAACAGGCCAGTCTCTCCCTCACTGTCATCCATGACAGTCTGTGATGTAGGATGTTAACACTGGTTCGAAAAGGACATCCTAGAGCGAGTCTTGCTGCTCGATTCTGTGCTATCTGGAGTTTGTTCAGGTCTTTGAGAGCAGCCTTTGACCACACAACAGAACAGTAGTCTAAGTGACACAACACTAAAGACTGTAAAACTAATTTCCTTGTTGCTGTTGACATAAATTGAGCATTGCATCAAATTAAAAAGATGTTTCTGCTCATTTTGGTCACAATATTATTAATATGTGTTGTCCAAGATATCCTTTGATCCAAAGTCACCCCTTGCAATTTTATCTATAGCTGTGTAGCTATAGCAAAGCAAAGATGAGTAAGATCAAGGTGGCTTATAATGATGCGCTTAGAATTTTGCTGAAGGCTCCAAGATGGGAAAGTGCAAGTACTCTGTTTGTCACTGCGAATGTGCCTTCATTTCAGGCTCTAATGAGGAACCTCATGTATAAATTTATGTGTAGGTTAACTGAGTCAAGAAATGGTATCATAATGTGTTTGTCCAATATAAAGGAAAGTGACACTCAATACAATTCTGACATATGGAAACATTGGAAAAGCCAATTGTATGTATCTGTAATCTGATTTTTTAATGTAAATATATATTGTGTGTGTGGGGGGTAAAGGTGGATGATTTTTTTTATGTTTTATAATGTAAGTGTATATGTCTTGTGTGTATAATCTGGACCCTGAGTCTGTAAATAAAGTTTATATATATATATATATATATATATATATATATATATATATATATATATATATATATATCAGTCACTTGTTCTAATAATTGATTGTGCAGAGAGAGGTTTAGCTTCGGGGTGTCTCTTAAGGTGTGTTTAGAGCCTAAAATCATACACTTAGTTTTTAACACATTCAATTTTAACCTGTTTTCCACCACCCAGTCATAAGTCAACATTAGCTCTTTTTGTAAAGTGCTATTGACCTGATCCAGGCTAGAAGCAGAAACATATATTGTTGTATCGTCTGCATATACAGTTATACGGGCCCTATGTAAAATATATGACATGTCATTTACAAAATACTATACAGCAAAGGACAAAGACAACTGCCTTGTGGAATGCCACAGTTGGGGTCCAGAAGTATCTGAAAATGAACCATTGAAATACATTGCTTTCTGTCGACCAAATAACTTCTTAAAAAACATAAAGCAGAGCTTTTAAATCCATATGCTGATAATTTCCCAATTAGAAGTTCATGATCGACTAGATCAAAGGCCGCACTAAAGTCCAGAAATGCAATTCCTATCAGTTGCTTACAATCAATTTGTGGCAGCCAGTCATCAGTCAGAGCTGTAAGTGCTGTACTTGTTGAGTAACCTTCTTTATAGGCATGTTGGGCATCAGAATGAAGATGATTTACTTCAAAATAATTCTGAATCTGTTTGGACATAATCCCCTCCAACAGTTTACTCAGGACAGGTAAGATGCTTATTGGTCTGCTGTTCTGCCCAGTCAGTGGCGCTTTGGAATTTTTTGTCAGAGGAATAATTTTTGCTATTTTCCATCGATCTGGATAAATACATTCATCAAAACATAGATTGAAAATATAGCTTACCGGCCTGGCTATTGATTTAGCTGCAATTTTTAAAAGTTTTCCATCCATGTTATCAATTCCACATGGTTTCTCACAATTTATATGTTCCAGTAATTTTGTCATTAACAGATTTAAAAATCAAATCAAATCAATTTTATTTATATAGCGCCAAATCACAACAAACAGTTGCCCCAAGGTGATTTACATTGTAAGGCAAGGCCATACAATAATTACGGAAAAACTCCAACAAATGAAGAGAACAAGAGAACAAAAACAAATGAACAACTCTGACCATACATAATTTGATTAGTTATGATTTTGGCGTCATAACAGATGTAGGGAGACAAAAACATGGGAGAGATCATTGAATACATTATCAACCGGGGCGGAGATAGCCTATCAAGCACCCCTAAATATATTTTAAGCACCCCTAACAATATTTATATATATATGCTTCTATACTACTAGTTTTTTAAACAACCTATTTCAAGCATTATGCCAAAATATGTATTACAGGAGGAAGCATGGTGGGATAGTGGTTAGCACTGTTAACTCACAGCGAGAAGGTTGTGGGTTCAATTCCCGTGGCCTTTCTGTGTGGAGTTTGCATGTTTGCATGTTCTCCCCGTGTTTGCGTGGGTTTCCTCCGGGTGCTCCGGTTTCCTCCCACATCCAAAGACATGCAGGTTAGGTGGATTGGAATCTTTATAATTGTCCGTAGGTGTGTGTGTGGGTGTGTCTGTGTTTGTTTGTCTATTTGTGGGCCTGCGACAGACTAGCGTCCTGTCCTGGGTGTACCCCACCTCACGCTGTATGACAGCATGATAATAAGTGAATAATTTAAATTCCTGCTAAAAAGGCATAAATCATAAAACTCATTTTGGATTTTTATTTGTTGGCAAACCAAGCCTGCAGTGCAGTGATGGATATCAGAGCATTTTTTCAAACGCAAAAAAAGCTTCAGGTGAAGTTTGTGCACTCTATAGACCTTATGTGATAGTAGATATGGACATTGAGAATAGCAAAGGATGGAAAGTGAAGCTAAGGGTAAATTGAACGTGTATCAGACTGTGGAGGTGTCTTACTTGTGTTACTGGTGTTTTGGTATGAATTCTGACTTTTAAGTCACACATTTTTATTTTTCTTACTTTTAAGGACTTCATTAGATCTTGTCTGTCCTTTCTATGCTTTGCTGTTAATTCAATAAATAATTCATATTCATATATTTCTTATCCTGAACCCATTTATGTGCAGTATACCATCTGTGTTCTCCATCCAGCCTTAAAGTGGAGTGCTGCTGTAGCTGTGCTAAACCAGGTCCTGCACACGGCACTAAACCTCACTGATCACAACTGCAACTACTGTATTTTTATGACTTACAATGTGGATGTGCGTGCTGCCAGAAAAAACGAGACATCAATCAGTTTGTAGAATAAATAAATGAATAACCAAAACTAAAACACAGTCTAAGTAATGCCTAAAACTGTCTAAATGTAATTGAAAAGTGATACCAGGGTGAGTGTTCTGTACTAAGTACTATGACATAATAATCTGTTAAGATAAAATAAAAAATCTTCAATAACTATAGGCTCATAAGACTAATATAAAAACAAGGATAATATACTGTACTCAGCCTCTGAATATTTCAGACCTGCTCCTAAGTTGCAATTACTATTTGCCCTCACCACATTAGGAGATTAAATTATTTCTTATATAAACTGCACCAGAATACAGGAATTTTATGTATGGGCCGTTATCCATTGCTAATATGCCTTTTTTTTTTTTTTATCATTTTGACAATGAATGCAGCATTTACAAGCAATGTTTTCACTGAAATCATGGCAAATTGTACTTCTGGACATCTAGATTTAAAAATTTTTAAAAATGTGCTAAGCACCTCTAAAACTGGAAGTCTAAAATCGCCTCTGATTATCAACCTTTTAATATTGTTTGGTAAATTCCATATTCATAAATGCAGAGTACTGAAAAGGAATTTACATGGACTTCTGGCTGAATTTGAACAATATACGAGTATAAGCAGTATTAAGCTGGAGACACTCCCAAATCTCATAAAACTGTCACGTTCTAGTATATGGAATTTTTCAAGAGAATTGTTATTGTACAATGTATTATTTTCTTCTGTCTCTTTCTATTGTGGCCTTGTCCTTTGTTCATTTACTGTTAATGTATTTGTTGAAATACAGTTTGGAAAAAAAAAAGATGTTGTGGGAGAGACAAAAAAAAAGTGATTCTTGGTTTGTTTATTTATTTTGCCATTAAAATTGGCTATCACTCCTCAAAATAAAATAACTTCTCAAGGCCAGGCTGAATCCGAATCCAAGTGAGGTTTGCCATTCAATGTGGGAACAGCCGCGGAGGCATCGTGTGTGCGTGTTTGGATGAGATAATGAGGTTTTAAAAAGGAATAGTTTGCACCATGTGTCATGCTTAGTTATCATGTTACGGGGTAACATACGAGGGTAGGCTGAAAAGTTCTAAGGCTCACTATAATGCAGTTAATGCATTACTCCTTCATGGGGAGCCTTAGAACTTTTCAGCCTACCCTCGTATGTCACATGTCATAGAATCCAATGGACATCAACATTGTTTGATTTTTACTTTGGAGACCAAACATTCAACACAGTCAAAACTATTTAATTTATTAATCCTATTAGTTCAACCTATAATTTGCACCACTTCTTACCAAAATTAGAGTAACTTTAACTTTTGACCTCTGTACAAACTGATATTGACCTTTGTCACCATTCTTGCTGTTTTCACCCCATAACTCCAAAACATTCAGTCATAGATAATCCAAACTATACCTTTTTCAGACAAATAATATGGTATAGTTTTCAATATGATTGGAGCATCTTTTAATTTTGACCCCTGTGTAATTCTTCAATTGACCCCTACGTGACTGGCTATTGAAAATTCAAGTGGCCAATCGTTTTTTTTTTTTTTTTTCAAAAGAGTAACGTCTAAAGAGTATTTGTGCCAAATTTGGAGATTGTATCACCATTTGAAGGATTGTTTCAGTTATCTGCTGCACTAAGACCTGAAAAGTAACCTTTATTTGTAGGAGTCTTCTTCTTCTCTTCAAGTGATTGGCCACAAATCTTACATTGAATGACTTCTGAGCTAAAATGCACAAGTGACCTTTAGCCTCACTGCGTATGCTCCATGATTTTGCTCAATCAGCTGATTGTGGCCTTTTCCCAATCCCTTCCTCCTCCTCTGCTCCTCATCATGTCCAGACTGGGGTTTGGCCAGTGCCCAATAACAAGTGCTGGCTCGTGTTACTGGCCAGACGGGAAGACAAACTACCAAATACTGGCTCAGATCAGATAGAGACAGAGAAGAGGGTGCACACAGAGAGGAGGGTAAGAAGGAGGAGGTGGCTCAGAGAAGGAGGGATAGTACCAAAGAGAGTTGAGTTAAAGTGTTCTGGGGCATCGATTTGCAATTCCAATGAAGCCTGCTTACAGTGAATTACACACCAGCGCAGTCAGGCTTAAGTGTGCATAAATAATCATGCCCAGCTCCATCCCGTAATGGATGGTCCTACCGTAACAAAGTTAGTGAAGCTGTGGGACAACATAAACATTAAAACCATTAAGTGAAGTGCCACAGTGGATTAAGATTACACAGGAATGCTCCTGACATGTCTTTGTTTTTGTGCCACGGCTTTGAAGTCACCATGGGATTTTTTTTTAAATGATCCTCTTTTCTTATTTACACCCGCGTGCACTGGTAGGACTTGTGGGAGGTATTGTTTTCATCTTTGTGTATCTAAAAATAATATCCTTTTTAGAATAAGCATTGCAAACATCAGGAAAGGTGCTTGCGGGATTCAGTCCCAGCTGCTTGATGCTTATTGGCCAGAGTGCTGTCAGAGTGAAGAAGACAATTGTTAACTGCATCCTAACTTCACCAGTGCTCACTGAATGAACCTGTGAATATCAGCTGTCCTTCTTTGACACCCTTGTATCAGGCTTGGTGGCAAAAGACATCTGGACGCAAATACAAAACTCAGACTCACAGTTCTGTGAGTCACAGAACTTGAGATTCAGGCAGAGGTTGGGCCACGTAAAGGCAGTCCAAAGCCAGCAGCAGTACAAAGAACATCAGGCAGAGGTGGAGTCGGGTACACAGGCAGGCGGTCAAAAAATGATGAGGTACAACAGGACTAGGAATACACATGGAGAAGAGCTGGAAAGAAGGCACAAGGTGCATCAATCTGGCGAATGACAAGAGAGATCAGTGAACCTTAAATACACCCAGGTGATGAGCTATGAACTGGGAACAGGTGTGTGTGGAAAGCACCAGAACAGAGGTGTGGCCAGACAGAGTGAAATTCCCACCACCAAGCACCAAGGAAAAGACAAGAGAAAAAGGGACAGAGAAAACCCAAGCAGAAAAAGACCAGCAAGATAACAAACAACCTAGAAAAACTAACAAACAGCATAACCAAACGGAGCATATAATACAAACAAGAGATGAAAAATCCAAAACCTGACACCTTGTTGATTTTTGCAAAAGCGTTTGACTGTGCTGCTCTGGGTCACAATGAAAACTCACCAAATCCCCAATAACTTGTGGATAACATTGCTGGCCTATACGTAGTTACTATGACGGGTGTTGGTCTTGACATCCCGTTTAGCACTAAATGGTAAATGGACTGCATTTATATAGCACTTTTCCATTTGCATCAGATGCTCAAAGCGCTTAACAGTAATGACTCACATTCACTCTGATGTTAGGCTGTCAGTAACTAGGGGATTAAGGACCTTGCCCAGGGGCCCTTAGGTCAGGCTGGGATTTGAACCAAGGATCCTCTGGCCTCAAGCCCAACACTTTAACTATGAGACCATCACCTCCCCTGTCACTACATGTGATGTATTCCATATGCAATGTTCACAAACACACAGGAAATTTTGCTGAGTAAAATTTACTCTGTTGGGATACCATTTGGTCCCAGTCTAAATCTACTGAAAAATATAATCTATCACAGGGCTAAATCAACTCAACATAGTGTAAAATCAACTCTTATTGGAGGAGAACCACTTGCATTGACTAGACGGTGTGCAGACCGAACGGTCCGCCCTAAACATCGGTCCACCCTGCCTTCACTGCGCATGCGTCATCAGCCGCGGTTCACCGATTATCACCTTAAAACTGCACTCCAGTCAGCATTTTTCTCAGTGACAGATATCTGAAGCTTTTGTACAACAATTTCCACATAAATTCAGCATTATTTCATCAGAAAAGACGGAGAAAGTGATCACAGTGCCGCACCTACACGGCTGTTGCGTTCACGGACTGTCCGTCATTTCAATGCGTCACAGATTCCTGCTTAAAACAGCCTAATTTCTGCTTAAAACTGACTTTAGACTGATTTAAGAGGTTTTACCTTGTCATCTGATGGTTAATAATCCCATTAATCCATTTGATCGCTTTGGGTGAAAAGAGTCCGTCCACAGGAGCTGCTGAGCTCCGAAATGATGCATGCGCAGTGGAGGCAGGGCAGGCCAATTTTTAAGGGGGGACTGTTCGGTCGCCAACAACAGTAGAGCTAATTTCACTGCACAATGGAGTGTTTTTTTTACTCTATTTAGACTGGGATCAAATGTTATCCCAGCAGATTAAATTTTACTCAACAAAATTTACTGTGCAGGGTTTTGAAATGTTCGGTGAAAGTGTTTTAAGTTTGCCGTCAGTAATTTATAGAACTGATGAAAAGTATCACCCCCAGCCACACGTTCTATCCACTCTTTCATTCTGGTTTTACCATCAGCTTGTTACTCCTTGTGGTTAACTTTTTGGCGGACACTAATGTGAAGGGGGACACCAGTGGGTAGAGTGCAGTGACAAAAATTCAACCACAGCTGTACATAATTTTCCGGAATCCATTCTGCATCAATTAACCATCCAACAGGTGGCAGACACGTCTGTGGGATATTATGTATTGGGATATTATATAAGTTGTTCTTGTGATTGATCTAGTGCATCAATCTTAACCGTCGTCTAATCAGTCTAATCATTATGTGCGCTTTTAATTTGGTGAGTTTGTTGTTTAGGAGTTATTGCTTACACCATGCTGGCCGAGCTAGAATAACCCACCCACCCACTCACCCACCTGCTCACTCACTCATCCATATTTTGCTGTACAAGCCCTACACTGCTACTGGTGCAGAGAATAATGACGCAGAAATCACACTTCTCCTGATTGTCTGCTCTCGCTCTCATCACTCTTTTTTTTTAATGATTATTGTTTTGTCAATGGTGGCTGATTATCAGTTATATTTTTTCTTTGTTTGGCAGACATTTTCCATTTGTTTCAAGAGGTTCAATTCCGCACTGCTTACAGTGAGACCCACAATCTCTGATGAACAATAATCAATCTTATTGTAACCCTTATCAGAATTTTTGTCAGCCTCAAGCATGAACTCACAGTGTATATCCTCAAAGTGATATTCAATATGTAAAAGAACATGCAACAGACAAAAACTGATGAACTAAAATATAGATTTTATTCAATTTTCAGCAATTACTGTATGGTATGTATCTTCCACGTTGTGGCTTACTTGGCTGTCAGATGTGGATCTGTATGTGGCAAAAGTATTGAACTTGTAGAAACATTCACTCAGCGATTAAAATGAGCTGGAATGGTCTGGAACGATGTTCCGGCACCGTTGCTAACTTTTTCACAATTGTCAGTAAATTCCAAGTGCAAAAAAATCAACTACAACTGCAACAGAAACAGCTCCACTCCGATTCGCTTAACAAGAAAACAGTAGGATGAGTAGTAAAAATTGATTCAAAAAAGCCGTACGCAAATGTGCCGTTGTGCATTGCAGACCATAGGAAACCTCAAATTTACTGACGCATCTAAAACACGGATCCAGATCTCTTTGAAGATGTGTGTTTCAATTCATGTTGATGTGCTATTCCATTCGTGCTTTAAATAAATATATCATTCTGCTGTACAATGTCTGAAGATTGCATTCTCCGAGTCTGACTGTCATTAGAATGCAGGCCAGAAGGTGGTGCTGTGCAGAAGACTTTTGTTATACTTACCCGCCCAAGGCCAAAAGAAGTTCTAGCAACAGATGCTAGAGCCCATAGATTTTAGCCTGATGGTTAGAGTGCCTGCCTCCCATCCTGGAGGTTGTGAGTTTGTACCCAGAGTGGGGCACAGCAGTGCAGGTCACATCATGAATGCTTCTTAGCACTTCAGTATGATGTGTAGTCAGGGAAAGCCAACTGTGATGCAACATTATTGTTGCTGGTAACAGTACAAGCTGGCCAAAGAAAAAAAAGAGCGTGTTAGATATGACAAGCCTAAGGCACACCTGTGCAATAATCATGCTGTCTAATCAGCATCTTGATCTGGCACACCTGTGAGGTGTGACTGATTATCTCGGCAAAGGAAAAGTGCTCACTAACACAAATTTGGACAGATTTGTGAACAATATTTGAGAGAAAAAGGTCTTTTGCGTATATAGAAAATGTTTTAGATCTTTGAGTTCAGCTCATGAAAAATGGGAGCAATAACAAAAGTGTTGCATTTAGATTTTTGTTCAGTGTGTATAGAAAAATGTCAAGTTTTAAGTGTCTTCAGATATTTTATTATTTATCAAGTCAACTGTTTAAAAGCCAGTGTAAATTTGTACATGTCTGATGCTTTGAAAGGTCGGTGTAGCATTGTGAGAATTTTCATTACGTCCACCAAGGAATAATAAAATTATCGGCATTTATTTATTTGTCTGTCTGTCTGTTAACAAGATTGCATCAAAACAACTGCACAGATTTTGACAAAATTTTTGACACAGATAGATAGACTGGTGATCTGGATCGGGATTCTGGATCAAATTTCACTTTATATTTAGGCTTTGAAGGATTACTGTTAGCAGGAATACGTCAAAATTACTGCATGGATTCTCACCATATTTGTACCACAGATACATATTAGACCATGGAAGACTCCATTAAATTTTGGAGGTGCTCTGGATCTGGATTCTGGATCAAGTTTCACATTAAGCAGACTTTGAAGGATTACATCAAAAGTACTTCGCGGATTCTCACCAAATTTGCACCTCAGATACATATTAGGCCATGGAAAACTCCATGTAATTTTGGAGGTGATCTGGATCCGGATCCGGATCTGGATTCTGGAACAAATTTCACATTATATAGGCTTTGAAGGATTATGTCAAAACTACTTCACAGATTCTCACAAAATTTGCACCATAGATACATATTAGGTCATGGAAGACTCCATGCAATTCTGGAGGTGATCTGGATCCGGATCTGGATTCTGGATCAAGTTTCAAATTATACAGGCTTTGAAGGATTATGTCAAAACTACTTTACAGATTTTCACTAAATTTGCACCACAGATACGTATTAGGCCATCGAAGACTCCACTGAAGTTTGGAGATGATGTGGCTCTGGATTGGCGGATTTCAGAAATCTCTGATTACCCTTGTTTTTTTTTTTTGTTTGTTTGTTTTTTGTTGTTGATTTTGCTGTTGTTGTTCCCACCTAAAACTGACTGCATACATCATCTTATGAACTGTTTATTTGAAAAGAGACAAAAAGCCATCATTAGGATGATGAAAAAATGGTGAGGAGTTTACAACAAAACTTTAGGACTGAGAATCCAACAATGACTTCCACCTCATATTGCCGTCAGCCATGCAGTGGCATCAGGAGGGTGGGCGCCATTGGGTCCTTCCAAAGTTTTTATAAAGATCCTGAGGTCCATTGGGGCTGGTGTTTATCCTCAGGTTCTGTAGCATGAGGGGATAACACTGTCTGACTCCCCATAAATGGGACTTCAGATTTGTCCAAAGTCACAGATGGGACACAGGCCTCTATATTTGTAGTCCAACTCCGATCTCACTGAGCCTCCTTTTAACATCTTATTTTTCTCATCTGTATGATTTGTATCTGTATAATCTGGATGATTTAGTACAAAGACACGACAAAGATAACATTGCGCAGATGAAGCCACCATTTCTTATCAATTTTACCTCCTGATTATTAACAAGGAAGAAACACATGAATTACCACTCATTTTAATGAGGTTTTAATGCATAAAACTGCCCGATCAAAACATGTACTGTAGCAAAAGCACATGTCCGAATGCAATTTACAATGTGAACACGGTTGAGAATATTTTTTGAAAACTGAGAGGGGAAAATGGGGAGAAATCCTGATGAGGTGCTGACAATACACCAGAGCTCATCTAATTAAGTAAATACACAACAAAGAGTTAAACCACAGAGTGTGCGAGCTGTAAATGTTTTCAAATCCAATTTTCTTTCTCTCTTGTACTACCAATTTTTTTTTAAATCTAATTTTCATGCATGTTCAACTTTTTAAAATGGCTTAGTAACAAACAAACAGGAGTAAAAAACACAATCTCCTCAGAAGAAATAATGATCTAATTAACCTCTTTAGTCCACTCCACGTACATGACGGCAGCGAGGCAGCGCTGAGCGTCTCGAACACCCTGCCGTCGACAGGAAGCACTTTGGAGACTAATCATTTAGGAATGGCTGGGAGACAGAAATTCAGTCCGGTCACGGTGTCAGGCAGCATCTTAGCTCGCAGCACATGTTGTTACCGTGTCTCTGCGGAGCGCCAGCCAAAGATTAGCGCGGTGAGAGCTGGTCGCAGACAGAGACCAGCTTTATGTGCATTCACAACAGAAAAGAATAAAAGATGGTGAAAAGCAGAGGAGCATAAAGAATGAGATGAGAATGCAGATGGGGACCACTGTTGGAGAAATGGGAGGAGGCGGGGTTAACAACAGGTGAGTGACAGCAGATGTTGTGGCGCTGGCGAAGCTTTGACTGCCACGCCACCGTCCAGTCGTGTCATCCACCGTGCAGGGAAGGACAGGAAATAGAGGGATGGAGGAGGAAGTGTAGAATGGAGTGAAATTATGGACAGATGGAGAGAGCAGGGACGGATGGCTTGTAGATGAATGAGCGGCACTAAACGCCACCATCAGTCAGTGAATTAACGGCCTGTGATGAGCCACCGTCTGAGCAAACGTGCTAACATGAGACTTTGTTTGTGCCGCTGCCAGTAATCAGTTCAGCCATGTTTGTTTGTGTCGAACAAGCTGCTACAGCGCACCGACAACAGGGCAGAGGGAGGCGCCACGGAGGGAAACGAGCCCAGAGCTCGTCAGCAGCAAGGTGACGACTACAACTGCTGTCAGGTTCAAATTAAGTTTGGTTGAAGGATCAGAGAACAATGGTTTATTTTATTTTAAAAGTTAATTGGAATCGGAGCAACACCTGTAGAGCGGTGGCTCAGCTCAGACAAGGATTTACAACTTTGAGAATGATATTTACCATATTTTCCTGAAGATAAGTCACACCGGAGTATTATTAATGTTATCAGCTATTTAATTTGAGATTTTTGTACATTGTTGTAGTGTGATTTTTATTGTTGACATTTATTCTTTTATTAATAGAGCTTATTTTGTTTAGTGCTTTGATTCCTTGGAAAACTCAATGGAAATTACACTATGTAACACAATTTTTGTTCCTGGCTTCTAAGTGTTATATTTCAACTGCTTATGTCTAAAGTCTATGGAAAAATGACTACATTCAGCACAAACTTTGATTTTATTTTTTTTAACATTCTAGACAGTTCTAAAAGTTTCTTGAAATTTCTAGACAATTCTGGAAACTTCTAGAAAATTCTGGACAGTTCTAGCAGTTAAAGAATATTCTAGAAGACTGTTGTGTGGGCCGCCAGAAGAGGAGGTACTGCTGGCCCACCACCAGAGGGCGCCCTGCCTGATGTGCGGGCTTCAGGCACGAGAGGGCGCTGCCGCCACGGACACAGCCGGGGTTGACAGCTGTCACCCATCTCCACTTCATCAATCCACTCCATAAAAGCCGGACGTCATCTCCACCTCGCTGCCGAGATATCATCTACCTGTGAAGGTAATTTCTCTGCTGACTTAAACTTAAATAATAGTCTGAACTCTTTTGCAGCCGTTTTCCTGTGGTGTGCCTTATCAGCTGGATTGGCGTTTGGTGTGAACAGTGACGGCTACGCTTCACACCCAATCCAGATAAGTGGTTTAACAGGAGCTGCATGAGTGTGTGATTAGAGGTGGAGGTGACTTTCCACCTTCTGACTGTTTTTGTTACTGGGTGTGCACACACCCACATCTCACTGTTTGTGCTCCTCGCCAGCAGTACCAGATCCGACAGTCGGGGACGGTGATCACCTGGGAATTCGGGACTTGGCGGCTACAGTATTCACCGGGTTCTGTGGCTGTGAAATTCGTGTGGTTCCGGCTCTTCTCAGGACAGACGTCTTCTATCCTCGAGCCTGCCCACACGTCACCTTTGTGTATTGACTGCTATCAGATTCTGTGATTGTCTGTATAATCATTGTGCACATTCACAACATTAAATTGTTACCTTTTGGCTCATCTATTGACCGTTCATTTGCGCCCCCTGTTGTGGGTCCGTGTCACTACACTTTCCCCAACAAAGACTACTCAGTAGTAGTGAAGGCGAATCGAGAATATTCTTGAAAACAGACAAATTTCAAAATATCATTGTCCTGATCACAGAAGCAAAGTTTCTGTGGAATAACAGCTATTTTCTATTTATTTAAGGCATAACAGGTTAGGAAAACACACTGTGTACCCAGGAACAAAACAAAAATGAAAATTTGTTACATAGTGTTATTATTATTATTATTATTATTATTATTAAGAAATAGCATGATTTTTCGCTATGTAAGTCACACCGGAATATAATTCGCAGGACCTCCAACATTTATACTCAATACAGTACCTGACAACAGGACTTTCATTCATTCATTCATCTTCTACCACTTAGTCCAATTAAGGGTCGCGGGGGGTCGCCACACAGAAAGGCCATGGAAATTGAACCCACGACCTTCTCGCTGTGAGGCAACAGTGCTAACCACTAAGCCACCGTGCTGCCCACAACAGGACTTTTATATATATATATATATATATATATATATATATATATATATATATATATATATATATAGCATACTATATTCACTGGATGTTATGTATCTCAGTAACTGATCTTTGCACTTTCATAATTTTGGTGTCAAATTATTCCCAAGATAAATGTTTCTGTAGGCTCTAATGGAGTTGTTACTGCAGTAATCTGTAAAAACAACAAAATTCAAACCATGTGTCCAGACATTAGGCTTTGAGATTAAATTACTCAAATATGCCAAGATACTGTTTGCTCCAATTACACTTTATTTTCTTCCTGAAAGTGACCACAAGCTGCCGGTTTTACCTTTGACTCCATTGAGCTCTCTTCCAGCTATGTCTCAGTGAGCACTGTTAACAGGAGGGTGCAATTATTCTACAGTGTGAGTGTACTGCTATTCCACAGTGTACCTATTGAAAACACGTACCAGGTTTATCCACACACAATATTTATATTTCTAAGTATCACTGATGACACTTGTGAAATTTATATGCCTCACAACTGCATGATGATGCCATCTTTCCCAAGAAAGCTTTATTTTAAGTGATAAAATCGCAGTGACACATTTGTCAGTAACATGATCCCTGTGATCAAAATGGTGGGAATATCCTTTCTTCATTTCTTAATTGCTCTGTATTATTATTATTATTATTATTATTATTATTAGGGCCAGAGTGAACAATAACTAAAAGTCATCCGACGAGGACCCTCTTGAAACTGCGCTGTTTATTATTATTCTTTATTATTCTTTATACTTTTCAAGCCCCAATTTCAGCCTTATACCATGCTCAAAACTCACCAAACTTTGCAAAGTCATCCACCCGGAACAGAAATTCAATATTTTGGGGTCGTGCACATGCTCGCAGCAAAATGGCGCCCCCTACAGATTTTAAAAAGACCCTCCTCATTGTTTTTTTTTTGTAGTTGTTGTAGCCTCATGAAATTTGGTACACATATTTACCATTGGGATGCACAAAGAAGACTTGTAATATAATGGTGAAATGTCGACAGGAAGTCAGCCATTTTGATTTGAAGTTTCGATTTTGAGGTCATTTTTGCCATTTTTGGCCATTTCCACTACTTTCATTTGAACGAACTCGTCCTAGGGATTTCATCCAATTGTCTTCAAATTTAGTCAACATCATCATGACTCCATGCTGATCAAAAGCTATTAAAGGAATTTCTGTAGGTCAAAAGGCGTGGCTGCTAGGGTTCATCAAACTTTGGCGAGCATTTTGGAGCACAACGTTTCAATTTGAATGGCTGTCACGCCCACATACTTGATTGTAGATCCTTCAGATTTGCTGGATATGATGAGGGCTCCACCCTGAACATCTGCATATATTAACTTCCCACCCAAATCATAGTGCTCCCCGGTGGTATTTATACTTTAACAGGTACTGGTGTCACATAGTTAACCCCATCAACTTCATTCGACTTCTAAAACATACAGAACAAGTTGGTGAATGTACATGGCGATTGCGGTGAAGCTACCAGTAATGGCGTCCTTGTGGCAGCATGCTGAATATCGATCCTTCGCCATGAAATTACGTTCTTCCTTTTGATGGCTTTAATTTTGTCATAACATCATGAAAATTGATACACAGGTCAAGAATGACAAGCTCTTACATGTGATAGAGGTGTCACCCATGGGCGGGGCAAAATGCCTCTATAGTGCCCCCTTGCAACTTTAAGAAACCCCTCCCCATAGGGTTTTTTTTTTTGGAATAGGGAGATGAAAATTGGTGCACATGTGTGACTTGCATAGATGTACAAAAAAGTCTCTTGCACCATTGGCTTACTCCAAACATGAAGTCGGCCATTTTGAATTTCATGTCACTTTGGAATGATTTACACACATTGTATTTGAACGAACTTCTCCTAGGGATTTTGCCCAATGCACTTCAAATTTCTTTCAGATCATCCAGAGACTATACTTATCAAAAGTTATTAAAAGCTTTTTTCTATGTTGAAGGGTGTGGTCGCTGTGGCACCACCATTTTGACCCTTTGCCATGGAACATCAAGTCAAGATAACTCCTTCATGCTTTGTCTGATGACTTGAGATTTCACATGTGTGATGAGGGTTGTCCCCTGAACACACCTTCCCCTCTGTTTGGATGAACCATCAACTTGTCATAACTCCTTCATGCATTGTCTAATTTGTTTGAAACTTGAACTGTGTGATGACTGCCTGCCCCTGTACGCACCTCTCCATATCTGGTCATGCTCTGAGTATTGTTTTAACTGTACTTGATCCCAAATACCATCAATACTCCTGACAGATGACAAAAACTAAGCAGCACTATATGACTAGAGATATATGTGAACACACACATATTGGCCTTATGTATGACTCAACCATGCATCCTAGTGAAAACCCCCAAAAATATTTCATGTGCATAGTGTGCTCAAACAAATACATCACTCCCTCCATCTTCTTTTCTTCTATAAACCCAAACAGAAAGCAACAACCAAATGAATGAATGAACATTTATTTATTTGGAGGTAACTCTTTAATGACAATTTGTTCATTTCAGTGACACTTTCCGTCTCAGGTTCAATGCACAGCCGTCTGCTTGCAACTCGGTCTCTCGCACAATCTCACAATCGCTGCTCAAACCCGTACTTCAAACCCGCTGCGGTGGCATGGGGTCACAGTAGCAAGGGGATGCGGTGGCGCAGGGACGCGAGGGCCCATCCATGACTGCTTGCACTAGTAGTTATTACTGACATTGTGTTCTGTTGTGAGAGTGGAGATTGAAACTAACCTGAGGAGGTGGCGATATGCTCTGAAGAGAAGGGAATTGAAAGCCAGTAGGCGCAAGACAGAATACATGTGTGTGAATGAGGGGGAGCACGGTGGAATAGTGAGGTTGCAAGGAATAGAGATGGTGAAGGTTTAAATACCAGGAGTCAACTGTACAACATAATGGAGAGTGCAGTAGAGAGATGAAGAATAGAGCGGAATGTAGTGAATATGGCCACAGACATGTCTTTCTAGAATCAAAAGTTGGCTTAATTTCCAGTCTTAACAAAGAACTGACTCTCCAGACATTTCTAAAGGCCCCTTCACACATAACACGAAAGACGCAGAAACCGGAAAAAAAATCAGCGAACCAAACACAAAATGGGGAACCATAAAACATTCCACCTGCTGTCATGAGGGAAGCACGGTTGCACAGGTGTGCATGACAACACCAGTGAAGGTTTCGTGCATGCTCATGTGCATGCACAAACAGTGCGAGCAGCTGGAACGTGTGGAACCTCATCATGCACTGCTGGGCAGAAACAAAAAATAAAAAATACATGCCACCTGCGGGATTCAAACCTGCAATTTACAAAAGCTCTGATTAACAGACAGAAACTTTACCACTGCACGACAATCACTGTCCTATAACAGGAGCGTAAAATGCCTAAAATCAACAAGGACATAAACACATTTTTAAAATAAATAGAGAAATTAGATGATGTAGATGAAGAGGAAGTCTTTCATTTTCACCATAATAACTGACAAAACAGCGTTTGTTATGGCATATTTTTGGTGATACGTGACTGAAAGCGGCGTATTTGGCGTAAAACACACATACCCACGTGTTTTGGGGGGGGGGGGGGCAACTCATGCGAGATACACATGCCTGGCATGTGTTGAGGGGGGAGCCGACACTCTGTCATGCCACGTGTTTTGTTTGGCAACTCCACAGTCATGGGGGCACTTGGACAAATTCCACAGCCAGCTCGAAAGTGGTCGCATGCTCACTATTTTTGTGCTATTAACGCGAATGGCCACACATTTTCAAACAGTCCAGCGAGTGGTGCTGGATGTTGGTGTATGTCACCTGTAATTTGGCCGACACCTGCCACGGAGGAAAGGTGGAGTGGGTGGAGAAAGGTGGCAAAAGTGATTTGTGACTGAAGGATGTCTGCAAGTGTGAAAGGGAAAGTTTTTAGTACAGTTGTGAAACCAGCTATGTTGTTTTTTAAAATAATTCATTTGTTTAAGATGAAGGTTATGCATAATTAGGGACGTGGTCCCTTTGAGTGACAGCCAGTGTAGTGCTGGAGCTCCAGTCATATACGCCGCTAGTGGTGGCTGCTAGTTGTTGTGGGGACTGTGTCTGTCCTTTTTGAACACTTTATTACAATTATCTGTCATAACATGACTTGATGTGTAGTTAATTTTCCTAAAGGATCATCTGAGACATCTGTACTCCAGTATTTGTGTTCAGTGACGATTTTATCTTCTTAAATTCTGTATGCTAACGGCGGTAGCACTTTTAGCAGCTGTCTGTCACTTGATAATTTTGGGTCTCGATAATACACAATAACTGGAAATAAACAGGTAATATTTTAATGCCCTCAACAAAGCCACCTGTTATGAAAGCCTCTGCCCAGTCCCTCCAAAAATATGGTTTAATAAACATCCAACAGCTCTCACTGCATCCCACAATGAAGTTTTATGCCTCTTTCTTTTCAGGACAACCTGTGCTTTCAGAATATATATGTTTTTTGTTGTGTTTTATAATTGTAATAAAGGTTTACAGTCAAAAATAGGCAAGGAAAAAATAAAGCGAAAAATAATTTTCCACACACATTTATTCAAAACACACAGCAAACTATAATAAACAACTGTTTTGACATTTTATAAAGGTAATTTGAGGTTTTGTATGAAAGACTGCACAACAAAAAGGTTCAAACAATAAACACAAATGTACATTTTGAGCAATATATACAAAATGGTCTATGCGTTTTGTTGTCCATTGATATGGTAAACAGTGCTTTACGCAGAGAAAGCAACAAAGTTATCCAGTAACATTCACATGCAAACTAGTGGCGCAATCCTGACAAAAAGTGTGTAACTTACACACTCTTTGTCTGAGCACGTGAGATATCATCAGAGGCTCTCTGTGTGCTCCTGCTTTCACTGATCGCTGTGCGTAATGGCGCAGGGCACACTGAGTATGTACTAATAGTATGTATTCATTGGAGCACCCAGGGGGCTATTCAAATGGGCCAACTAGTAACATATCACTCCTGAAAATAATCTTTGGCTTTTCACATGCGGTAAATCTGCCCTACGATTGGATTTTGGAAAACCATGTGTCGGTGAACCAATTCCGATTGGACACTCACATTGCACACATCACACAGATTCTATGAGGAGTACAAAGATGGCCGATGGCTGGCTCGAACGTCCGCGGGGTTAACTTTTCAGCAAAGAAAAGTAAGTTTCTATCTCATATCAGTCAAAAGTTATTTATAATTTAGTAAAGCTTGGTCTTAGCCGTCATATACGACGGCGTCAGCCCCAGAGGGTTAACCTGCCCAGGTCAGAATAAGAATCAAATTAACTGGCAAGTAAATTCACACGGAATGTGGTGTGGTGTTACTGGCGCATAAACACTTCTATAAGAAATAAAATAGAGTTGTAGAACAAAACTGTACTTGCTGTTTTGAATTGTTATGGAATGGGACAGTGTGAAAAAACAGGTGACTGGAGTACAGATTTACAGTATAGTCAGTGCAGGGATGACCAAATCTGTGCTTATGGTAGTGGGGGAAGGAGGCAGATTAAATGGGGGTCTCTGGCATTATTTAGGAGGCCAGCTGTGGATGGAAAGAAGCTGTTTTTGTATCTTGAGGTTTTGGTCCTGATGGACCTCAACGTCCTGCCAGAGGGGAGGGTGACAAAGTTTGTGCCCAGGGTGGGAGGGATCAGCTATAATCTTCCTTGCTTGCCTCAGGGCCCTGGGGGCATACAGGTGTAGCGCAAGGCCTCGATTCACCCTAATTAATTAAATACATTAATGCTGTCTCCACAAAAATCTGAGTTTTGAACTGCAGACAGACTGTCCTCACTCCCAGTTGAGAAATTCCTAAGTCATCTGGTCCATCTAGAGATAAGATGAAGATCCCCCCATGGGCCAACACTTTGCTTCACAGCAAAAGCAGAACTGTAACTCAAAGTTCTTCAAAGGGAGCCCTTGCCTTGTTCCTGGTGAATTTTCAGTCACTATGAATTACATGACATTATAATGGCTTCACATCTGAGTTTGTGCTTCTGCAGAAGAACCCACTTTTATGGCCTCACACCAAGGCCAGACCCTCTCAAGACTGCAAGACATTATCCCTACCATGATAAGCGTGGCCATAAACTCTGAGTCTTGACAATCAGCTTTTATCTTTAGGTCTAAGCAAAGGAAAAGACCTTTTTGTTTAAAATAAAAAATGCATCAGTATTATTTTAGTCATATATAAAAACTTATTATTAAAACTTATTATTTATTGACAAGTGTTCCTTGTAACTGATGTGTGTTTAAGTGTGATCTTTCTGCATTATCAATATGTTGATGGTGAAATATTCTGTTCTAACCAAATGGAGTGGTTGAGTGACTATTAATAATGTGTATCCATTCGAGATACCGCGTGCTGGGTAATCGGGAGAGTCGGGAGGTTTCCCGGTGGGCTGGTCCAACCTGGGGCCGTTGTGAGGGGGTGTTAATATATGCATACATATATGACCACCACTGTTAGGCTACACAGCAAGACACTTGGGCTGCTGTATCTTAAAGAGAAGACATTAAGTGTTATAAATGGTTTATAATCATGAAAATTCACAAGAAAATAACTTAAGACTGCTTCTTTTGCAACACTGTTATCTTTTCCAAAGCCTAAGGTAGGGACATACCATTACACGTTTAACACCCCTATGCATTCATTACAGTTAGTTCAGTCCAATCAAGCCCTGTGCGCTCAGATGGGAGTTGCACTACTAGCAAGTATAGGAGGAGTGGCCCGTGAGTGAAAAGATGGACAGAAAAAAGCCAGGTGGAGCTGAAAAGGCTAGATTAAGAAAAAGAAAAGCTTTGGAGGACGATGCTGCCAAGTGTGCAAAGCTCACAGATAGTTTTCAAGAAGACAGAGCGAAGAGGGAAATGGTAAATAGGGCAGGGCATAACAGGCTACGTGCCTGTTGATGCCAGGATGTCAGCCGTATCAACATTTGTAGTTTAGTACCACCGCTTCCAGCTACTTACAGACTTCACTGACTTAAGCTGGGCATACACTGTACGATATTTTCAATCACTGTACTTGGCTCCAGCTCAAACTGTGCAACAAAACCGCAGGGTTTAAAAGTTCAGAGCGCACGATTCATGGTCTCACACTGTATGGCCCGATGTTCTGATGCGATCTGACTGTTTACATTGTACCTGCAAAAATCACATGTCGGGGTCGCGTTTCTTTTTAAAAAAAAAATTATTTCATGCCTATCAGCGCAGACAGTGAGTGAAATCAGGTGGGGAGACTGAACGTACATGCGCGCGCACACACAGCAGACAGCAACATGATTCATGAGAGGACGGTAAAAAAAGAAAACAAACATTCATAACAGGTGTTGGTACTTACACTGTTATATAAATAAACTATATTTCATACGGAGTGTTACAGCTGCGCGAGGTGTAGCAACTTATTCCCTCATCTGTCGTAAATCCTGTTGTGTGTGTGTGTGTCTGTGTGTGTGTGCGCACGCGCGCATATACGTTCAGTCTCGCCCCACCTGATTCCACTCACTGTGCGCGCTGATAGGCATGAACTTTAATATTATATTAGGTTATTGTGAGGGAACGCAATAAAAAAAAAAAACACAAGACTTTACATGAGATCACTGGTTCCTCTCTCCGCGCGGAACCCTCACGAGTCACGACGGCCAACCAAAATAATGAACAGGTTTGATTTTCATCCGACCATATGATTCCCCATCGGGAGGTGGTCGTGATGTTAAACGCAGCTCGTTACTCCATGTAGACTGCACGATGCAGGACGCATGATTAAGCTGAAACTTGGCGCGATCCAAAAAATTCTCACACGAGTGAAAAATCGGCTGAAAAAGGGTCAAAAATCGCACAGTGTAAGCCCAGGTGGTGCACTGGTGAGTTAACAATACCATTCTTGTTTTAACTAACTAACTTTTTCTTTCTATTATAAACCACCCAATTTTCACAGTCAGTCAGCACATAAATGCTGGATTTAAATGCCACAGCAGGACTCCTAGTATCCCTGTGCGCTGGCGGTTTGTGGGCCGGTTGGATATGAAACTCCCAGGCTGAAAAATGTTCCCAGCACACCCCTGCATTCGAGTGTCTCAGAACAAATAGTATGCCCAAAATAGTTAATGTGTTTAAATAGTTGAATCATTTGCATCTGCCCTGTGAACACATGAAGTATTCTGTGAGATTACACACCCTAAATGGGCGGAGTTTGGTGATGTCAGTCCCCCTTAAAAAGTTAGAACAGAGTGCTGCTCTGGCTCTCTCTCTGCCTCTCTTCACTCCTCTCTTTTGTCTCTCTTGCCTCACTCTCTTCCTTCCTAAAACACTTAATTATTTTTGGGTCAACAAGGCCCCACGCTAAGCTAACCTAGCTGAAGCTACCACGTGGCATTCATTCTTTGTTTTATTCTTGTCTCAATGTTTGAGACTTTTAACCTGACACTTTAAGGTGCGTCAAGTCTTTTGAAGTTTAAAGAGAACTTCCGAGCTGAACTTTTTAAAATAATAGCGAATTTACAGAAAAGCGACTCTCCTTTTCTGTTGGCAAATTTTTTTTAACGCTCTTAAAGTTTTTACCTTTTTTTCTAAATTCACAAAGACTTTTAATCTGGCTCCAACAAATTTTTAAAAGCTACCAGAAACCATTTTCAACAAATGCCTTCCACCTCTGGGGTTCAGCAAGCTGACAACCTGATTGCAAGCAGCCATCCTGTCAGTAAAGCCAGCCAACACAAGCCTTTGGGATCACCAGGGGAGACCACTGAGTTAACCCCTGACCCAAGTGAGCACGCTGCAGAACCTACATCAACGACGGATGGACGGACCGTCTGAACCGTCCGAACCATCTCCTCGACGGACCAGCCAAGTGACCCAATTAAAGGTTCCAGAAAAAGGGTTTGTTGTCAATGGATACAAAGTGGCTATTACTTCTTCACCTTCTTTTTAAACATATTCACGTTTGTTTAATATTTTTCTTAATAATTGGCTTCAAATTTCATCACTAAATTCTAAACAGATTCATTTACTTCAAGTCTTTAAGTTCTATTTCTATCGCTTCCAATGTCTCACGAGTAAGTAAGAATTGTGTCCATAAATGAACTGTCCACAAAAATGCCAGTAAACTGTTAATTTCTTGTATACTTGTAAATAAATTGTAAATATTTCTGCTGTGGTTCGTTTTGTGTTCAGAAGGAAACCTTTGGTCAATCGTATCGTAGAATTCAGACTTTCAGACCCGAGACTGATTAATTAAATTGAGACTGATTGATTAATTTGAGACTGATAAATTAATGAATGTTAAAGTACCTATGCTTCAAATAGGTGGAGCCCTGAGTAAATTAAATATTAAATAATAATTATTAAACCCTAAAATTGTTAATTATTTTGGGGACCCATTAAATGGTCAAGGCCAATCTAATTCAATTTGGGAATTTAACAATCTAGAATTGACCAATTTGTTATATCATTATGGTGCCTCCGTGTGAGGCATGTAATATTTGCTACATTCTTTCTGGTGCCTCCGTGTGAGGCCTAGCAAATATTTGTTGCACAGGTCCTGTGGGGACTATAGTTAATCACCTTCTCTGCTGCATGGATATGTTGCACTTTGTTCCTATCCTTAGGAGTGGCAGCAGCGTACCAGACAGTGATGGAAGAGGAGATGACGGACTCAATGATGGCAGTGTAGATTTTCACCATCATTCTTTTGGGCAGGTTGAACTTCCTCAGCTAGTCCAGAAAGTACACCTTCTGCTCTGCTCTATTGATGAGAGCGCTGATGTTCAGCTCCCACTTGAGGTCTTGGGTGATGGTGATCCCCACGTAGCAGAAGGACTCCACAATGATGACTGGGAGTCACATAGGGTGATGGGGTTGGACTGGGTTCTTTCTGAAGTCAACAACCATCTCCACTGTCTTGAGGGCGTTAAGCATCAGATTGTTCTGTTTGCACCAGGACACCAGGTGATCGATCTCCCACCTGTAGGCAGACTCATCTCCATCAGAGATTAGTCCAACGAGGGTTGAATCATCCGCGACCTTCAGGAGCTTCACAGACTAGTGACTGGAGGTGCAGCTGTTGGTATACAGGGAGAAGAGTAGAGGAGAAAGATCACGCAGGGTCATGTTCCAGCTCCTTTTGGGTCGGCCACGACATGGTGACACCCAGGGCAGCAATTTTTGGGCTCCAAAGAGACTGGCAGGGATTCACTGACGTTTTTCCTCTTTCAGTGTTGAGAGAAAAAACTAAAGTAGCAAAAAAAAAAAAAAAATCTTAGCTCATCACATTCGCATTTTCATCTTCCTTCTATGCCAACTGCTTTCATAGTGACTGTCCAAGATATTACACATAAAACAATGGCAGCAAACCAGCAGATAAGCATAAAATAAGTGCCCCAAGTAACGTTGTCATTTATAATGATGCTTGTTGCTGTCAGAATGCATAAAGTAGGCAGCTGAAAAAACATATATTCCATCCAATAAATGATAAATCTGCTGACAAAATTAATTAGGCTATCTACTTGTGAGAAAGAGAAGTCAGTATCCCAAACATCCACAATGGATTTTATTTATTTCTTTGTCTGTTTGCTTGTTTATTTGTTTTATTTTAATAAAAGTACACGGTGAAAGTAAAGTGTTAAAATCTCAAGAGACAAAAATATTTTAGAGCAAATTTCAGCTCTGAAAGTGTTGATTTTACACTCATTATAAAACCAACATTGGAAGTTAATTTTCTGAACAGATCATACCAATGTTGATCCAGCTCCACAAAAGCATAATTTAAAGGTGCTATGAGTAATTGTATTGCCATTGTATGTCAGTCCTGTGCCACAAGTCAGGACTTAAACAAAACATCCTCATCCACCCCTCCTTGTGAAACTGCAGACTGTGGTACTAAGTAGTAAAACCCAGGGTTCTAGAAATGTAGTCCTAAAAATATGGTCTTCAAACTGCAGCTTCTGGTACTGAGTAGCAAATCCTAGGGTCCTGGAACTGTGCATTTGAAACTACAGCCTACTAGAAATGCGGTATATGAGTAGTAAAACCTGGGCTACTAGAAGTGTGAACCTGAAAATATCATCCTGAAACTGCAACCTCCTAGAAATGATGTGTATTAAGTTGTAAAACCCAGCATCCGAGAAATGTGGTCCTCAAAATGTGGTCCTGAAGTTGCAAACTCCTAGAAATATAGTCATTATACTGCAATCTCTGGTACTGAGAAGAAATGGCAGTTGGAGCCTTTTAACAGGTCTCTGTGTGGCAAAATCCAGAAAAGTGGATTCAGTCTTGCTTGGAGGTTTTTTTATTTTTTTATTATTTATTTTTTTGCCTAGCCTAAATATGACTTTTGCATGCGTTTCTGGAAAGCCCCTGCCATTTTCTGTCTTAATAAAATCAACAGCCATGTGGTGAGTGTTGAGTATTGCTTTTCTTTACCAACATGGGTAGGGGCAACAGTTTCACACAACTAGACTCACATGCACTAAATGTACACGTGCTGAGACGTAGAATGTAAACGAGGAACATAAAAGCTCAAAGTACAGACTGAGTGTTGCTTGATTAATTTTACAGGGCACCATTAAACAACTGAATCTTCATATAGAAAATAGTTTCTTTGATACGGATTCCAGAACAATGTTCTCAACAGACTCTGGAGCAGAGTTTTGAGTTAGCATCACCATTTTGATCAACCAACCTCAAGTTTTGCCATGATTTACTTTATTACTTTATTTGAATTACTTTAGTAAAAGTTAAAGTCTCCTTTAAAAATATTATGAGTAAAATTCTTCAAGTATTTGAAATTTATTGTACTTAAGTATCCAAAGTAAATTTCTCATATAAAATGTACTTTAAGTAAAAGTATTGAGTAAAAGTAAAATCCAAAGCAAGTGGAGAGTGAAACGGCAACACAAACATAAAACCAGTGTGGTGTCTGGATAAACCAGGAGGGGGCCTCAACCCCATGAAAGTCTGGAACCGCCTCTGGAGGAGCAGTTGGTGTTGGTGAGGAGATGAGTGCCATTCTTTTTCTGAAGACCACACAGTCTTTTTCCTGGATCCCACACACAATTTTCTGTTAAACACAACAGCCAGGCTCTTTTGAAACAGAACAGTCATTTACGAGGTCTGTTAGAAAAGTATCCGACCTTTTTATTTTTTGCAAAAACCTGATGGATTTGAATCACGTGTGCTTGCATGAGCCAACCTTGACCCTTCGTGCGCATGCGTGAATTTTTTCACGCCTGTCGATTGCGTCATTTGCTGGTAAGCAGCCTTTGTGTGAGGATGGGTGTAGTCCCTCGTCGGATTTTCATTGCAAGGAAAATGGCGGAATGACTGGAGCAGCGCGACTGCATCAAATTTTGCCAGAAACTGGGCGACAGCCAGGTGGAAACCATTCCTAAGATTCAGACAGTTTTCAGTGACGATCCTATGGGCATCACCCAGATTAAGGAGCGGTACAACCGGTTTAAAGATGTCACACAACGGTGGAGAGCGAGCCACGCTCCGGTCGGCCATCAACACGCTGAAACGACCAGATAATTTCCAAAGTGAACGCTGTGGTGATGCAGGACCATCGTGTGACTATCCGAGAAATTGCGGAAGAGGTGGACATCAGCACTTTTTCGGCACATTCCACTGTGACAGAAGATTTGTCCATGAAAAGAGTGGTGGTGAAATTCATGCCGATGGCTTCGGCACGAAGCTTCTGATGGCGGAGCAAAAGTAACTCCGTGTTGAAGTCTCACAGGACATGCTGTGAAAATGCTCACCTCTTGCACCATTTGGAAGATTCAGACGGCTTTTGGTGGCTTTTCAGTCGTGTGACTATCCGAGAGTTTATGTTTGGCTTCTGGAAACACGAGTCGGACGTGTGGTTTTTGAATGTACAATGTATGTGAGAACATAAATCGTGCGCTCTGAACTTTTACACCGTGCGGTTCTGTTGTACAGTTTGAGCTGGAACTGAGTACAGTGATTGAAAATATCAGCCCAGCTTCAGTTTGAATACTGCCATGAACACTACTGGCCAGTAGATGGCAGTAGAGACCTTGAAAACCTGCCAAAACAAAATTCCAGATAATCTGTGTTGCTACTTGCTACATTTAAGATGTGTGGAATTATTAAACGCGACCACAATAACAACGTCTATAAACACAGAGAATATATTCACAAGAGTTTTAGGCACTAGAGTTTAATGCTGTTGTCCGTGGAGCCTGATCAAATGCATTTCTCCTGTTGTGAACGTACTGACATTACCCTATCACCCATAATGCACCTGGACACAGCATGTCCACACTAAAACCTTACAAATTAGCGCATTACTTTGAAAGTAAAACATATATCTATATTTTCACTTTATAAAGCTTTAGAGTGATGTTAATTTAAATAACTTGTCCGAAATAAGTTTGGTTAAAATTTGAACCATAAGTTAAAAATGTATGTCTCTGGATGACGTGGGTGATATTGGCTGCATATCAGTATGGGGTTAAAATAATTTTTTTTCTTCTTTGCCTGCA
This sequence comes from Thalassophryne amazonica, assembly GCF_902500255.1. Taxonomy (NCBI): domain Eukaryota; kingdom Metazoa; phylum Chordata; class Actinopteri; order Batrachoidiformes; family Batrachoididae; genus Thalassophryne; species Thalassophryne amazonica. The sequence continues at coordinate 44,047,758 of NC_047106.1, forward strand.
GAGGATAGAGCAGTTTCATCTAGAAACAGCTCTCCTCTGTTTGCAGAGGATAGAACTACACATCTGCTCACCTTTGTTTATCACGTTAACGGTCTAAAAATTATCGGACAAGAATTTATCGGAAGATAATTAGTCCGATAATGGTTTTCAAAGTTATCTGAAAACATAATCCGATAATGAAAACTTTATCTTCGATAATTATTGGTTATCGGATTATTGGAGCTGTGCAACCACTGGTGTTCACATCCGCGGCTGTAAAGATCTCTGCCCCTGGACATCCCAGCTTGAGAACACGTTCCGTGTTTGGAAGGACATGAACTGACAACATTCCTCCGTGAGGAACATGTCTCTGCCTGCTGTCCTCACAAGGAAATATATAAACCATCCTTCACCTTTGGGTCGCACTGCAGTGGCCACGCTCAGAGCACTTCCTTCATGCCCTTGTTGATTTCAGGCATTTTCTTGCACTGATTACAGGCCAGTGATTGTAGTGCAGTGGGAATGTTTCTGTCTGGTAATCAGAGCTTATGGGTTTGAATCCCGTGAGTGACATTTTTATTATTTTAACCAGGGTTATTTAACCAAGGGGTTCTGCATTGCGCCCCCTTTTATGTATTATTTGTATCAAACCAGTGATATTCACTAATTATACAGCTGCTTTTTATTTCATTCATTCATTTCATCAGCGGCGTGATGTGGTGCAGCTGCTCGCACTGTATTCCTGCTCGAAAGACACCGTCACACCGGGATCACGCACACCTGCCCATCGGCTCAACATTCGTGTGGTTCACTCATACGAGCTGTTTTGCCGTGAGTTGCCCTAAGTTGTACTTATTCGTACTATGTTCTTGAAGACAGAAACCACCACTAACCATTCACCAAGTGGCGGTATATCAAAGTTGCACATTCAATCGATCAGGTGTATCCAAGTTCACCAGATAAAATAGGGCTTGTCCTCATTATGTGTTCCTTTAATGTGGTGAGTTAGAAGATGATAGTATTTGCTGTTTTTGAGTTATTATGTACATAAGCTGACCAGGATGTACTAACTCACCCACTCATCTATATTTTTCCTGTCCAAGTCCTATGTCGCTAAGAGCACTGAATATCAGACCTGTTTGTATTTCAGGTTCTGTAACCTCACATCAGAAAAAAATTATGGACATTATGGAAAATCCACAAAAAACAAACCCCCATAGTGAAGCTTATATTTACTTTGACTTCTGTTTCATTACAGACAGTATTAACCCAAGATATTCCATGTTTTGTGTGGACAACTTGATTAATTTCATATTACGCATCCATTCCTGAATTTCAGGTCTGCAATGCATTCCATGAAAAGTTGGGACAGGGCAATTTATGGCTACAGGTCAAATAAATAGATAAATTAATCAATAAATAATTATAGTAGAGAAGCTTGAATCTTCAACTGGACTGGGTTGCTTGACGCAAGGACTTTTTGCTTCAAATCGCAAAAGCTTCCTCAGTTAAAATTCTTACTCTGGTAGTCTGACTTCTGTCTTGACCCTTGTAAAGAAGAACAAACAGAAGCCACAAAAGCTGGAGTTTTAAACCTAACCAGACCCCTTCTACCGAGAGGCAGACTGCTATTGGCTAGTGACTAAAAAATTGCTTAATTAGCACCTATTGTGCTCTAGTTAGCACCCTCCTAATGACAGGGTAGCTGTCCCTCCTAACGATGGGACTGACGCCTCTCCTGGCAGCTCTCCTGATGCATCTCCTGTTGATGTGAATGACTCATTACCATGAACAAAAAACTGAAACTGCTTTGACCTGAGTATCCCATTGTAAACAGGGGCCAAAGCGTGTCTCAGACCCCCTCCCCAGTTAAGGCTGGGTTTCAACTGTTTCACATAAAATGCCTCCTTCACCCCTCTCTCAAATCATTTAATCTCTCTGGCTACGATTTTAACTTCCTTGTCCTCAAACATGTGGTTAATGTCTTTAAGGTGGAGATGAACTGCCGACTGAGGTCCACTGGCACCCTCTCTGCGGTGCTGGTATAGCCTTTTGTGTAACGGCTGCTTAGTCTCACCTATGTAGTGTTCGTTACAGTTTTCCTGACATCTGATAGACTACACTACATTGCCCTGTTTGTAACTAGGGATCCTGTCTTAGGGTGAACTAATTTCATCCTAAGGACAGGACAGAGGGGTGAAGGAGGCATTGTATGTGAAACAGTTGAAACCCAGCCTTAACCGGGGAGGGGGTCTGAGACACGCTTTGTCCCCTGTTTACAATGGGACAAAGCAAGGTCAAAGCAGTTTCAGTCTTTTGTTCATGGTAATGAGTAATTCATGTCGTCAGGAGAGGCGTCAGGAGAGGTGTCAGTCCCATCATTAGGAGGGACAGCTACCCTGTCATTAGGAGGGTGCTAAGTAGAGCACAATAGGTGCTAATTAAAGCAATTTTTTAGTCACTAGCCAATAGCAGTCTGCCTCTCGGTAGGAGGGGTCTGGTTAGGTTTAAAACTCCAGCTTTTGTGGCTTCTGTTTGTTCTTCTCTACAAGGGTCAAGACACAAGTCAGACTACCAGAGCAAGAATTTTAGCTGAGGAAGCTTCTGCAATTTGAAGCGAAACGTCCTTGCGTCAAGCAACCCAATCCAGTCGAACATTCAAGCTTCTCTACTATGGAAACCACCTGGACAAATGAGAGCCTTCACAGAAATAAGTAATTATGTTATTTCAAATAGGTGATTGCAACCATGATTTGTTACAAAACAGTATCCATGAAAGTCTGTTTTGCATTTTCCAAACATCCCAACTTTTTCTGATTTGGGATTGTAATTGAAGAAAATCTACTGTATGTCGTACAATGTGCACATCTTGCAGGTTACTTAAGGACAGACTTTTTCATTATGACCCTCCGTAATTCACTCTAATTCTGTCTCTCCTTCCGCTGCCTCTGACTGAGCCATTAAGTCACCCAAGCTCGCTGATTAATATACTGCTGGCGTCAGACTGAATTGATTCATTGGAGTAAATGATTTGACGAGGGGTCAATCCACAAATCTCTCTGGTCTAATGTGAAGCTAATGGCAGACGACAACAGGGTCACTCTAAACACAGAGACAGTGTCTTCAAGGTCACAGCAGTGAGTTTGTCTCCGCTTTGGGGAAGAAACTGCATGAATGTGAGGTTTTTGTTTTTTATTAGGGAAATGCTTCTTTAAAAGAAGGTAATGATATTTGAAAAGGCCAAACATGTTACAGTCAAGAACCAAACGCTATTCCTAAAGTTGTTCATCTTCCTGCAGTATTCTGTTCTGGAGGTTTGTGGGAATAGAAGATGGTGCTGCAGATACAGAAAAACAGCTCCGTGTTTCTCTCCTCACCTGATCCAGAATCAGATATGTGAGAAATGGATCTGGGTAGATTCTGGAGTATTTCACGTTCTTGTATGAAGAAGTAACTATACTTGAATAAAAAGTGACATTATGGTATTGCAACAGTCTGGCTTTAGTTTTAATGTAGTAACACAATCCAGCCAGCTTGATACAAATCTCTTTCTCTCTCTCAATCCTTTTTAAAACAGACTTTTCTAATCTGTGTTTGTGTCACAACAATCTTGCTGAATGTTTTCTTGGGGAAAACGAGAGAGCGACATAAGCCTCCCATCATGACTTCTTATTATGTCAGCCTGGTAACTTTTTCCCAGTTTTCCATAAAAATACAGGAATCAAAATGCAAAGGTGAACAAAGCAATAAAAAAATGTTGTTTGGGTTCTTTTCAGATTTACAAATGTCCAGATTTTGTATCATCTCATGTTGCTTTGTACCTCTTGTGCAATTTCATGCATCATATTAGAAACATGTGTGTTGGCAGGGGTGGTGGCCAAGTGGCTAATGTGCTTAGTTTTACTGTGGAAGGTTCCTGGTTCAAACCCCGCCCCTACCAGGTTTCTCCAAGTAATGTGGGGTTGTGTCAACAAAGACATCTGATGTAAAACTTGTGCCAAACCAAAATGCAGCATCCAAGATCTGTGGCGACCCCGAGTGAAAACAAGGAGCAGCCGAAGGGACTTACTATTATATTAGAAACATGAGTGGCACCAATTATATAATTTGGAGAGAAATTATCTTCTTTTTTGTATGAAGTGTGTAAATCTCTACATTTTTACACCAAATGAAACAGAAGCATGGGGAGAGGAGGTATTGTTTTCTGCCCGTGTGTGTGTGTGTGTGTGTGTGTGTGTGTGTGTGTGTGTGTGTGTGTGTGTGTGTGTGTGTGTGTATGAGTAAAGTGTAAAGCCCCGGTCACATGGCACTAACAAACGATACTGAAGCAAAACAAAACAAGAAATCTCGACCTACGTTGACTTTTGGATACATCGTTTAACCGTCGTCCAGCTTCACTCCTGTAGCTGGCGCTTCATCAGAATTTTCAAACTGCTGAAAAATGTCAACGAATCCCGACGACAACCTCAATTCATATTTCGTTTTGCTTTCTGACGGTTTTGCTTTGACGGTTCCTTATCATTTGCCAACCTCAACTTTGTCCAACCTCCCAAGTCCGACATCTTGCACAACCATTGATGACATCTGAACGGATGAATAACTAAAGATCTGAAGAGGTGAATGTGACTTGCCCAAAAAGCAACATTTTATACAGAAACAATAGCAAGAACGCTTTATCAACTACTTTAAGTAGCTTATTTATGCACATCGCAGCCATGTCTGGCTTTGACGTGCATGTGCGCGCACACGTTGTCAAGACAACACTGCTGCAGGTGGCTGTGGAGAGCACAGACTCGCTGCTGAAATGATCACAACTGGCGCTCGGTCTGATACCCGCTCACGTCATCATGAACGTTTTGTTTTGATTTTGTTGAAAGCGTCGAGGTCACCATTCGTTTCATTTTTCTTTTGGTACCTTCGGTTTTGTTTCAGTCTGTTATGCGCTCTGCACTCGCAGGCTTTTCGGTGATGGGAGAAGTCCAGGCTCATTCGTCAACTTTTTCTTGACAATTTGTGACTTTGGGACTTTTTTCCTTCGTTTAGCGATCGCTGTGTGCCGTGTGACCGGGCCCTAACTTTGTTTTGATCTGGTTTGGATCAAATGTAGTAGAAAGGTTGAAGGTTGTCAAAGGACAAATTGATCCAATTTCAAGAAGAATTAGTCCAAGGTGAAGGTCACAGGCCAAAGTCATACCTTGGGCCCAATTTTAAAATACAGGGGACTTTTCAAATGGGCCTTACGACAGACTGGCGTCCTGTCCAGGGTGTATCCTGCCTCACACCCTATGACTGCTGGGATAGGTAGTTCTGAAGGCAAAAGGGATTCCAACCTGGTAGTAGTGAGGTGTAACCAGACAGTGGTAAGGAAAAACTCCCTCTGATGATTTGAGGAAGAAACCTCAAGCAGACCAGACTCAAAGGGGTGATCATCTGTTTGGGCCGTGCTACAGACACAATAGACAATTCAGGAAATTATACAGGAAATTTTGGGTGTCCATGATGGGAGGCCTGCAGAGGAAAACACCTGCTCCTATCTCTGGATGGAGCTGCACCATAAACAGAGAGAAAAACAGTCATATACCACCTTACTGTTTGTCACAGGACCTTTGACCTTGGGTAACATGGAAAGGTAAAACTCATTTAGATTGGCTGTCTGCCTGGGTGGGCACCATCCAGGACCCGGTGTGGGTTCTGTGATGTGGTGAATGCGGCGAACATGTGGTTCCAGTGCATCCTCCCAGACTTCAGTCACAGACTACACAACTATTAATATTTGGATTATAAAACAGTAATGCCAGACATATTGTGAAAAAAATGTTGAAGTGTGAAATTTCTGCAGGTGCTGAGTTATTTCCTGTAAATATGCCCAGCTGAATGCGGTAAAGGGCTTTACTTTATCTGTGATATACATACATGAAAACATTCTTCACAGAGGAAGAATAAAAACCCACTTTCCTTTTCTGGAGATAACTCCTTATGTGTTGGCTGCACTGGCTGTCTGGGAGTAAAAAGGTTTTAGTTACAATTGGACTCGGAGCAAAATAGGATATTTTCGGATTTTCACCTTACACCTGATGCACTTGTGTGCCACTAACATACATTCAAAGAGCCAGAAAATGAGAGGTAAAAATGAAAAATGCATGAAGAAGAGAAAATGTGACAGCCTCTAAATTGAAGTGATTTGGATACTATGTATAAAGACACATCCAAAGCTGCTAAAACCTTCCTTTTTTCCAGTCCACAGCACCGTGACACTCGCTCTTCCGTGGAGCTGCTGGTTCTCAAGTGTGACTTGTGGATCGTGCACGGGAGGTTCGCCTGTATGAGCTGAATCCTCACAGGACAACAGTACATCAACCAAACGACTGAATAATTGAATGACCAAATGAAACAGCCCGAGCGGCTGAGCTGATCAATAAACTCCACCAATCGCCATTCAGTATTCACCTCCCACTCTCATGCTGCCCAGTTTCTGCCTGTTTTCTTTTTCTTCCACATTCCTTTGTCTCTCTCTCTCACTTCATCTCACCGTTATCTCTTCCTCTGTTCCACCCTTCTTATCTCATGCTTTCATTATTTGTCACGCAGTCTTTCTCCACATCTCCTCGTCTCTCACTCTTGATCTCTCCTGCTATCTTCTCTCACTCCGTCTTCTGTTCTTCCTATCTTGTTTCTCTATGTCAATCCCTTTCTTTCACACCTTTTAAACTCTCCCGTCTGTGTTTCCAGGAGTCATCTTCCCTCCTGGTCTACCCCCCCACCATTCATCTTCCTTTGCAAACATAGAAAAGCCGTTTTCTCTTGTTTTCAATATTTATTCTGCTTCCACCGAGGCTGTGACAAACCAATATATCACATCAATATTAGACTTCTTTTTCTTTTTCTTTTTTTTTTAAGGAGAGTGATATCACAGTCAGTGTGGGCCATGATGGATATGAGGCAGTTTGACTGATGATTCATTTATTGCCCTTAACTTGAATCAACTGTGACAGCATTGCCTGAGGAAGGCAAGGAACTTTCATGAAAACAATGAACAGCGTTTTTAGCACTGAAAACTGAAAATGGCTATAGAGTCCAAATATGCATAAAATATCATCTTCTGTAGGAAAGTGGCTTTGATCCAAAGGTATTAATATCAATCTTTTCCACGAGTTCACCTGAAGTTTCAGTGTTTATTCTGTCTGTGATTTGTTACTGAGGGCACCACATTTCATCACGCTCTCTTCCTTCCTGTCACGGCCTCGCAAATACGCGTTGGGCCACATCAGAGATTCCATCTCAAGAGATGGCAGCGGAGTCGGCAAGGCAGAAAGACTGTTGGATTTCACAAAAGAGGTCAACAGGTGAACACAGAGAACACTTGATGGGAAATGGATGAGCAGAGGTAACAGAAACAGAAAGAAATGGAAAATGGAAAAGAAATGGAAAAGGCCTGGTGGTGAACACATGAGAAGTATGGAGCCATCGAAGATACTGTTCTCTTCAGCACTATTTTCAAGGGTCATGTAGTGCTAAATTGTCTAACTTGTAGTGCTAAATTGTCACGGCATACTACATTTGTTATACTAGCAAAGGAGCCTATGGATATGTGTTGCTGAGTTAGCCATCTTTACTTGCTAACATGGGCATTTTCACTAATTGTAGTAGCATGCTAACATGTTATTCCTGGAGCATGAACTCGAGCACTAAGGCCTGCACATCAGACTTTCAACAGCAATATGACCAGTAAGGCTGGGAGTAGATGGGTATCGTATTTTAACAGTATTATTGTTCTACTATGATGTGGTATGGGGCAGCACGGTGGGATAGTGGTTAGCACTGTTGCCTCACAGTGAGAAGGTCGTGGGTTCAATTCCTGTGGCCTTTCTGTGTGGAGTTTGCATGTTCTCCCTGTGTTTGCGTGGGTTTCCTCCGGGTGCTCCGGTTTCCTCCCACATCCAAAGACATGCGGGTTAGGTGGATTGGAATCTTTAAATTGCCCGTAGGTGTGTGTGTGGGTGTGTCTGTCTTTGTTTGTCTGTTTGTGGCCCTGTGACAGACTGGCGTCCTGTCCTGGGTGTACCCCGCCTCGTGCTCTGTGGCTGCTGGGATAGGCTCCAGCTCCCCGCGACCCTTAAATGGACTAAGCGGTAGAAGATGAATGAATGAATGAATGAATGATGTGGTATGTACTACTACTCTGCTTATTGGTTTGGTATTTTCACAGTATTCTTATCTGTACTTTTTGGAATAAAAAAGGAAAATAAAGCAGAGTTAACAATGCTTTATATTCTATTTACCAGAGGTGGGACGAAGTCACCAGCAAGTCACTCTCAAGTCCTGAATCGGCAAGTCACAACTCTCAAGTCATAATGACCACCAATTGGTGCAATCTGACTTGAGTTGAGATTTGTGACTTGGGACTTGAGACTTGCCGATCCGTGACTTGACAGTGACTTCGACCCACCTCTGCTATTTACCATTTAACAAGTGCAACCATACCTTTGAACATTTAATTCTCTCCACCATCATCTGTTCTGTGTGTGCAAACGCAAGAGAGAGAACAAGAGATCAAGTGCTGGTGGCATGAAGACACAGAGAAAGATATGCATTTTACACACACACACACACACACACACACACACACACACACACACACACACACACACACACACACACACACACACACACACACACACACACACACACACACACACACACACACACAAGCTCCCAGTAAGAGAGACAAACAGACAGACGCAAGCAAACTGAATCTTTTGTCACGCAAACACACAGACACACATAAATACACACACAAACTCCCAGAGAAAGAGAGAAAGCAATTTCTGTTATTACTCCAGTACCGAAAGCAGTACAGCTTTCCAGAATTTAACAATTGAACCTATTTATTGCTAGCTTTTGGTACCCATCCCTAAACGGAAAGAGGGATTAAATGCAGAACAGACCTCCCCCCATAAAACAAAAATGCCCCTTCTGATTGTCTTTTAGCAGTAGAACCACCAATCACACAATCACAAAGCTACGTAATAGACCAAAGTGATTTTTAAGAAATCTTCCTGTGCATTTAAAGTGTATTTAGCTATACAGGGGTTGAACCTGAAACTAGAATACTTGAACTACAAGATTTTGTTTGCAAAGTGAAAGTAATTCCTATGTTTTGTTCCCCAAATCCATCTGATTAGCAGCCAGATTAGACCAGGTGACACGCAATCTAAAATGCTGTGCCGAGCGTGTTAATCTTCTCACTGGCTGTTTTGTTTGTTTATGGTAATTACAGCCTTGTTTCAAAATGAATGTAGTAATGGTTTATTGCTTCTGCCAGCAAAAGTTGAATGAGGGTTGTTTCACCCTCATTTGGTCTGTTCGGTGTGTGTTTAGCAAGATATCTCAAACTTCAGTTTGCATTATTAGAGGTTAGTCATGAGACACAAAGCAGCTGGATAAAACCTCAGACCGCTTAATGAAGTAGTGAAAGTAACAAATGAGAGAGGTTTTCATTGTCTTCTTTAAAGAGCAGCTGGTGACATTATTTTCTGGTTGAGACATGCAGAATGAATTTTCTTTTTTAACTGCTTAAAATAAGGCTTTTATTTTAAAGTAGGGTTCACAATGCTTCTTGGAATTATGTCTTTGAAGGGTATATTGGAGATCAGATTGCACCCTAGGGAATCTTATTTTGGATTTGGCATTTGATCCACAACATAAAAATTATAACAATTCATGTAATGAATGCCCCCCCCCCCCCATTTCATGAAATATAATTTAAGTTTAAATATAATTTAAGTTTAAGTTTGCACGTTAAAGAAACTGTACACCCCCCCCCCCCCCATCAGAAAAGGGATTGTTAGAAAGTCAAATAATTAGCTATGCTCACAGATATTCCTCTGCTTTAATAGTGCTGCACATAATAGAATATTTACAGAGAAATCCTTCAAAAGGTGATATAAGCACCACAGTGGGCACAAATACTCCTGAGACATTATTCTTTTGAAAAAAAAAAAAAAACCCACAAAAACAAATGGCCACTTGAATTTTCAATAGGCAGCCAGGTAGGAGTCAATTAAAGAATTACACAGGGGTTAAAATTTAAAAATATGCCAATCATATTCAAAGCTATACCACATTATTTGTCTGAACATAACTATTCCAAAAAGGTATAGTTTGGACTGTCTGTGACTGAATGTTATGGAGTTATGGGGTAAAAACAGCAAGAATGGTGGCAAAGGTCAGTTTCAGTTTGTACAGGGGTCAAAAGTTAAAAATGCTCCCATTTTTGTAAAGTGTGATGCAAATTATTGGTTGAGTTAAATGGGTTTTAAAAAGGAATAGTTTGCACCATGTGTCATGCTATAGAATCCAATGGACATCAACAATGTTTGACCTTTACTTTGCAAACCGAGCATTCAACACAGTCAAAACTATTCCATTTATTAATCCTCTTAGTTCAACCAATAATTTGCACCACTTTTTTTTTTTATTTTTTTTTTTACCAAAATTGGAGCAACTTTAACTTTTGACTCCTGTACAAACTGAAATTTTGATCTGCTGTGGCAACCCCTAACGGGAACAGCCGAAAGACAAAGAAGAAGAAGACAAACTGAAATTTGTCACTATTCTTAATGTTTTTAATCCATAACTCTATAACATTCAGTCATAGATAGTCCAAACTATACCTTTTCGGAATCTTTGTGATCAGAGATATAATGTGGTATAGCGTTCAATATGATTGGGGCATTTTTAAATTTTAACCCCTGTGTAATTCTTCAATTGACCCCTACCTGGCCGCCTATTAAAAATTCAAGTGGCCAGTTGGGTTTTTCAAAAGAGTAATGTCTAAGGAGTATTTGTGCTGAATTTGGTGCTTGTATCACCATGTGAAGGATTGTTTCAGTTATCTGCTGCACTGCATTAGAATTCATGACTCACACAGCTTGTTTCAGACCTTTGTGACAAAAACAATATCCCAACCCCAACATGATATAATTTTACCTGAGATTATTAAATGTCAACACACTCAAACCAACACACACTTTCTCAATTGCCCAAGATTACAGCCAAAATCAGAAAGAAATCTAATATGCAAAGTATACAGATTACTGCATCTCTCTCTCTCTCTCTCTCACACACACACACACACACACACACACACACACACACACACACACACACACACACACACACACACACACACACACACACACACCACCTGAACTGAGATGATGAAAATTATACACACAATTAAATATGATTAATTTTGATTTATTAATTGTAAAACTTGTAATTAATTAGATTATTCATTTAATCATGTGACAGCGCCTGTGCGTACATACTTCAGGTAAATAAGTATTGATTTTTTCTCAGTAAATGTATTTCTACAGGTGCGCTTGAAATGAAAATTTCACCAGATGCTGATAACAACCCAAGTAATCTGTACATAGAAAGAAACCAAAACAAATAAATACAGAAATTAAGTTATATGTAATAAAATCTAATGACACAGGGAAAAAGTATTGAACATGCTTACTGAAATATAATATTTCATACAAAAGCCTTTGTTGGTAATGAGAGCTTCGAGATGCCTCCTGTGTGAAGAAACTAGTCACATGCATTGCTCGGATGTGATTTTGGCCCATTCTTACACACAAACAGACTTAAATCTTGAAGGTTCTGTGGACCTTTTCTATGAACTCTGATCTTTAGTTCTTTCCATAGATTCAGGTGATTGACTGGGTCATTGTAGCAGCTTCATTTTCATTTTCTGATACAACTGATAGTTTCCTTGGCTGCGTGTTTGGGACCATTGTCTTGCTGAAATGTCCACCCTTGATTAATTTTCATCATCCTGGTAGATTTTTATCAAGAATTGTCCGGGTACTTTTTTCCATTCATCCTTCTTTCAGTTATATGAGGTCTGACACTGTCGTCCACTGAAAAACAGCCCCCCACCATGATGTTCCCACCTCCAAACTTCACTGTTGGTATGGTGTTTTTTGGCTGATGTGCAGTGCCATTTATGATGTTTATTATGACATTCAAAGATGGTCTGACCAGACTATATTCCCCCAGTACTTCACAGGCTTGCCTAAATGTTGTGCAGCAAACATCAACATGCTTTTTCTTCAGTAATGGAGTCTTGGGTGGTGAGCATACATACACGCCATGGTGGTTGAGTACATTACTTATTGTTTTCTTTGAAACAATTGTTCAGTTGCTCTCTACAAGTGATTCTTGGCTCTTGGACAACTCTTCTAATAATTCCTTTCACTTCTCTGTCAGAAATCTTGCAAGGAGCACCTGGCCGTGGCAAGTTTATGTTGAAATGATGTTCTTTCCACTTTCAGATTATGGCCCAAACAGTACTCACTGGAACATTCAGAAGTTTAGAAATCCTTCTAGAACAAATGCCATCAGTATGTTTTGCAACAATAAAGTTGCAAAGATCTTGAGAGAACTCTTTGCTTTTACCCATCATGAGATGCTTCACGTTTGACAACTTGGTAATGAGGCACCTTTGAATAGGCCACCAGTTGGGATTGAACCAGCTGATATGACAAGGGGCAGGACTGCTTTCCAATTACTGATAGATTTCAGGTGGTGTCTTGGCTTTCCATGCCTTTTGGTACCTCTGTTTCTTCAGGTGTTCAGTACTTTTGTCCTGTGTCATTTCACAGTATTACACATAATTTATGGACATCTATGGTTTGATTTCTTTGCATGTGTGGATTACTTGGGTTGTTACCAACATCTGTTGAAAATTCCATGTTAATAGTACCTATAGAAATAGATTTACTGAGAAAAATGGTGACATGGTCAATACTTATTTTACCCACTGTATTATATATTCTAGGCTGTTCCACAACACCTCACCACTGAGCTTGAAGGTGTCCCCTGAAGGATGATGATCTAGAGTGACATCTTCTTCTTGGGCTTTGGTCTCCACTTGGAATGGCGTGGGTTGTGTGGTCTGTACTCTGGTGCTGGAATCTTGAACCTCTGTGCTGGTGGAGCTTGTTCAGGCAGGGGTACCCCATCTCCATTGGATGATCTGGAGGTGGAATCACAATCTCTGCTTCTGTGTTGATGCTTCTGTCAACAGAGAAGTCCTCTGGTGGGTTGACATCATCCTCACTGATGTATCTGGGATGTAGCTGCTCCCAGTAATGTCTCCAGGTGAGTCCTTGAGGAATGGTCTTCATATCGACTGATCTGGTACCCAATCATTTTATGATGATGGCAGGAACCCATCTCGGCTGTTGGTCATGACGAGGTCCAAAGTACTCCACGTAGACTGGGACACCAACTTGGTAGTTTTGGGTGAGCTTGTCCATGGGTATGGGTAATTCCTGCACCTGCAATTTGGTCGCATGCCGTATCTGCTTTCCTTGAGCAATGTGGAACTACAGGTATGCCACAGTCGTTGAACTGTATCGGCTTCCAGACTCCTTTGGCAATGCCTTCATTGTAGGCCTTGGATAGGTCATCTCTGATTGCAAATGGAACTGGACGTGGTTTGCAAAAGACTGGTGTTGCATCGGGCTTGAATTTCACATCCAGTTCGAAATCCTTGCGCTATCCCAGTTCTGGTTTGAAGAGATCTAGAAAGTCATTGCATAGTTTCTGGCACTCCTGTTGAAGTGCCATGTCTGAATCAGCAGATGAGACATGCAACATCTCTGGAACTTGCAATGTTCCCCAAACTCGCTTCAATTTAACAGATTTAATAGACAGGGCCAATTGCAGAGCAGAATCCAGACTGATTCCCAGCATATAGATGCCGTGTGTTCCCAGAATGTTGAGATCTCACATCGTGGTAAGTGTAGAATCGATGTCTGCGTTGATTCCGGTTACTGAATTTTCTGTAACTGCAGTGAATGTCCCAGTCACTGGTAGCTCATGATTGGTTGCTGAGTTGTACCGGTATGTAACATCAGCCAGTTTTGGCTTTCCAAGTTGCTGCCAGACTGGCACAAAGATGAAATTCCCTGGGCTGCCAGTGAGGAGTTCCATACTGAACTGCTGCTTCTGGATAGTGACGGGCACTTCTAACTTGGATGTAACCAAATGGATGTTAAGATCTGGGTTGATTGCCACTGGTCGGATGATCTTGGTCCTTACTGTCTTTTTGTTCTGGTAAAGCTTCTTGCAACAGCCACTCTCAAGATGTCTGGCGATATTGCAAAAACTGCACTTAGTGCCTTTGTGTAGACACTCTGAAGCCTTGTGATCCTTGCCACAGCAACAGCACTTTGGCCTTGTTGGTGGATCTGGACTGGACTTCTTGAATGTGTCTGAAGGCTTCCTAGATGATCCTTTGGATGAGTCGTTCCTGATTTTGTGGACTGGTTTGGACTTTGTCCCATAGACAGTCTCTTTGGCCACTTTAGCTGCGTCTTCTGTCTCGACAGCAACCTCGACAGCCTTGGTGAAGGTGAGCTCATTATCCTTGATCTTGAACAAGGCTTTGAGCACTGCTTCATTGTTCACTAAGCAAATGAAGCGTTGACATAGAACGTCATCCAGCGGATTTTTGATGCTTGCGAAATCACAGGTAGCTGTGTCATGGCAAATGCGGGCCTTTAATTCGTGTAGCGTGTCTTCTGGTTTTCGCTGCATGTCACACCAGAATGTGAACGGTGAACCTTGGTGGATCATACTGATCATCCATGAACTTCTCGATTTGATCCATGGTTAGTTTGTTGATCTTCCTGGGCACCTTCATCTGCTCGGCGAGGTTTGACAGCTGCTTGTATAAGGCAGGAGACTGGTTGATCAGGAAGACTTGGGTTTTGACGTCATCAGCAATGGAATTAGCGGGGCAGAATGTATCGAATGTTGCGTAGCAGTCTTTCCACAATTCTGTTGTTTGATCGAATCCGGCAAATGACAGTGTTGCTTTGTCCTCTGCTGAGCACCATTTTTAGAACGTCCAGTTTTTCCTTATGCTGCCTTGCCTGAAGCTTGAGCTGTCCTTCTGCTGATTTTCCATCTCCTCCTTGTGCTGTTCACACTGCATTTGCAACTGCTCCTGTAGCACCTGTAGACAGTTATAGCTGTCTCCATTATGATGCATCTAAACTCACTGTATCCTCAAATGAAAATGGAGATCCTGCTGACAACGCCACAAATGCTCTGTTGTATTCCACAGAGAAAGATGGTCTTCAAGAACAAATGCTTTATTAACAAATCCTGAGCTATTTACAAGAAAGGTTCAAATTACAAGTGCTGGGAAAAACATTGCCAGAGGCCTGTCTGTCTACTTTATATACTGCTAAAGTTGTTTACTTAGAATACCATGGAATATTCTATAACTAAGCACAGTACTTAGTGCAACATTACAGAACATGCCCTTTTAATATTATATTTAAGTAAATATTGGAGGAGTGGGGTACAATTAGTTATACCTAACAGCTAACGTTAGCTTATCTAGCCGGCCTTTGCAACGTTCATCGTAGCTTACAAAATAGTTGGTTCCTTTGTGTTTGATAACAATCTTCTCCTGTGATGTCTTATCCTTCTTATGTCTTATTACTTATTATATATACCTTTTTCTTGAGCTGCTTGGGTGGGTAGGGAGAGTTCCCATGGGATAAAAAAGTTTTTTAACCTACCATCCCTGGTTCTCAAGGCCAGGCACCTAAGTGGCTCTAATCTACTCTTTTCTACGCTCCTATTTTACTCGTCCTTTTTAGATATTTAGATATACCTTTGTATACAGGCATAGTTCCACCTTAGAATTGGAATATAATATACAAGATATACCTTACTGAATTTTCATGCAGGAAAGCTCCAGTAGGCCACATAACAGTCTAGATTAATCAAGAAATAAGCATGTTTTAGCTTATCTGTAAACATTCTAGGCTGTTCCACAACAGTTTGGGCACCCCTCATGATTTCCGTGATTTTCCTTTATAAGTCATTGGTTATTTGGATCAGCAATTTCAGTCAAATATATCACATAGCAGACAAACACAGTGATATTTGAGAAGTGAAATGAAGATTCTAGTATTTACAGAAAGTGTGCAATAAGTATTTAAACAAAATTAGGCAGGTGCATAAATTTGGGCACCCTTGTCATTTTCACCCAGTCATCCAAGGATTTTTAAAGGAAAATCATGAAAATTATCAGGGGTGCCTAAACCTTTGCATACAACTGTACACACACACACACACACACACACACATATATATATATATATATATATATGTATACTCAACAAAATATAAACGCAACACTTTTGGTTTTGCTCCCATTTTGTATGAGATGAACTCAAAGATCTAAAACTTTTTCCACATACACAATATCACCATTTCCCTCAAATATTGTTCACAAACCAGTCTAAATCTGTGATAGTGAGCACTTCTCCTTTGCTGAGATAATCCATCCCACCTCACAGGTGTGCCATATCAAGATGCTGATTAGACACCATGATTAGTGCACAGGTGTGCCTTAGACTGCCCACAATAAAAGGCCACTCTGAAAGGTGCAATTTTGTTTAATTGGGGGGGATACCAGGCAGTATCTGGTGTGACCACCATTTGCCTCATGCAGTGCAACACATCTCCTTGGCATCATCCGTGAAGAGAACACCTCTCCAACGTGCCAAACGCCAGCGAATGTGAGCATTTGCCCATTCAAGTCGGTTACGACGACGAACTGGAGTCAGGTCGAGACCGCGATGAGGACGACGAGCATGCAGATGAGCTTCCCTGAGACGGTTTCTGACAGTTTGTGCAGAAATTCTTTGGTTATGCAAACCGATTGTTTCAGCAGCTGTACAAGTGGCTGGTCTCAGACGTCTTGGAGGTGAACATGCTGGATGTGGAGGTCCTGGGCTGGTGTGGTTACATGTGGTCTGCGGTTGTGAGGCTGGTTGGATGTACTGCCAAATTCTCTGAAACAACTTTGGAGATGGCTTATGGTAGAGACATGAACATTCAATACACGATCAACAGCTCTGGTTGACATTCCTGCTGTCAGCATGCCAACTGCACGCTCCCTCAAATCTTGCGACATCTGTGGCATTGTGCTGTGTGATAAAACTGCACCTTTCAGAGTGGCCTTTTATTGTGGGCAGTCTAAGGCACACCTGTGCACTAATCATGGTGTCTAATCAGCATCTTGGTATGGCACACCTGTGAGGTGGGATGGATTATCTCAGCAAAGGAGAAGTGCTCACTATCACAGATTTAGACTGGTTTGTGAACAATATTTGAGAGAAATGGTGATATTGTGTATGTGGAAAAAGATTTAGATCTTTGAGTTCATCTCATACAAAATGGGAGCAAAACCAAAAGTGTTGCGTTTATATTTTTGTTGAGTGTATATATATATATATATATATATATATATATATATATATATATATATAGTAGTGTTCAGAATAATAGTAGTGCTATGTGACTAAAAAGATTAATCCAGGTTTTGAGTATATTTCTTATTGTTACATGGGAAACAAGGTACCAGTAGATTCAGCAGATTTTCACAAATCCAACAAGACCAAGTATTCATGATATGCACACTCTTAAGGCTATGAAATTGGGCTATTAGTAAAACAAGTAGAAAAGGGGGTGTTCACAATAATAGTAGTGTGGCATTCAGTCAGTGAGTTCGTCAATTTTGTGGAACAAACAGGTGTGAATCAGGTGTCCCCTATTTAAGGATGAAGCCAGCACCTGTTGAACATGCTTTTCTCTTTGAAAGCCTGAGGAAAATGGGACGTTCAAGACATTGTTCAGAAGAACAGCATAGTTTGATTAAAAAGTTGATTGGAGAGGGGAAAACTTATATGCAGGTGCAAAAAATTATAGGCTGTTCATCTACAATGATCTCCAATGCTTTAAAATGGACAAAAAAACCAGAGACACGTGGAAGAAAATGGAAAACAACAATCAAAATGGATAGAAGAATAACCAGAATGGCAAAGGCTCACCCATTGATCAGCTCCAGGATGATCAAAGACAGTCTGGAGTTACCTGTAAGTGCTGTGACAGTTAGAAGACGCCTGTGTGAAGCTAATTTATTTGCAAGAATCCCCCGCAAAGTCCCTCTGTTAAATGTGCAGAAGAGGTTACAATTTGCCAAAGAACACATCAACTGGCCTAAAGAGAAATGGAGGAATATTTTGTGGACTGATGAGAGTAAAATTGTTCTTTTTGGGTCCAAGGGCCGCAGACAGTTTGTGAGACGACCCCCAAACTCTGAATTCAAGCCACAGTTCACAGTGAAGACAGTGAAGTATGGTGGTGCAAGCATCATGATATGGGCATGTTTCTCCTACTATGGTGTTGGGCCTATATATCGCATACCGGGTATCATGGATCAGTTTGGATATGTCAAAATACTTGAAGAGGTCATGTTGCCTTATGCTGAAGAGGACATGCCCTTGAAATGGGTGTTTAAACAAGACAATGACTCCAAGTACACTCGTAAACGAGCAAACTCTTGGTTCCAAACCAACAAAATTAATGCCTCGCAGATGTGAAGAAATCATGAAAAACTGTGGTTATACAACTAAATACTAGTTTAGTGATTCACAGGATTGCTAAAAAAGCAGTTTGAACATAATAGTTTTGAGTTTGTAGCGTCAACAGCAGATGCTGCTATTATTGTGAACACCCCCTTTTCTTTTCTTTTTTTACTAATAGCCCAATTTCATAGCCTTAAGAGTGTGCATATCATGAATGCTTGATCTTGTTGGATTTGTGAGAATCTACTGAATCTACTGGTACCTTGTTTCCCATGTAACAATAAGAAATATACTCAAAATCTGGATTAATCTTTTTAGACAAATAGCACTACTATTATTCTGAACACTACTGTATATATATATATATATATATATATATATATATATATATATATATATATATATATATATATATATATATATAAGAGATTTTGAGTCATAGACCTCTACTCCTTCTGAAAGCGATGATATTACCTGACACTTCTCAGCATCTTGTTCAGGTCAATAAGCCGGTGCCTTTCAGAGAGGCTGCGTACATATCAACACATTGCAGCTCCATGAATCACTCACCTGCATACAGTTACAATCATCATTTCTCCACCGAGTGATAAACTCCTCAGTGTTCCTGCCAGTCTCTCTTATTATGGTGACAGTTTTGTTACAGCCCCAAGTACTCAACAGCACATTCACTTCTCATCATGCACATACACAATGACACTAGACAAAGGCTCGGATGTGACTGATTGCATTGTTGAGGAAACTGCAGGTGCCTTTCAAAAATGCTCAATTCCAGAGTCAAGAATCAAGACACCGAACATCCAATTAGGAGTTGATGCAGCTCAGTGTGCAGCTGTCATTCACAATAAAAAACATCGTGAAGGGTCTCCTGAAACCGCCTGATCTTCAGATGAGACACAAACAGTGACTGTGTTACATCCACAGGTATTTTAGACATTCTCTTTAGTTCACTAGTAGGGATGCAATCTTCCAGTAATCTCACAGACACCCCTGTTTATTGGTATAGTGCAACATAGTGATTGTGTTCAGCTGCAGATGTTTTTGACTTTATCATGTGATTTCCTTTTTTTTGGCTGATTGATAATCTAGAAAATACCATTACAGTTTCACAGAACCACAAATTTAGTAGTGAGTCCTCTGAATGGTACAGCACAGTAATAACAGTGAGAAAATGCTTTTTTTTATTTCTAAAGAGGATGCAGGGAAGTTTGCAGACATACAGTATAACAGAACCAGAAGGAATGAAACTGGCCCTTGATTTATGTAACACAGCAGTACAAGATATCTACAGTTACTATATTGGAAGACCACACAAGTCAACAAAAGCCGATGATGGCAGAATTCTTTCCTTGTTGAAGAAAGAAAATAAACACTTCCCAACATCAGGCCAGAACTGCCTGTAAGCATTAGACATGTCATTAGGTTGGCTTCTATTACAGATTTGTGCAAACTAGGGCTGAAACGATTAGTCGAGTAACTCAGATAATTCGACTACCAAAAAATGTTTAAGGCATTCTGGTCCTCGAAGCTCCATTTAACATTGTAGTACATATGCCAGGCCTGTTTGTGGCGCTGGAACGTCCCCAGACTTCAGTTATCTATGTAATTTTATTACTGGTAAATTTTAGGGCCCCTTCACACATGGTACAAATAAGTATAAATCAGGGCGAATCATGGCGAAACAGTTTGTATGAGTGAACCACGAAAACATCAAGCTGATGTCGGGAGGGACACGTGGTCGGGTAGGCGTGAACAATCCCACTGTGAAGGTTTTGTGCATGCTTAGCCACATTGTGCAGCTGCTGTGAAAAAAAAATACATACAAATAAATACACCCACGGGATTCAAACCTGCAAGTTCTGATTGCCAGTCAGAAACTTTACCACTGCACTACCATAGCTGTCCTACGAAAAGGGTGGAAAAATGCCTGAAATCAACAAGAAGATAAACGTATTAAAAAATAATACCACACACGATAAAAACATTGCATTTTATTAAATCTGTCTCATCGAGCAAACAACACAAATATGAACCGTCTGTTCCTCTGTAGATGATCCATGGTTACAGACGTACAGTCATGAAATGACATGAATGGACCAGTGCACTCTTATGTCCACATCTACTGGCCTGGTGTGTCCAGCCGGCCCCGTGCACCTGTCTTGCCCAACACATGTCTCTTGTGGACAGCGCGCAGCAGGACAGACACCGCGTCATGTGGAACAGAGCTCACGTGGGTGACGTGACATTCAGATTGCCCGCTGCGTGTTATGATCTGATGGTCCGTTTCACCTGGGGCAGCCTGTCAATGTGCACACTGTGCGCTCGCTTGCTGCATCCCATCACAACAGCGATATATGTTTTTATGTATGTCCACATGAGGACAGCAAGCAGACACACGCGCGTCACAGTGGACAGTTGTTAGTTCATGTCTGTCCAAACACGGTACATGTTCCCCAGCTGGGACATCCAGAACTAGAGATCTCAACAGCTGCGGCTGTCAGCAGACACACCCCCTGTCAGTTCAGCGCACACACCAGCGTGTCACTCTGTGTCTGTGTTATATGATCATTTCTTTTAGTTATTTTTATTGCTATTTAGTTATTCCCCCCCATCCGCAACACATCCACCACATGTGTTGCGGATGGGGGGGCGGAGGCACAACACACGCACGTCACGTGTTGCTGGAGAAGCCGACACTCTGGCACGTCACATGTGCGTTGCTGTTTTGCACTTAGCAGGCACTTAGACAAATTTCACATCCAGCTTGAAAGTGATCGTCTGCTCACTATTTTTGTGCTAACAGTGTGAATGGCCACACATTTTCTAAGTGCCAAGAGAGCGGTGTTAGATGTTTGTGTGTTTGGCCGACATCTGCCGCAAGAGGGATCAAATGGGCTCTCACAGGGCACACTCTGTCTTTCAGCCGCTGGTGTGCGTGAATAGTTGTAGCAACAGGTGTACGAGGCGTTGGAGGCAGCTCCGATTTTACACGTATTGCATACGATTCCTGCTTTGTCCCAAATTCAGCCAAATTCGTACTATGTGCGAAGGGGCCCTTAGAACTGATTTAGATGAGATATACTCATTATAACTGGGAACTACTTTTTGCGCAGAATTCATCAAGCATGTCAGCCACGGGCACATACTAACACAGAATATACAGAAACTGTACATCGATGTTTGGCCAAAACGAGAGCGTCCACTGCCTAAGTTAATGGCGTGCGAGAGTATGCAGGTGCATAAGCTGTGTAAGAGCCAATCAATGTAGCACAAGAAGCTACAACTTTCCAACTTGACACACAAAGTAAAATAAAGCCTTTTAAGAGAAAGAGGGTCCACACTGATCATCTGAAATAGACTTACTGCGCATACAGCGAAGCAGTGTGTGTATTTTTTAAAAACACACAGTTTGGTCCACTGGCTGTCAATCAAGTCAATCAAGTTTATTCAAAAACCGCCTTTATTAAGATTTGATCAGAGTTTTCGTTGACAGGGTGCAGGGTTAGGGATGGAGGGGCAGCCAATGTCATAATGTTTTAGATATATTGGCTCAGAAATGCGGGAAATAAGCTTTCAGAAGCACAATAAAACTGAATCCAGCCTCCATCCTGCGTGCTGATAATCAGTATCATAATCAGCATGATAACTACTACATTTCAATGAGGTGCAAAATGCTGCAAAAGACCACGCGGTTGTCCACGAATATGCATCTGTGTCGACCTCTGGGTCCTCTCCCCCCCACGTTGGAGCCCCCGCTGGCTGAGTGCTAATTGCAGCACTGGCTGGGTGATGAGCAAGCAGGAAGTCAACAGGGGGAGCAATGCTTCCCTAAGACACTGATTTATTGGACAATTTCACAGCGGTGTCCGCAGTAATGGGACAGGATAAATGGCTGACCCCTCCCTGACTGAGCCGATTCCTAGGAAAAAGCAGAACTGGCTCACACTGTGGATGTGGAGGTGTATGTGTCAAATCTCCATCTGCTTCCCCCCCCCACTGTCATCTTATTTTGTCATCTCTCTCCATCTCCTTGTGTATGTCCTTAACGTGGAGTCTCTAAACCTCCTATCTTAGTCTCAACACTATCTCCTCTTCCTCATCCCTCCTCCACGATCCCATTCCAACAAATTTACTCCCCGGTTGTATCTTCTGTCCTTTTGACCTCTGTGTTTAGATGCGTTTCTCACTTTTCCCGCTCTCTCTCCTCCTTCCTCTTAAAGATGTATATTTTCATCTTTCCTCATGCCATCAGTTGCTCAAGTAGCCCTGGTTTTAGTGAGATTGTGTTGGCTGGCTGGGATCGTCGCAGTGAATCCTGCATGCATCTTCATGCTAATTTGGCACAAGTATGCATGCAGAATATATGATGATTCCAACATGCCAATCATCAACCATGTCTTGATTTTGCAGGGATTAAACATTCATTCTAATCCAATTACATTTGTTCCGCAAATCTGATTGGTTAATCGTCTGATATTTTCAAACCATAAAATATTGCGTTGATGCTGGCAAAATATTCGATCGTTTCACAATTGATGTATTACTCCGCGCCCTGACTGTGTTGCTACGCAGATGTCAATAATGGCGCTGTCAGCTGACAGTGAGAGGAACTAGTGCAGCGACGACGGTGCAGAAATGGGTGAATTTAATCTATCATATGAAAGTATTGATGTGGATACTGACACAGAATTACTCAATGCAGTTGACGAGAAGGAGAAATCTGTGGGTCTGCTCACAGAATTTCCAGTTTGGCATGAAAACGCTGTTGCTATGGTAAGCTTCCCCGACCGAATTACAGTACTTACAGAAAAATAAACCGTGTAAATGATGAAATTGGATTAGAATGGGAATAACCCCCTTGTGTCTGATGATTTGTGAATGTTAATGCTGGATTACAGTCGCAAATATCCATTTTAGCGCCTCCACTAACACGTCACAGGTAAAACTCAATTTGCGACCGTAAAAAATCCAGCATTAACGTCTGCAGATCATCAGACACAACAAGGTTATTCCCTAATTTAAATTTTTGCAATATTTTTGACATGATTATGTTATTGTGTGCGAATTTACAAGTTCCCCACTTAATAGAAAAATTTTAATTTACAGAAGTTTTGTTCAACTTTTGCTTTTGTAAACATCATATCATGAACATTACACTATTTACCTCCAACAAAGAATAATTACTAATTGATACTTCTCTAAATTTACATCTGCAAAACTGTGAGTCGCTTAGCTGCCTAGAGAGCCATTTGGGCAAAACATGCATCTCAGTTAATCCTGTTGTGTCACACTCAGTAAATCATTCACTGATGATTATTTGGAAGTTTATAAATTCCATTTATGATGTACATCAGACACCCCTCTAAGGCTGAGACATCATGTCAAGAACTGTTTTGCAGTTTTGTAATTTAATACTGCATTTGCAAAAAGTCAGTCAAATTATTCCAGTATACGCACAGCTCACTTAGCATGTACACGTGTAGAAATGCCTCCAACTTGGTGGCAATGCTGTAAGCATAGGCTGACATTTATAATGTGGTGAGCTTTGAAATATGAGAGCTTCATCAGCATTTGTGGTTCTGAAAATTATACAACTAGAGAACAAAAGATGAAAGCCAAAGGCTGAATCTTGTTGGATTTAGTATACACAGTTCTTAATACATGATGTTGGTGCTTTGATGCTTCAAGCCTATTTTCTGTCTCCTTACACCCTAAAGTATAACCCTTGTTTGGGCCGTTTGCTAGCAACTTCCACTGACAATACAGAAATACACACATGACCTGATATATGCACTTAGTCTTCACTGATACAAGGCAATAGGAGCCATGGGCATGAAGATAGCAAGAACGATGGCAAGCTGATATTTGACGCCAATTATGTGGACCTTCACCCAAATGATGGTCCTTCGAGAATCCACCTAAATGTATGAAAAATCTGGTCCAAATCTGGTTGAAATCAAATTCTTTGACCTTTGTCAAAATGAATATTTAAAGACAATTTCAGGGGCAACATTCATTGACAAATCACGTTTGGTGCAACTCAGCCAAAGGACCTGGGAGAAGCACATCAAACAGGTCGGACATTTTCTTGGACCCAATGATCAACTTTTGGAAATTTTGACCTTGTCTGGGCTATTCCAGAATTCACCTACCTTGTTATGTGTCGGACACGGGCAGAGGACCGACCAGCGTTCGAAGTAAGACCCAGTATAAAATAAGCAGAGCACGGTACAAAGGATAACTGAATTTAATAACATAACAGTGATGTGCAGAATTACAAACAAATAAGTGCGCGGTCTGGTGTGGTGGAACAGCGGTGCGCTCCCAGCAGCACAAACGGTCCGGAGCCAGAACAGTTCGGACCCAAGGACCCCGCCGACACCCCCCAGGTGGCCGCGACCAACCGAGTCTGTGAAAGAAGACACCATCATGTGAGTCCACCACTCCACACACAGAGAGACCACTCAAAGGTGTACATAAACAGCAAACACTTCCTGGCTTAATCACCAATCAGGTTCCCACCCTGCAGGCATGGAACACCCATTTCACATTCTCCACTGCAGTGGAAGCTGATTAAACGACTAACATAACAGCTCAATATAATAAGGTGTGAGGGACACCACATTTACTGACTGTACTAATGTTAGTCACAAAACCTAAAGTACCTCAGGAAGTGTGCTGACGAGCGTGAGACCTCACCCCCTCCTCTTTCACAGACCATGGCGTCAAACCTGGTACGGTCTCTGCATCCATGATGATGAGATGGCTCTCTAGATGACGATCTCACCCGTCTGGTCACAAGGTCGAGTCTCTGGCAAATACACACTGTGTACTCCAGCCTTAAATGCAACCATGCCCCAATCCATAGAGATGCACCACAGCTGTGAGTCCTGACGAGCTGCACATGACCAGCCTCAGGTGATCAGGGTGAGGTCCTGATTAACTCAGCCACACAGCCACTCAGTCCTGAACGCAAGCCACCTGGAAGGAAAAACAAAAGACAGAACAGAAGACAGAAACAAAAGGCAGCCAGGCACGCCAGCCATACAACATACCTACTGTATATGTGCCACCTTTGGCAAAAATCTGAGTGAAAAAGTTCCATTTTGTCGCAAAGATTGACCTTACTTGGCCAATTCTAGAACCCATGTTCATATGTGTGCCAAAACCGATGGACATGGCACTGAAAACCATAATTTAAACCTTAGTCAACACAAGAATTACTGTTAAAGGGTTTGTTTTGCCAATCATACACAGGCTTTGGTGGAAATAGGCCAAAAGACCTTAGAGGAATCAGGGAACAGACAGACAGATAAATCAAAATTTCTACCTTTGACTGCAATTACCTTGACCTTTGCCAACACAAACCTCTTAGGAACAATTCTGGGGTCATCTTACATGCATATAGAAGGTTTGGTGGAAACTGGCCCAGTCACCTTGGACGGGTAGTAGAACAAACAAGCAAAATTATTTCTGAAATTACATTATAACTAATGGGTAGTGTTTATAAAATAGGTACCTGACAAATTTTCGAACGTGGTAATAAATTATGCAAAGTTTCTATAATGATACTGACTGAAAGTGCAGGAAATTAAAATGAGAAAGTTTTGTGAATAATTGTTTTTATTATTTGCCACATTTATTTGATGTCATGTTTTACAACTGGCAAAGTTGAGACATTTCCTTTGTTCAGAGCTTGTCTGGTTACCAGGGACTGATTCATGGTGATTTATCAACATCCATTGTTCACTGTTGTTACGTAATATCCAGAAGTCAGACAAAGTCACTGTCACGTCATTCTCAAGTCATCTGGACTGCACTGTGTCCCCTAGATTTTTTTTTCTCTGTAAACAGGAGGAAATCAGCGGCAA
The DNA here is from genome assembly GCF_902500255.1 of Thalassophryne amazonica. Classification (NCBI taxonomy): domain Eukaryota; kingdom Metazoa; phylum Chordata; class Actinopteri; order Batrachoidiformes; family Batrachoididae; genus Thalassophryne; species Thalassophryne amazonica. The sequence continues at coordinate 44,074,093 of NC_047106.1, forward strand.
TGATGAGAGAAAAACATGTTTTGTTTTGTTTTCTGGAAATCATTGCCTGATTGGCCTTTAAGAAGGGTATATCACATGCACCATCCATCAGAAACAGACATGCATATTTTAAGTGGAGACTGAAATGCTTTTAAAGCTGGCACCATAGCAGTAATAAGCCAGGGTTCCTACAGATTAAGGCAAGATTGGTTTAAGACATTTTAAGGCTTTTTTTTTTTTTAATGAGTTGGAATGAAATTTAAGAAAAAAAATCTAAAATGATCTTCTTTAAATTCAAACTGAACGCAGATCTCTGCAACTTATAAATTAATTAAAAATATAAAATACAGCTTCCTGATGAAGTGGTTTGGAGGACGATTTTCTTAAAAAGAAGACCTGAACGTTCAGCTACAATTTTCCATAAAGTACATCTGAGATGCAAGCCTAGATTTGATGTTTTGGTGAAAGAAAATTTTGTATTTTTTAATAACTGATGTAAATAAAGTCCAAGACATATTAGGTGACTTGGAAATGTTCATGTATCCATCCCCTGACTTGTGTGAAGAAAACTAGCAATAAAACTCATTATTATTTATTATACCAAAGCGTAGCATGACTTATGCACCCTATCATCTTGGCTTTTAAATTTTTTATTTAATTTCTATTATGAGACAGAGCACTGTCAGATACACAAAATCTTATATCATAGAGAAAACCTTATTCGGTGAATTGACAAATGTATTGCTGTAAACTAATGTTTTCCAATTTTGTTTAGACATCAACACGTAAACTCATCAAATAAATACCCCGCTGAATCATCAAAATGTATATGGAGGAAACACTGGACAAACCAATCCAGTCAATGGCTGTGCAGAGTATACAACCAGCCATCTAGTTTTTCTTTGTCTCTCCCTGAGTGTTACAAGAGAGCATTATACGTACTCTAGTGAAGCAGCAACAACTGTATCGACAACACTAATGAGCGAGCTTCATCAGGGTGGCTTTAAAAGTCACTATTTGCTAATCTGTCCAGATTAGGGGCCTGAATGTGAGCGAGACATGCCTCTGTTTATTGTTAAAACCTGTGTTTGCATATCAGCTATAATACTCACGTTCTCTCTGAGCTCACATCTCTACTCATTCTAGTGACTCACTAACATACTTTTTGCAAAGTGTGCCCTTTTACCAAAATACAGACGGGTGTAAAGAATGTTTTCCAAAAGCAAAACATGGTAAACTGCCTGCAGACTAATTAGATGTGGGATGTGTAGGAGGAGGTGAAATGGCCTCAATGATTCACAGCAGCAACAAAGTCTACATTCAGTTTTACTGAATAAAGGCTAACCTGGCCTACATGCCACTGTAGCCGAGAGCCTCCACCTCAGTATCCTTTCACTAAGGTACTTATATCGTCTCCATATACAGTACATTTCAGCATACTTTATGGTTGTGAATACATACAAATGTCCTTTTTCTTTTTTTAATATTATTATATTAGGGCCCTGTCCCACTGGGGAGAGGATTAATTGTGCATGAATTGAGTACACAAAGTACGGCCGTTCGTTGTCATCCGCAACAAAAATGGCCAAAAATGACAAATGTCCCAGTATGAATTACGGATATATTAATAATATATAGCGACTATATGATGAACAATCACGGTTGTATAACGCATGTAGTAAGGAAACGGATCAGACGCATTGCGATTATCACGGCAGTATTACGGGTGTATTATGATGCATTGCGCACGTGTTGCGCATGCATGGCATCTGCATTGTGGTCATAAATGAAGCACGCTTGGGCCGTCTGCATCACTATTCATACCAACAATACAGCCTCTGGAGAAACTGCTGGACTTGGACAAGTTGATTGGAGTAAACAAATCAAATCAAATCAATTTTATTTATATAGCGCCAAATCACAACAAACAGCTGCCCCAAGGCGCTTACAGCTGCCCCAAGGAGCTTAAACAAGCAGTGAACAGGGCGAGTGGTGACGTCAGTGGATCGCACCAGAGTGCAGCTCATCTGAATGATTATAACAAGAAGTTAAATCTGTTATAAACATAGGAATAAATAGTGTAACAGCTGCAGACAAGAAGGAAAAAACACACAATTGTTTTATTAAGCCTTGACTATATAAACAAGTCAAATAATTACCTTTTTAGACGGCTCAAAATGCTTTCTGCAGCTGGGCCGTTCGCGAGTGCAAGCGCACAAACGACCCAGCTGCAGCTCCCTCTGTGATTCAGGAGGTGATTAGAGCCATTTTCAACAGGCAATTTGCAGAATAAAATGATTAATCCACCACGAATAATTATTTTATATAGGCAGCATCCAGCGCAGAGCGCGTGGCAGCCGGTAGAACAAAGATCGGCATCCAGCTGTGAACACAGCACATCTGATTTGCATCCACCGCAAATCAGATGCAAAGCAGAAGTAATAAAAACGCTTTATTCATGGCCAATCTGTATGCAGCCGCTACAACTTATTTTAGTTCGTGATGTGGACATGATGGGCACGCAAAATATCCGTTTTACACACTGTCCTAGTCCGCTGCCAAGCCGCAAATCCCTGTCAATTGCGAATATCAGCAGATGATGGAGAATATACAGCGCATAGATTGAGTATGTTTGTGTATGTATTGAGTCTGTATGGAGTATGTAAGGCAGATGTCATCCACAGCCAAAATTTTTTGCAGCTCAAAAATCCTGCCTCTGCGGATAACTGCGGACATGTGCTTGTGTTGGCCGACTCATACAAGCATATGTCACACATGTTGCAGATGTTAAGCGAATATGAGCCAATTTTGTGCACAATCCACACGCAAATTCTCATAAACGCCAGTGGGACAGGGCCATTAGTGATAAAAATGTAAGAGTGGGGTGCAATTAGTTAAAACTAACAGCTAACGTTAACTTATCAAGCCGGCTGCAGCACCGCTTGTCATAGCTAACAATATAGTCGGTTCTGTTCTGTTTGGTTAGCTAATGTTAATACACACTTTTGTTTACATTTGTTGTTATATGTATTTGTTAACACCATTATTGTAGGGTTAAATGACACTATTGTACTTTATATGCTAGTTACCAGCTTTGTTTTACTTTGTTGGCTAGCAAGCTATGGCTAAATTAACGGTAGCTCATCTAGCTATAGTTAGCTTACTTTCGTGATTTACACTTTTATTTTACATGGTGTAGATTTTTAATGGTTCTTCAGTTTATGGGTTCTTTAATGATATCAACTAATAGTATCTAAGTTTGGGGTTTCCATTAGATAGCATGTAGAGTCTTCCTATAGTAAGCTAGCAGGATGAACTTCAGATAGATACCTAAGATATATTACATCATAGCCTCTGTTTCTATAATAAAATAACAATATTTAAAGTTTAGCCTACTAGCTATAATTTAGTTTTCCAACAAGTCTACATACTAGGTAAACGTATACTACAATCTTCTCCTGTATGAATATTTAGGTTTTAGAAGCTAACTCCTAAAATATTATGTATTAACTATATTTCTTGTATATGTTGCTTAATACGCTGATTGTGTAAATATCGCTTATATACATGCTGTCCATTTTCTTGAGCGACTTGGGTGGGTAGGGAGAGTTCCCATGGGATAAAAAAGCTTTTCAACCTACCATCTCTCAGACCAGGCACCTAAGTGGCTCTACTCTTCTCTTTTTTTAGATATTTAGATATACTTTAGTATACACTAATCGAGTTATACCTTAGAATTGGAAAGTATAATAGAAACTATACCTTACTGAATTTTCATGTAAAAGAACTGACATGATAAGAGTTCATGTTACACACATTCACCAGGAAAGTTCTAGAAAAGTAACTATATCAATATGAGCCTTAGCTAAACAGACAAAGAATTACTGAGGACAATTATTTATTAAACTTTCATTCCCCTCATCTGTAGTTTTGCCATAAACAGGTATTGGCATGCCGTTGAGGAAAACCTTTATTGCCAGTTTGAAAAAGCAGTCAGATTAAAATAAAGACCCTATCTTGGCGATCAATGGCGCATGGTCTAAAATGCATCTAGTTCAGGTACAGTGCCATCCAACAGCAAGACCTTGAGGTAGAAAACCAGTGTAAACAGTATATATTACAAACCAGAGTTATTGAAGTTTTAAATTTTTCAAATACATTTATTTTCATTTCATGGTCTTGAATTTTTTTGGTAGTATGATATGCTTTATGTGCATCCTTGTGAGCACAAGCAGAGGGTACATGTGCCATAAACCCAACTATTTGAGCGTATCTGAGTATTGCATCATATAAACAGCAGAAAAAACTCTGAAGTTGACTTTGCACCAGGTTTTTCTTCATCCATGGTGTAACAGCTTTTTGCTGACACATGTGGACACTCTGCCAAACTACACTTCATTTTAATCCAGCACACCTATGAAAGAATGAGTGTAATTACACGTTACGTATAGTACACAACACGGGTGTAATGACTACGACAACTGCACTGGTTGAGTGCTAGCCTGGTGCACGACTTTACACCAGGTAGAAGATATGGCTCAAAGCTGTCTGAATGTATACATGTATGATTTTGCTGACTTTACCATTATCCATTCAACTCTTCTGCATTCTGAAACCAGAGGCAACGCATTGTGTTGGTCTGTGCAGCCAACAACATAGTACACCAATTCCTCACTCTTATCAGCAACGTAATACTAGTGCATCAGGGGAGAAAAAAAGACAGTGCACCTCCACAAATTAAGTTCTTGCTGTGCAAGCCCATCGAACCCTCTCGCGGCATGTGTCAGCCAAATTCCAGGTGACATGCACAAACATCTAACACCACTCGCATGGCACTTAGAAAATGTGTGACCATTAGTACAATTAACACGACAGCAGTCTCCAGACAATCATTGCCGTGCTGGCAGTAAAATTGTACATGTGTACATGTGACGTGCCAGAGTGTTGGCTCCCCCCACAACATATCTGTGCGTGTGGTTCGCCCCCCGCAGACGAGGCATCTCTCATCTGATCACAGAGTGACATCTTGGTCTGTGCGCTGACAGGACAGGGGGCGTGGCTCGCTGCCCACAGCTGTTGAGACATCTCTGGTTTTGGACATCACAGCTGCAGCACACGTCCTGTGTTTTGACAGACATGTGCATGTGTGTCCTTGTGTGGAAATACACAAAAACATATATCACTTTTGCGATGGGAGGAGAAATGGACCGTCAGTCCATTTGGACACGCTGCAGGCAATCTGAATGTCACGTCTCACAGGACACGCGTGTCGGACCATGAGGGCTGTGAGTGGCACGCCGCAAGACCAAGACAAGCCGACAGTACAACAAATATGGCACTTTCAGTCACGTAACAGCAGAAATACGCCGTACCAAACAATGCTTGGTCAGTTATCACGCTTTTTTGTTGTTGTTTACAAAATATGTTTATCTGCTTGTTGAATTTACCCATTTCATGCTCCTGTTACAAGACAGTGATTGTAGCAGTGGCAAAGTTTCTGTCTGGTAATCAGAGTGTGTGGCTTTGAATCCTGTGGTGTTTTTTCTTTTTATTTAACCAGGTTTATTTAACGGCCCCTTCATGACTCTGACCATGGGTCATCTACAGAGGAAGAGACGGATCATTTTTGTATTGTCCGCTTGGTTCCTGCAACTTTTACATGACTATGATTGTAGCTCAGTGGTAAAGTTTCTTACTGGCAATCAGAGCTTTTGGAAGGCACGGGTTTGAGTCCCGTGGGTGGCATGTAACTTTTTTTCAGCAGCTGCGCGATGTGGTTACATATCACACATCTGCTGTGAAAGGCTGTTGTGTTCCCACGTGCACAAAACCGTCACACCGGCATTGAGCACGCCTGCCCATTGCTGCGATGTTTCATGGTTCGATCATACAAGCTGTTTCACTGTGAGTTGCCCTGGAGTTGTATGTATTCGCACTATGTGTGAAGGGGCCCTAAAGAAAGTGTAATCAAAATACATAAATGTGCCACAACCTGAATCTTCACAACAAAAATATACCAACCAAAATAATAATAATAATAATATTAAAAAAAAAACACGCTCCCATGACATTCATTTAAATCAATCAATCAACTTTTTTCTTGTATAGCGCCAAATCACAACAAACAGTTGCCCCAAGGCGCTCCACATTGCAAGGCAAGGCCATACAATAATTATGAAACACAGTCTACGTCTAAAGCAACATAACCAAGGGATGGTCCAGGGTCACCCGATCCAGCCCTAACTATAAGCCTTAGCGAAAAGGAAAGTTTTAAGCCTAATCTTAAAAGTAGAGAGGGTATCTGTCTCCCTGATCTGAATTGGGAGCTGGTTCCACAGGAGAGGAGCCTGAAAGCTGAAGGCTCTGCCTCCCATTCTACTCTTACAAACCCTAGGAACTACAAGTAAGCCCGCAGTCTGAGAGCGAAGCGCTCTAATGGGGTAATATGGTACTATGAGGTCCCTAAGATAAGATGGGACCTGATTATTCAAAACCTTATAAGTAAGAAGAAGAATTTTAAATTCTATTCTAGCATTAACAGGAAGCCAATGAAGGGAGGCCAACACGGGTGAGATATGCTCTCTCCTGCTAGTCCCCGTCAGTACTCTAGCTGCAGCATTCTGAACCAACTGAAGGCTTTTTAGGGAACTTTTAGGACAACCTGATAATAATGAATTACAATAGTCCAGCCTAGAGGAAACAAATGCATGAATTAGTTTTTCAGCATCACTCTGAGACAAGACCTTTCTGATTTTAGAGATATTGCGTAAATGCAAAAAGGCAGTCCTACATATTTGTTTAATATGCGCTTTGAATGACATATCCTGATCAAAAATAACTCCAAGATTTCTCACAGTATTACTAGAGATCAGGGAAATGCCATCCAGAGTAACGATCTGGTTAGACACCATGCTTCTAAATCAGGTGGAGTAGAGCGGAGAAGGATATTCTTTCACCAAAACAGATCAAATCCAGGCTTGCATCTCAGAGGTACCTTCTGTCAATTTGTAGCTAAACTTTCAGGTCTTATTTTGAATAAAATCCTCCTCTATACCACTTCATCATGAAGATGGATAACTGGTGATACAAAATGCAAAATTTGCACTGTGCACAGTTTCTCCAGTCACAGCTACATAAACCTATAACTTCTTCTGGGTTCTCTGGTTGTCTTGGTGGCTTTCCTCACTCTTCTCCTTCTTATGCAGTCACTCAGTTTTTGAGAACTATCTACTCCATGCAGATTTCCCCATATGAAGTGCCATATTGTTTGTATTTCTTCATAATTGATGTAAATAAAGTTCAAGACATATTCAGCGGCAGTTTTACCATCAGAGAGCCTCATCTACAACAACCACCACAAAAGCCTCCAAGCTGTCATTGATGTTAAAGGGGGCAATACACAGTATTAAGAACAGGGGTATGTAAACTCTGAACAGGGTTTTTGGGTAGTTTCTGTTGTCATTATGATTAAAAAAGAGTAAACACAGTTGTTTGACAATAAATGGTTTCACCCAACCACTAACCATGAGAGAAAAAAGTTTTTGTGCTATCAATCATATTCTCCAAAAAATGCCCCCCCACCCCAAAAAAAACAAAATTCTGCCAGGGTATGTAAACCTTTGAGCATAACTGTACCTGATGTATTTTTCATTTGTACAATTTGGCGGGTGGCAACGTGACACCTGCCAAATTACATGAGACTGTAGTAGTAACAACTGATCAGCTTCTCTTGACCAGATCAAGTCAAACTCATGTTGCAAGTTGAGACGTTGCTTGTAAACTTCTGGGGAAGGCTTCTGGGCATATTGACGGTTAAGTTTTAAAATTGGTGGCGGACCCGGTGCCCAGGCGGAGAGGCAAAAGAAGAGCTGACAGAGGCTAACGGTGGCTACATCCGAGGCTAGCGATGGCCGCTACAACCGAGGCTAGCGGCGGCTACATCCGAGGCTAACGGCCACTACAACCGAGGTTAATGGCGGCTACATCCGAGGCTAGTGGCGGCTACATCCAAGGCTAACGGCTGCTACAACCGAGGCTGGCGGCGGCTATATCCGAGGCTGGCAACGGCTACATCCAAGGCTAACGGCGGCTATGACCGAGGCTGGTGGCAGCTATATCCAAGGTTAACATCGGGGCGGGGCGGTGTGTGGCGACCAGACCTGTGGTGGTGGAGACTATAAGTGAGAATTGTTTCACAATTAATAGTGGCCAGTAATAAACCACAATAGTCAACATGGCACCACCTAAGAAAACGGATAAACTTGAGGAAGACATAGAGGAGATAAAGACCTCATTAAACCATATATCAAAAAATATGTCTAATCTAGACAAGTTGACGGAGGAGAATAAAGAGCTCAAAAATCTTGTTAAAGAGAAGGACAAGATTATTAAGAAGCTTGAACAACGTGTGGATGAACTTGAACAATACTCTAGAAAAGACGATGTTATAATATCTGGTTTAGAAACAAAACATCGGTCTTATGCAAGGGTAGTGGATTCTAGTGGAGCCAATGGGGAGGATGCACCACCTGAAGAACTTCAAACATTGGAACAACAAGTTACAAATTTTTTATATCAAAAAGGTGTTGTCATCAATCAAGACACTATATCAGACTGTCATACTATTCCATCCAAAGATAGTAAAAATAAACTAACATTAGTATACGATTTACAAGCAGAAAATACAAAAATGAATTATTACGACAGGCAAAGAATCTGAAAGGAACAAGTGTCTATATAAATGAGCATCTAACGAAAAAAAAATGCAGATATTGCTAGGGAAGCAAGACTACTAAAAAAACAGAAACACATTGTGCTACATGGGTCTGGAACTGTGGGGTGTGGATTAGAGTGAAAGAAGGAACATATGGTATACAAATCAAAAACATGGATGACCTTACAAAATACAGACCTGAATAGACAATTAAGTATGACGCCAGATGGTAATTTGACCAAAAAAAAATCAGATCAAACATGGAAACAGATGATAAAATATATGACATAGACACCAACATTGATGAAAGTATATTTGACTTAAAAACAATTGGTTGTGAGTATTATATGGAAGAACAGCTAAATAGTGAAAAAATAACAGAAGATACCCTGTCACTCATACATATAAACAGCCGAAGCTTGTATTGTAAAATGTCAAAAATAAAAGATTATTTAAATCAGTTTAAAAATAGATTCAGCATTGTTGCAATCACAGAATCTTGGCTTAAAGATGACCTCATGGCTGATGTTCAAATGGAGGGATATGAGCTGTATTTTGTAAACAGAAGAGATAAAAAAGGCGGAGGTATTGCTTTGTACACAAAAACAGATCTGACATGTACAATTGTAGAAGAAATGACAATTATAGATGATCTCATAGAAATTGTAACAGTGGAAATGGTACATGAAACATCTAAGAATATTCTAATCAGTTGTGTATACAGAGCACCAGACTCTTGCGTTGTGAAATTTACAGATAAAATAATAGAATTATTCCATCAAATCAAAAACAAAACGCTTTTTATGTGCGGAGACTTTAATATAGAAAGCTCCAGTTGCCAAAGAACAAGTGATTTTGTGAATTCAGTGTATAGTTTGGGTTTATTCCCCTTGATAACAAAACCAACCAGCAGAATTACATCGCAAAGTGCAACTGTAATTGACAATATATTCACAAACAGATGAAATTATTAAGAATGGGATCTTGATGACAGATCTTAGTGATCATTTACCAGTTTTTTCAATATTTAAATACAAAAATTGGTACAAGAAAAAAACTGTTATAAATTTTAAAAGAGATAAGTCAGTAAAAGCCTTAGAGGCATTAAATTATGACCTTAAAAATCAAAATTGGGAAGAAGTTTATGTCGGCGACGTTAATGTAGCATATAATTCATTTATGCAAATACTGATGAAATCATATAAGAAAAACTGTAAATTAATAAAAATTAGTAAGAAAAGAGTAAATAAACCATGGCTGACTAAGGGAACAAAAAATGCTTGTGTAAAGAAAAACTATTTATATAGGTGCTTTTAAAAAATGCAAACAAAGGAAACAGAAAACATATACAAAAAATATAAAAATAAACTATTGACAATAATTAGGAAACAAAAAAAAAGATTATTATAGTGAACAATTAAATAAGAGTAAAGATAATATAAAGGCAACATGGGGAATTATAAATAGTGTGATTGAAAGTGATGTAGCGAAATCAACTTTTCCAAATTACTTTGTCAAGGAAAATAAAGAGATATATGACATAAAAGAAGTTGCAAATGAGTTTAATGATTATTTTTCAAATGTGGGATCAAGTCTGGTGGGAAATAAACTAATAGTAGAAGATAAATTAAATACACTTGTAAATACGGTCAATAGTATTTTCCTTGACAATGTGGAAAAAGATGAAATAAGAAATATTGTAAAAACCTGTGTAAGCAAAAGATCAACTGACTATGAAGATTTAGACATGATGACTGTAAAAAGTATAATAGAAACTGTTATTGAACCATTCACTTACATTTGTAATCTGTCTCTGTCAACAGGAATTTTCCCAGATGAAATGAAAATTGCCAAGGTAGTCCCATTATATAAAAATGGAGACAAACATAATTTTTCAAATTACAGGCCAGTATCATTGCTTCCACAGTTTTCTAAAATTATGGAAAAAGTTTTTGTGACAAGGTTGAACAAATTCATTGAGAAATATCATATTTTAAATAATGCTCAGTATGGATTCAGAACAAAACATTTGACAGCTATGGCAATTATGGAATTAACAGAGAAAATATCAACAACAATAGATAATAAGGATTATTTTGTAAGTATTTTTATCAACCTGAAAAAAGCTTTTGATGTTATTGACCACTCAAGATTGCTTCACAAGTTACAACAATATGGAATTAGAGGTATTGCACATCAGTGGGTAAAAAGCTACTTATAAAATAGAAAACAGTTTGTTCAGATAAATAATACTAAATCAGAATTGTGTAACATTATTTAAGGAGTACCACAAGGGTCGGTACTTGGACCCAAACTGTTTATTTTGTATATCAATGACTTTGTGAATGTATTTAAAGTACTTGGCAGCATATTATTTGCTGATGATACAACATTATTTTACTCTGGATCAGATATACAGGAAGTAGTACAAGTGATAAATACAGAGTTGGAAAAAGTTAAACATTGGTTTGATATAAACAGATTGTCACTAAATCTTAATAAGACAAATTTAATATTGTTTAATGACAGAGTGGAAAAAAATGATGTGTCATTAAAAATAGATGGAATGGACATACAAAGGGTAAAAGAAACAAAATTTCTAGGAGTCATGATTGATGAAGATCTTACATGGAAGTCACACATAAATTACATAAAAGGAAAAATAGCGAAAGCCATTGCTGTTTTGCATAAAGTAAAATTTTCGTTAAATAGTTATGGTTTATTAACATTGTACAATTCATTGATTGTCCCATATTTAACTTATTGTGTAGAAATCTGGGGATCAACATGTAAAACTTATACACAACCATTATTTATTCTGCAGAAAAGAGCTTTAAAAATGATTAGCAATAGTCGTTTTAGAGATCCATCTAATCCATTATTCATTAAGTATAGGGTACTTAAATTTCATGATTTAGTTTATTTGAAAATATTACAAACAATGCACCAAGCTAATAAAAATACCTTACCAATAAACATTCAAAATATGTTTGAAAAAAGAGTAAGTAGTTATAATTTGAAAGGAATAGAAGTCTTTGAAAAACCAAGATTGAGAACCAAAGTAAAGGAACGGAGTATTGCCGTGAATGGTGTAAAAATATGGAACAACCTCAACAAAGAAATCAAAGAATCAAGGTCGCCTAAATTATTTAAAAAACGTATTAAACTAGATGTATTAAGTAAGTATGAAACTATGAAATAAGTCAGTGGGTTGTGACAAAGTCTAAAATGTAATCTGTTAATAATGTCTAAAATGTTTTAAGTCTAAAATGTAACCTGTTAAAAATGTAATCTTTTAAATAATGGCTAAAATTATGAAATAAGTCAGTGGTATGTGACAGTCAAAAAAATGTAATCTGTTAAATAATGTTGAATAATGATGCTTAAAATTGAAAGATTATATTGTAAAAAGGGGCAGAAAATATAAGACTTGTTCTTCCCTCTGCTCCTTTTCATTCAATGTCTTGTAATATATTCATTTCTGCTTTTCTGTTTTTCTTTTAAATGAATGAAATAAATATTGGAAAAAAAATTTGTGAGATGAATAAGAAATAATTTGGCCTCTAAGATAAGCATTTAGAGTTTCCCATAATAAAGTGTTTGAGAAGGCGGCAAATTTATTAACAATTAAAAAGTTATCGATAGAAGATGAAATGGACTTACAGAAGGCAGAGTCAGTGAGTAGCAAGGGGTTTAACCTCCAAGCAGATCAAGATGTATGGTAAGGGCACAAGGCAATATCAAGAGCCAAAGGTGCATGATCTGAGATGACAACTGCAAGATATTCGTAATTCTGAATTTTTGAAAATAAAGAGCCATTAATTTAAAAAAAAATCTCTGCACGAATATGTGTAATGAATATGGGAGAAAAAACATTATTCTCTGGCTTGTGGATTATGAAATCTACAAGTATCAGTTTATCCGTTTTGAGTCAATAATTCTGAAAAAACATTTGGACATAGCAGAGGAGTTTTTTTTATGCTGGAGACAGATCTATCAAGAAGTGTCATTAATGCAATTTAGATCATCACCAAAAATCAGAAGGTGTGTATTTAAATTTGGCATCATCCCCAAAAGGTTATCAGCAAACTGGGCATTATCAACATTTGGAGCATAGATATTTATCAAAATAACAGGATTGTGGAGAATGGTCCCTACATTTTAGAAAGTACATGTATTTTGTTACTAAAATTGCAATACCTCTCACTCTGGAGTCAAAATTTGAATGACAGATGTGGCCAATCTGCGGCTTTCTAAGCCTTTTATGATCTTCCATCTTTCAATAAGTGGAGCTCTTGGCAAATTTCTATTGTATCTGCATTAATGATAAATGTCCTCCAGGTGGAGATATTGCTCCATTTCAAGAACCTCGAGTACACACTGCTGTGGGGCACTATGCTGAACCTGTTGCTTATAGTTGTAGATTAGTAGCATGGTTGCTTTGAGTGACAGCTGTGTGTTGGAGTCAGGGCCCTGCTAGCAGTGGCTGCTAGCTGCTATGGACTCAGCCTCATCAAGTCAACTGTTTTTGTTCTTTCTGAACATTTTATAATGAATAGGAGAGATGGCTTGCTGTTCAGTCACTTGTACTAACTGTCAAACTAAGAAGTCAGTTTTCCTTGAGTGAATTTTTAGTATTATTTAATTTATATAGCACCATAAACATCAGGTTTCCAGTAATTAGCAGGTAGCTTGGTGAGATTATGCCCACTGATGGTGCAGTGGTTATGAAGGCAATATGCTGGCCATACGTTTTAATATTTAAAGCTAAGAAAACGACCACCTGGCATTAAACAAACACCGGGCCCTGAAGCAAAGTTAACGTGTTAGCCTCACTTATTTGGTAACTGTAAACAGGCAGAGTCAGGAAATATCAAGGTAGGTGGCAATATGTGGAGCCATGCCATTTAAGCTTCAGACCCGTTTTTCAGAAAACCTGAAGTGTGACGTCACAGAGGGTTTTTCCAGTCTGTGGATTAATCACTTTTTCTGAGCCTGGCAGCTGACAAAAAATCCCAACTCGGTTATCTTATTTCACAGTTTGTGAGTAGGTGTAGGCACATCAGAGGCTCAAATGTGTGTACAAAAGCGAATTTTACATGTTTCCTTTAAGCACCGCAGTACACCAGTGAATTTAAAGTTAGAGAGGCGCATATTTTATCATATAAACATAGTGGCGCGCACCGCACAGAGGGATGTGGAACAGGCCGGAGCTCTAGGAGCTGATAGCTGCCTATCTGTTGTGTTGGGTGAGGGTCTGCAGTCCCATCTTTCCCCGTGTGAGCTGAAAGGATAAACAGTGTTCCAGATAAACCTCACTCTCTCTCTGCTGCTGCTGCTTTCAAACTCTCTAACATGTCCACAAACGAGCAGCAGCTACTCTGTCACTCCCCCTCTCTCTATCTATCGCACACACCCGGTCTCACTTGTTTTTCAAACGCATCAGCATCTTTCCTCTTTCCCTCCATTTACACAAACTGTACATCTACGCTTCTGAACCTGTTTATTTTATTTCTACCATATATCTCCATCCCTCATTCATTCCCGCTCCCCTTTTCCTCCGAATACCCTCTGATCTACACTCTCCACCCAATCATTGTCTTGGTTCTTCTCCCTTCTTTCCTTCACTCTCACCAGTATCACTGCCACTGCCTCTTCCTGTCTCCTAATTCTCACATGCACTTAGTTTCCCCAGAACTCACGGTGTTGTCACACCTAAGTGGCTTAGAGTAATTACAGACTGCAAGTAGGGTCGCCGTATTTCAGTCTGAAGAACAGGATTTGAACAGAGGTTTGCAGGTATGCGGCGCCCATGTTTTGTTTTCAGCCTTTAGTCAGTATAAATTCCATTTCCCTCTTCTCTGAGTTTAGATACCTCAACGTTAACATTTTCCGATTACTTAATTGACTAAATATCTTTGATTTATGAAGAAACACTGATCAATTTTTCCACAATTTTCAAGATCAGACAACTCATTGATTCATCGAGAAGACAACTGACAGATTAATCGACATTGACAATGATCATTAGTTCCAGCCGTAAAAAAAAAAAAAAAAAAATTTAAAATGTGCTTGCAGTGTTGGAGAATGACACTAATATACCACCAAGACACCCAGAGAAGTCTGAAGGAGTTACAAGCTCCTGTTTCTGTGATAGAAGTTTTTCTCTGTTTCATCACCAGTTATCCACTAAAAAAGTGAGATTTTTAAATCAACTTTATAAAGGTTACTCTAATGGGCCTTTCAGATCACAAGTACAGCGCACTCTAGGTCCCGCATGCGCATACTCAATATTGGGATGGAGTTTTCTACATCACTCTATTTGTGTTTTGGAGGCTGAACAAGTCTCACCCTCGCCATGATGGTGAAGACTTGTGTGTTCTCGAAAAAGTAAATAAAAAGTGAAGCACTCAGTCTGTGAGTCATAACCACAAGATTAGCTCACTGTAAAACTCAATTAGTTAGTTGAACTCAAACCATTTGACGAAAACGATTGCCTTAAACCATTTGGTTTGCCAACTTTGATAAAATAATTTTCAAAAATTTAATGAACAATTTATAGTTAATTAAACTTATGTAAATCTAGTTTATGTTTTTCAATAAAAAAGTGACATAAATTTCTGCCTAAAAAATTTGCATTACATTTTGGATTTGATTTTTGATGCATTCTTTGGTTTACTTGTTGACTCTGCGTGGGATTGTTATGACTCTGCCCATTCACTCTCCTTGGGGCACAAACTCACAATCTCCAGCATGGAAGTGGGACTGTCTAACCAGAAGGCTAAAACCCAGGGCTCTGGCCTTGTGACCAGAGAATTCTTTTGAGCTGTTGAGAGTGAGGTTTACTAACTACATATGCACAGTGACACCTGCTGGCCTCCGTTACATAAACTCAATTAAAATCAGTGAATGGAATGCACTGGAAATACATCACCAACACTTAAATTCCACAAAACTTTAAATGCACTTAAAGGAACTGAGCTGTAATGACAACAATTCATTTTTGAGTTAGTTGAATTAATGGAAATGAGTGACTGTAACTTTTTTCAAAGTTTGAGTAACATTAACTTAATTGTTGTATTAAAATGGATTGTTCGGTTTAACAGTGCAGCAAAAAGCTGAAGAACGAATGACGTACATCACCCTGCTGGGAGGAGCTTTTTTAAGCGACTGTTCGTCGGTGAGGCTGGGCGGAGCTGAAGCAGCCAGTGTGATCGAACAGACACACTCAGGTCTCAGTTTGAAATTCTTCACTTTTGGATATATACTTACACCCAGTGTGTGTGTGTGTGTGTGTGTGTGTGTGTGTGTGTGTGTGTGTGTGTGTGTGTGAGCTCCCGGTCCTGACGTTATGTCTGTGTCATTCCGGTGGGACTGTTGAGCATGATAACATCAGTGCTCTCGAGAGTCATGTGGCTGTCCTCTGGATTCGGCAGCGGTGATCTGTGGTTCTGGTGGCCCCCCTGCTTGCACTCCTATGGTCTCCTGTGGGTCCTAGGCCACTCATCTGCGGAGACTGTGGACGCCTGTAGGACCGTCTGGTCGTCTAGTGTAGTGGACTCGTGGATCATCCGGCCGTCCACCTGCCTCTGAGATGGAACTCTGTTGGTCCTCTGGTGCCCCAACGAGATAATCTATCCATTGAGAGGAACTCCACAGCGCAACTGTGCATGCGCATGTATGTGCAATTCTCTCTACCCGGGACTTTAACACCTCCCCCGTCAAGTTTATCTACCTCTTTACCGCGCAACTGTACATGCGCATTTCCCTGTCGTGATGAGCTCCTTGTCATCTAACGTGTGTACATACAAGTCTTTACTTTTTTAAAATTGAAAAGACATGTTACTATAATTTTATGTAAAGACAAAACTTTTCTTCGGTGGGTGAGCTCAACTTGACAGATGAGGTGCACATGCACAGTGCACAGTGGACCTCATCTCGACGGAACACGGTCACCGGTCAAGATGAACCCCACTACCAAAGAAAACCCACGTAAGTTTTGTCTTTACATAAAAATATAGTAACATGTCTTTTCAATTTAAAAAAAAATAAAGACTTGTATATATATATGCTGTCTTTAAAGCAGAATATTGTCATTAGATGAAGAGGAACTTAGCTCAAGGGGAGAGCTCAACTCGACACATAACTGTCGATTTGCGCTACGGGGATATCAATTCAACAGGGAAACTCATCTTAACAGAACACCAGCCATCCACTCGCTGCAATGGTGGAACTCAGTGGGCCGACTGGCCATCAACGTGATTCCAAGGTGGAACTCTGTGGGTCATCCCACCGTCCACCTTCTGCTGAGGTCGAACTCTGTGGGCCGGCTGACCGTCCACCTGATACCAAGATGGTACTCTGTGGGCCATCCGGCCGTATGGCTGACCCTGTGATGGACTCTTGCTGGGTGCATGGCCGTCATCTGGATGCTGCAGAGGACCCCAGGCAGCTGCACATTCCTGAGTGCTCTGGTCCTAGTGTTCCCAGCCTTTGAGTTCCTTTGTAGTGATGATGTTTTATTTTGCCCGCTGTTAGCACTGGTTCCACTTCTGTTCCATGTTGAGTGTGTTCTCGGATTTCAGTTATCGCTTTGTTTTTCTGTTGTTGTATCCTGTATTAGTTCTTGTTTGTCTTGTATTGTGTCTTGCCGATAACCGTAACACACCCCGAACCGGGGGCTGGAGATCCAGCAGCGTTTGGTGATCATACACCCGCAGTGCCTTTGATTCAAAAACAGCATAAGTTAAAAACAATAAAATAACAAACAGACTGGAGAGCAGCAGATGAGCAGCCAGACACAACAGCACCATCTTGGTTGGGTAATCGGTCCCTGGTAACCAGACAAGCTCTGAAAGAGACATGGGCCGATAACTGGTTTCACAGTATACCACAGTATGAAAAAGCTATGGTATCAAAACCACTAAAATTTTCCATTATACCGTCTTTACGGTATGAGCCAGTTATGAGAATTCTTGACAGGCAGAGCAGTGGCAGCCACTGCCAGCCTTCTCCCTGGCGTGCACCTCTGTCTCTGTTTACAAACAGGCAACTAACGTTTGCTAGCTCTGCATCATGGCTGAAGGAGGCCAAGCCTGCGCTGAACTTTTCCCTCTGTCTGAAAGGACCAAGTCGGCTTTTTCGGTTTATTTTCCGCGGAATAGCTCTTCAAACCGAAAACGGAGGCAACAAAGCACCGTAGCTATGGCCCGTGTCGGATGCGGAGTGATTGAAGATACCCGCAAAGGATTACATGGAAGGAGTAAACTTTATTCCATCTTTGAAACCACTGAGAATTACAATCGGTGGACTCGAGTCGTGTTTGTGGTCAACCAAATTTCTCCCAGAAACATGTCAAGAAGGACAAATACATCTATTCCAAGCACTTTGCTGGTGAAGTTGGGCCAAGTGTTGAGCATCCAGAGTTCAGGACCTTCTTCCAGCCATGTTTCTCCTTAAGCAAGTAACTCATGTTTCCCACAGGGCAGATGCTACATGTCTAAAAGAGAGACTACAATTTTAGTATTTTTTGTAAAGTTATCAGTGGTATAGTGCTCGTAGTGGCAGAGTGCGCCTGAATCATGCATGCTTCATATGCAAATAGCCATAATGTTGTTAAAGCACATTTTAAAGCTATACATAATACCGTGAAACCGTGGTATTTTTGCCCATGGTTATCATACCGTTGAAATCTCATACCGGCCCATGCCTACTCTGAACAAAGGAAATATCTCATTGCTAGTTGTAAAAAATGACAACTAAATGTGCCAAATAATAAATACAATTATTCACAAAACATTCTCATTTTAATTTTCGTGCACTTTCAGTTGAAATCATTATAGAAACTTTGCATAATATATTACCATACTTGAAAAATGTCAGCTACCTATTTTATAAACACTACCCAATCCAGAGCCCATGGATCCCCACAGGCAACACGCTAGTTAATCTTTAAGAGACATGCTGCAGTCATGATTACATCATTTCCTGTTGTCTTCTTCTTTGTCTTTTGGCTCTTCCCGTTAGGGGTCGCCACAGCAGATCAATCGTTTCCATCTCACCCTGTCCTCTGTATCTTCCTCTGTCACACCAACCACCTGCATGTCCTCCCTCAGCACATCCATAAACCTCCTCTTTGGCCTCCCTCTTCTCCTCCTGCCTGGTGGCTCCATCCTCAGCATCCTTCTCCCTATATACCCTGGGTCCCTCCTCTGCACATGTCCAAGCCATCTCAGTCTCAGTTCTCTGACTTTGTCTCCAAACCATCCCACCTGAGCTGTCCCTCTGATATGTTCATTCCTAATCTTGTCCATTCTTGTCACTCCCAAAGAGAATCTCAACATCTTCACCTCTGCCACCTCCAGCTCTGCCTCCTGTCTTTTTGTTAGTGCCACCGTCTCTAAGCCGTACAACATAGCTGGTCTCACTACTGTCTTGTAAACTTTCCCCTTCACTCCTGCTGATATTCTTCGGTCAGAAATCACTCCTGCCACCTTTCTCCACCCTCTCCACCCTGCCTGCACTCTCTTCTTCACCTCTCTACCACACTCTCCATTACTTTGAACAGTTGACCCCAAATATTTAAACTTATCAACTTTCACCACTTCTACTCCTTGTAACTGCACTATTCCACTGGGCTCCCTCCCATTCACACACATGTACTCAGTCTTGCTTCTACTGACTTTCATTCCCCTTCTCTCCAGAGTATATCTCCACTTCTCCAGACTAAACTCAACTTGCTCTCTACTCTCACTACAGATCACAATGTCATCTGCAAACATCATAGTCCATGGGGACTCCTGCCTGATCTCATCTGTCAACCTGTCCATCACCACTGCAAACAAAAAAGGACTCAGAGTAGTGCAGCAGATAAATTCTTTTTTTTTTTCAGTGAAATACTTCACTTATACAAAGAAACATGAAATTTTCTACACATCCTCTTCATAGGTTAAGTCATCATTTTCACTGGATGGCCACTCAAAATTTCAAGATGGCCACCGTTTTTTCAAGATGGCCGCCATAAAGTTTTGATCACATCAATTATGCCCTCCTGGCCATGTATTTGAGTTTCTTTGTTGGTTTTATAGAGCCATGGCAGCAAGTCTGTCATGATCAAAGCCAATGATACAGATGTGCTGGTCATTGGCTTGAGTGTCTTCTCAACTCTACATAGTATGGGTGTGCAGCAGTTGTGGTTGGCATTCGGTCAAGGTTTGAGCCTTCGCTGGATTCCCATCCACGACCTGTAGGCCAAGAGAGGGCAACAGGAATGCCATTCTTCCATGCCTTCACTGGCTGTGATGTGGTCTCAGCCTTTAGAAACAAAGGGAAGAACACAGCTTGGCAAACTTGGGATATGTTCCCAGAGGCTACCCTAGTATTTTCTAAACTGAGCAAGTACCCTCCGTCCATTGAGGATGCAGACATGGAGATTCTTGAGAAGTTTGTGGTTCTCATGTATGACAGATCCAGCACTGTTGACAGTGTAGATGAAGCCAGACTTGACCTGTTTGCCAGGAAGCAGAGTTCATATGAAGCCATCCCTCCTACCAGTGCAGCTCTCCTTCAACACACCAAACGTGCAGCATACCAGGCAGGATGCATATGGGCTCAGGCAATACTACGTCAGCCAGAAGCAGAGAGTCCATCTGATTGGGGCTGGGAGAAAGAAGGTGATGAGTGGAAGGTCTACTGGACAGCCAGCTCATCAATTGCAAAGAGTTGTGAACAACTCACCAAATGAGGCTGCAACTCTGGCTGCCGTGACAGATGCAAATGCTACAGGCTCGGACTAGCTTGTACAGCTTTGTGCAGTTGCAAATGTGACCTGTAAGCTGTCTCCTGAATGAGCTTATGATTTTTGTATGGGTTTGCTGAGTTAGTCAGCCTAATGTCTTTTGGAAAAGGACACATCTTCTTCTTATCTGGCCTGAAGTTTTTTTTCAGCTGCAAACCCACAAGCCACATAAATGAGCTCATACTTTTTTATTGATCTTCATTTGCTTATACTTACAGAATACAATTAAAATAGTACAAAGTGAAAGTGGTAAATATATTTTTCTTCCAAAAGGTGCACTAAATCAAATCATTGTCCGGCAAGACTGCCACTCATATAGTGCATATTTACCAGCTTGTAACTGCAAAATTGAGCCAGTGTCACAATGATGCACATCTGGATCAGTTCTATTTTCCCTAGATATCTATAGTCCATCTTTTCATTCATGAATTCTGAAAATATTTCATGACAGGCAGAGATTGCATCTATAGGTATCTCACAACTCTTGCATTCAAAATAATTTAGGATACGCCAACGCTGTAACGGAACTAAAATTCCAGCCTTATAATTTGGAGTTTTCAATGCATTGTTGTGATTTGCTTCTATCTTCTTTATTACCACCATACGTTTGTGCATCATATATAGCAATACAAATCCTAGAACCAAGTTCTCTTACCAGACAAACAAAAAAGAAAGTTTTCTATCGCGAAAGGGATTTTAGAGATTTTTCTCATCGCAAAAGGGTCCCTCGATGATCATTTTGTTAAATATAATTCATCATAATGAAAAATATATTACTTCTGACTTATTAAATTAACTGTTCTGCAAAGTGGAACAGGAATGGAACACTTGAATGTGTATTTTTTTATATGTATACCCAAAAAAATGACAGAAATCGGTACAACTGGCGGCCATCTTGAAAAAATGGTGGCCATATTGAAATTTTGCTTTTCAAAAGAGTTGGTCCTAGTGAGCAAGTGTGCCAAATTTTATGTTTCTTTGTATAACTGAAGTATTTTTCTCCTTATCTGCTGCACTAGAGCTGATACTTGGTGTAATCCCACCTCCACCTTGAATGAGTCTGTCATTCTGACTGCGCATCTCACCGCTGTTACACTATTCTTGTACATGTCCTGTTGTGTTTATAATAAATATTTACATTTATGGTGTATTTTTTCCTGGTTGAAATGCAGATATGAATAAATTAACTATATATATAACTATATTAATTACAGGTTTTCTAATGTAAGAAACATTTTTTAACTTCAAAATGTACAGTAATCAGTAATTAATACTGAGGTTTAAAAACATTTGTAAGGATTTTCTTTAACAACTACTACTTATAAATTAGTAGTACTGATGTTCCACACATTTTTGCACTCTATTGTCTTTCATGTTTTGGTCTGGATGCCTCATTTCTATTGGACGCGTGAAGCTACGTCACAGCACGCAGCGGTGAAAGTTGGATTGAGTTGAACTTTGACCGCGCTGAGTTTGATGTGAAGCGACAGTGCGCGCTCACAGTGAAGCGTTGTGCAAGCTTGGGTTTTTTTTGCACAAGGCTTCTTATTGAAAATAATGAGTTTTAGAGTGATGCACGCTGCATTTGTGCGCTCAGTGTGAAAGGCCCTTAAGGATTTTCTTCAAAACAAAATGTGACATTTCGTACAAAATCTCCCAGAAGAGACATGAACGATCTGAGCCCAGATTTGACCTGTTTTCTTGTTTTAAATCCTTCTCACATCCACAAAAGCTGATAACTCCTTTCAGTGTTGTCTCTGTGTCTTGGTAGCTACCCTCAGTTTTTCTCGAGAACTGCCGATTGTGGACAGATTTGCCATACAATACCATACTGGTTGTATTTCTTAAGGACTGATGAAAGTGACGTCCAAGACATATTCAGTGACTTAAAAATGTTCATGTATCCATCCCCTGACTAGTCTAAAGAAAACTGGCTGCAAAGTGATAATCTGCATTAAAAACTATCCTTATATGTGTTTCTTTTGTTCAGTTACTTATGTCCTCTGCAAATGGAGGCACTATGCATAAAATGATTCAAAGTGATTAATGGTTAATGTGATATTTTTGTTAAACCCCTTGAATTAAAGCTAAAAGTTGACACACAAAGCACATCTTGCTTGTTTTGTTTCAACACCTGTGTGGTGAAGTACAAAGGCATATTTTCATAAATTGTCACTATCAATGTACTTATGGACCTGACTCACTCATCTTCAACTGCTTACTCCAATTAAAGGTCTTAGGGGGGCTGGAGCCTATCCCAGCAGTCATAGGGTGTGAGGCGGGGGGCACCGTGGACAGGGCACCAGTTTGTCGCAGGGCGACATACAGACAAACAAACACATTCACACCCACAAAAACACCTACGGACAATTTAAAGTTTCCATTCCACCTAACCTGTGTGTCTTTGGATGTGGGAGGAAGCCGGAGCACCTGGTGAGAACCCACGCAAACATGGGGAGAACATGCAAACTCCACACAGAAAGGACACAGGTAAGAATATATACTCACTAACCATTATATTCTCCCTAATTGTTGACACAGAAATGATTACTTTGGTCTGGATGGAAACACAGACCATTAGGCTTTCTGAGTAAAGATGCCAATGGGTACTTTCCATGTCGACAAAATGCCATTAGTGAGAAAATGTCAGAAGCATTGCTGTGTAGATGCCTTGAAAACATGTTGGAACACAGAACTGAAATCACACCCTTGAAAGCCTCTGTAATAATGAGAAGTGCTCTTCACAGGATGCTATAATAATTATTTCACATATTTTCTCTATCAATCAATTCAATCAATTTTATTTATATAGCGCCAAATCACAACAAACAGTTGCCCCAAGGCGCTTTATATTGTAAGGCAAGGCCATACAATAATTACGTAAAAACCCAACGGTCAAAACGACCCCCTGTGAGCAAGCACTTGGCGACAGTGGGAAGGAAAAACTCCCTTTTAACAGGAAGAAACCTCCAGCAGAACCAGGCTCAGGGAGGGGCAGTCTTCTGCTAGGACTGGTTGGGGCTGAGGGAGAGAACCAGGAAAAAGACATGCTGTGGAGGGGAGCAGAGATCAATCACTAATGATTAAATGCAGAGTGGTGCATACAGAGCAAAAAGAGAAAGAAACACTCAGTGCATCATGGGAACCCCCCAGCAGTCTAAGTCTATAGCAGCATAACTAAGGGATGGTTCAGGGTCACCTGATCCAGCCCTAACTATAAGCTTTAGCAAAAAGGAAAGTTTTAAGCCTAATCTTAAAAGTAGAGAGGGTGTCTGTCTCCCTGATCTGAATTGGGAGCTGGTTCACAGGAGAGGAGCCTGAAAGCTGAAGGCTCTGCCTCCCATTCTACTCTTACAAACCCTAGGAACTACAAGTAAGCCTGCAGTCTGAGAGCGAAGCGCTCTATTGGGGTGATATGGTACTATGAGGTCCCTAAGATAAGATGGGACCTGATTATTCAAAACCTTATAAGTAAGAAGAAGAATTTTAAATTCTATTCTAGAATTAACAGGAAGCCAATGAAGAGAGGCCAATATGGGTGAGATATGCTCTCTCCTTCTGGTCCCTGTCAGTACTCTAGCTGCAGCATTTTGAATTAATTGAAGGCTTTTCAGGGAAGTTTTAGGATAATAATGAATTACAATAGTCCAGCCTAGAGGAAATAAATGCATGAATTAGTTTTTCAGCATCACTCTGAGACAAGACCTTTCTAATTTTAGAGATATTGCGTAAATGCAAAAAAGCAGTCCTACATATTTGTTTAATATGCGCATTGAATGACATATCCTGATCAAAAATGACTCCAAGATTTCTCACAGTATTACTAGAGGTCAGGGTAATGCCATCCAGAGTAAGGATCTGGTTAGACACCATGTTTCTAAGATTTGTGGGGCCAAGTACAATAACTTCAGTTTTATCTGAGTTTAAAAGCAGGAAATTAGAGGTCATCCATGTCTTTATGTCTGTAAGACAATCCTGCAGTTTAGCTAATTGGTGTGTGTCCTCTGGCTTCATGGATAGATAAAGCTGGGTATCATCTGCGTAACAATGAAAATTTAAGCAATGCCGTCTAATAATACTGCCTAAGGGAAGCATGTATAAAGTGAATAAAATTGGTCCTAGCACAGAACCTTGTGGAACTCCATAATTAACCTTAGTTTGTGAAGAAGATTTCCCATTTACATGAACAAATTGTAATCTATTAGATAAATATGATTCAAACCACCGCAGCGCAGTGCCTTTAATACCTATGGCATGCTCTAATCTCTGTAATAAAATTTTATGGTCAACAGTATCAAAAGCAGCACTGAGGTCTAACAGAACAAGCACAGAGATGCGTCCACTGTCTGAGGCCATAAGAAGATCATTTGTAACCTTCACTAATGCTGTTTCTGTACTATGATGAATTCTAAAACCTGACTGAAACTCTTCAAATAGACCTTTCCTCTGCAGATGATCAGTTAGCTGTTTTACAACTACCCTTTCAAGAATTTTTGAGAGAAAAGGAAGGTTGGAGATTGGCCTATAATTAGCTAAGACAGCTGGGTCAAGTGATGGCTTTTTAAGTAATGGTTTAATTACTGCCACCTTAAAAGCCTGTGGTACATAGCCAACTAATAAAGACAGATTGATCATATTTAAGATCGAAGCATTAAATAATGGTAGGGCTTCCTTGAGCAGCCTGGTAGGAATGGGGTCTAATAGATATGTTGATGGTTTGGATGAAGTAACTAATGAAAATAACTCAGACAGAACAATCGGAGAGAAAGAGTCTAACCAAATACCGGCATCACTGAAAGCAGCCAAAGATGACGATACGTCTTTGGGATGGTTATGAGTAATTTTTTCTCTAATAGTTAAAATTTTATTAGCAAAGAAAGTCATGAAGTCATTACTAGTTAAAGTTAAAGGAATACTCGGCTCAATAGAGCTCTGACTCTTTGTCAGCCTGGCTACAGTGCTGAAAAGAAACCTGGGGTTGTTCATATTTTCTTCAATTAGTGATGAGTAGTAAGATGTCCTAGCTTTACGGAGGGCTTTTTTTTTATAGAGCAACAGACTCTTTTTCCAGGCTAAGTGAAGATCTTCTAAATTAGTGAGACGCCATTTCCTCTCCAACTTACGGGTTATCTGCTTTAAGCTGCGAGTTTGTGAGTTATACCACGGAGTCAGGCACTTCTGATTTAAAGCTCTCTTTTTCAGAGGAGCTACAGCATCCAAAGTTGTCTTCAATGAGGATGTAAAACTATTGACGAGATACTCTATCTCACTTACAGAGTTTAGGTAGCTACTCTGCACTGTGTTGGTATATGGCATTAGAGAACATAAAGAAGGAATCATATCCTTAATCCTAGTTACAGTGCTTTCTGAAAGACTTCTAGTGTAATGAAACTTATTCCCCACTGCTGGGTACTCCATCAGAGTAAATGTAAATGTTATTAAGAAATGATCAGACAGAAGGGACTTTTCAGGGAATACTGTTAAGTCTTCAATTTCCATACCATAAGTCAGAACAAGATCTAAGATATGATTAAAGTGGTGGGTGGACTCATTTACATTTTGAGCAAAGCCAATTGAGTCTAATAATAGATTAAATGCAGTGTTGAGGCTGTCATTCTCAGCATCTGTGTGGATGTTAAAATCACCCACTATAATTATCTTATCTGAGCTAAGCACTAAGTCAGACAAAAGGTCTGAAAATTCACAGAGAAACTCACAGTAACGACCAGGTGGACGATAGATAACAACAAATAAAACTGGTTTTTGGGACTTCCAATTTGGATGGACAAGACTAAGAGTCAAGCTTTCAAATGAATTAAAGCTCTGTCTGGGTTTTTGATTAATTAATAAGCTGGAATGGAAGATTGCTGCTAATCCTCCGCCTCGGCCTGTGCTACGAGCGTTCTGGCAGTTAGTGTGACTCGGGGGTGTTGACTCATTTAAACTAACATATTCATCCTGCTGTAACCAGGTTTCTGTAAGGCAGAATAAATCAATATGTTGATCCATTATTATATCATTTAACTCTACATGTATATTTTTGTCTTTATAATGTCATATTTTTATATCTGTTATACCATAAGTGATACCATGATACCATAAGTGATTTCTTATTTTTGATTAATAGCCAAAGCTACAAAAATGAAAGGCATCAGAGAGGTGATGTACACCCAACACGCTCTACGAATGACAATATAACTACAAGTAAATATGCATCTGTCTGTAATGATGTTTTTGACTATGCATACCAATCAATCACAAATATTTTGATGATCAATATATGCTTTAGGTTATCTAGGCTTCTTGGTTGTGGAGTAGATATACAAAGCAGGTCTTTTTCAGAGACTGTTTTCCTTGACCGTGACTTTTGACCAAACTACTCCAAAATTTAATCACCTCTAGATAGCTGTCTACTTAATATATATATATATATATATATATATATATATATATATATATATATATATATATATGATGCAAATCCATCCACCCGTTTTGACTTATGTTGTTCCCCTGCTACACACACACACACACACACACACACACACCACGGAAAACAATACCCTGCTTTGTCTATGCGCACTATAATGAAAACTGCGGTTGCAAAACCAGAATTTCCCCTCAGTGTGGCTTCATTATTTTGTGCTGCGGTGACTCAGTTTGCCACCAGTTTACATGACAGCAGATCGGCTTGTGAGTCAAAGAATTACAGCAAACACAATGATCCACAACAGCAGCTGTCCTGCAAAAAGCTGCTTTTTGACAATTTTTCAATTTCTGGAATTGCTGATAAAAGCCCACCAGTCATAGTAAACTGATTAAGTTTTGTAAAGCTGCTTTGTGTGCAGCATCGCCGGGCCTCTCTGCTGCAGACAAAGCTGACACTCGACCCACCTAAATCACTGACCTGCCTCAGGGCTACTGCTGCTACTGCACGGGAACATGACACTGCACGTGTGTGCACGCAATCCCTCATGTGAATGCTTTGTGTGGAGCTGAATAAAAACACCTTTGGGTTTTTTTTTCCTTTTTTCTTTTGTTGCAGTCTCTCAGTGTGGGACGTGGTTGGCTGAATGTGCCATGACTTTTCCAGATGTTTGGCGATTTCCTGCAGAATGGACTTTAATGCACACTACCTCTAACGTTAGCACCGGATGCACTCTACGGCAGTTATACATATTCACACCCACATGAGTGCAATAACACATGTGCGCCTGTCCACACACCACATGCATGAGCACATGGCACGTCCCCCGAGGAGAGGCCATGCAAGCAGCCGAGTCTGACTGATGGACTGGCGTTCACAGATAGCTGCGTGCTCTGTCACAGAATAATGTTTGGCTCCCGGTTTGATCTCAGCATCACTGATGGGTGCAGAGAAGGACGAGAGTGTAACGCTCTCCATATGTCTGCTGGAGACTACTGAGAACAAAACAAAGTCATCAACAGGCAGCAAGAAGAGAGCACACCAAACTATTTTACTCTCAAATGAGCCCAAATGTATTCTAACTGTGGCTACCCTTCCACAACGATCCTTCAGCGTTTTCAGATCAAGATTTAAATGAGAAATTTATTCTTGTGATGAAGTCCAGCCTCATAGAAGTGTATTACTGAGACCTTCAAAGAGCATGGCTGTACTTAATCATTTATCAAAATGAAATTGAAACTCAGCTAAAACATTACTCTAATACTTCACTAGAAGCCAATGAAATTCTAAATTGATTCTAAGAGAATTTCTGAGTAGATTACACACATTCTGTAGTTTCTCAAACTTGCAGCCACAGGCCAGATAACGTCATGATGTTGCAGTTTATGGCCACTACCAAACCCCTTGACCCCATCCTGAGGCTCTGTGGCACATTGTGCACATATGAATGCATGCAGGATATATGTCTGCTACATATGTGTGCTACACCTGTGCTAAAGCTGTAATAATTCTTTTGAAGTTTTCATTATTTAAATCTGAAAAAAAAAAAATTCATGTAATTTTGTTTCATTGTATTCAAATAAAATAAAAGTTGGCATTTCCTCAAAAAAGGTAGAATCTTGAACCATGTGAGTAAAAAGTTGGTTTCCCAGTATGCCACTTGTGAGTCAAACAGCATTATATCATATTACATATATATATATATATATATATATATATATATAGTGTTTACAATTTACATACTAGCAGCAGTGATTGCAGGAATAATTTGGTTAAAAAAAAAATATATATATATATATCTTTTCCAGACCAACCAGCACATTTTACCTTATACCTGACCTTACCTTAAATACAACAGCTTTTCTTTTTCTCTTAATTTATTTATTTATTTCTAAATGACCATTATTGTGCTGTTTTAAATGAAATTATTTGTGTAGAATGTTGTTATTTAGTGTTATACTGAATTTCTTTGAGATTTTGTTGTGCTGGGTCCATTTTGCATAGAGCCACCAGAAGAGGTTGAGCATGAGATCCACATGTTGATCTGCTTTTTCGAACAGCTACAGCTGCCAGGCAAACTATTGCTGTTACTGTTTGCACCAGTGTGCTGTCATACAATAACAACTACTCTGAAAATATAATGAATTCTGTATCCTACCTGCCTGTTTCTTCAAAATTTATTCCATCTATAGGGTTTCCTTCCTGGTATGTTTAACTGTCTATCAACATTTTCTCTTTGCTATTTCCCACATGGACACTGTTTCAACTCCATTTCAATTTATTTCATTTAAACAGCACCAAATGACAACAAAGCTGCATCACGGTTCTTCACACGAGTAAAGTCTAACCTTACCAACCCCTACAGCAAGCACACAAGTGACAGTGGTAAGGAAAAACTCCCTCTGATGATGTTGAGGAAGAAACCTCAAGCAGACAAGACTAAGAAGGGTGACCCACTGCTTAGGCTTAGGCCAAGGTCTTTACAAAGTTTTTACAAAACTGAAGAAACAGGAAAAAGAAAACCAGAGTAACATCAAAACAAATTGCATTACTGAGATGACCATGCAAGCAGTTGTGCTGCAGACTGTAGTGTACTGCGTCAGCTTCAGCCATGGCATCTTGTGGTCAGTCCAGTGCCCAGTGGTGTGCAGCCGTCAGCCATTGTGCACCATCATCAGTGCCTTGGACAGAGAGAAAAAGAGTAGAATCAGTCGTCTGGAAAAACTGCACTTAAGGTATGAATTCACCAGCAATAAATCGAGAGGAAAGCAGAGAGAATACTAAGGTAAATGCCGGCTGCTAGTCCTAAGATTCACTGACAGACCCAGAATTTAGATGAAGTGAGCCCGAGACCTGTTCCGTTGCTAATAAGATGAGTTAAAGGGATAAGAACCATAATACCATACGATGCCAGTACGCTAGCCATGTGAAAGGGAGAATAGATACATCTTATGTCTGGACTTGAATGTCTCTACAGAATCTGACTGTTTTATCTCTATAGGGAGATCATTCCACAAAACGGGCATGATAAGAGAAGGCTCTGTCGCCCACAGACTTTTTATTCACCTTAGGGACAAAAAGTAGTACTGTGCCCTGTGAACGCAGAGCCTGGGTTTAATTAGGTCATTTAAGTAGGGAGATGATAGTACATAAATAATTTTATAGGTTTGTAACAGAACCATAAAATCTGATCTCACAGAGACAGGGCACCAGTGAAGAGATGCCAAATGGGTGTAATGTGGTCAGACTTTCTGCTTCCTGTCAAAACTCAGGCACCAGCATTTTGAACCAACTGGAAACCCCTAATGCTGGACTGCAGTAAACACGAAAATAGAACAATGCAGACAAATGCATGGATCAGAGTCTTTGCAGCAGCCAGAGGCAGAATGGAACAAATCTTCGCTATGTTTCACAGGTGGAAGAAAGCAGATCTAGCTTTTCACAATCCTATCAGGACTTTATGTGTACACAGTAAAATCACCAGTGTTAAATTAATACTGCCAGTGTACATATGGTCCCACTCTGTTCAGAGTGGGACCATATGTACACTGGCAGTGTTAATTTAACATTATTCTTTTTTCTTTCGGCTGTTGCCGTTAGGGGTTACCACAGCAGATCAATCGTTTCCATCTCACCCTGTCCTCTGTATCTTCCTCTGTCACACCAACTACTTGCATGTCCTCCCTTTGGCCTCCCTCTTCTCCTCCTTCCTGGTGGCTCCATCCTCAGCATCCTTCTCCCTGTATACCCTGGGTCCCTCCTCTGCACATGTCCAAACCATCTCAATCTCGCCTCTCTGACTTTGTCTCCAAACCATCCCACCTGAGCTGTCTCTCTGATATGTTCATTCCTAATCTTGTCCATTCTCGTCACTCCCAAAGAGAACCTCAACATCTTCAGCTCTCCCACCTCCAGCTCTGCCTCCTGTCTTTTTGTTATTGCCGCCGTCTCTAAACCGTACAAGATACCTGGTCTCACTACTGTCTTGTAAACTTTACCCTTCACTCTTGCTGATATTCTTTGGTCACAAATCACTCCTGCCACCTTTCTCCACCCACTCCACCCTGCCTGCACTCTCTTCTTCACCTCTCTACCACATTCTCCATTACTTTGAACAGATGACCCCAAGTATTTAAACTCATCTACTTTCACCACATCTACTCCTTGTAACTGCACTGTTCCACTGGGCTCTTTCCCATTCACACATGTGTACTCAGTCTTGCTCCTACTGACTTTCATTCCCCTTCTCTCCAGAGCATATCTCCACCTCTCCAGACTAGACTCAACATGCTCTCTACTCTCACTACTGATCACATCACGTGCAAACGTCATAGCCAATGGGGACTCCTCTCTGATCTCATCTGTCAACCTGTCCATCACCATTGCGAACAAGGAAAGACTCAGAGCTGATACTTGTTGTAATTCCACCTCCACCTTGAATGAGTCTGTCATTCCTACTGCGCATCTCACCACTGTCACACTATTCTTGTACATGTCCTGCAGTACCCTAACATACTTCTCTGCCACTCCAGACTTCCTCATACAATACCACAGCTCTTCTCTTGGCAGCCTATCATAAGCTTTTTCTAAGTCCACAAACACACAATGTAACTCTTTCTTGCCTTCTCTGTACTTCTCCAACAGTATTCTCAGAGCAAACATTGCATCTGTAGTGCTCTTTCTCTGCATGAAACCATATTGCTGCACACAGATCTTCTCCTGTTTTCTAAGCCTAGCTTCTATACTACTCTTTCCCATACCTTCATTCTGTGACTGATCAACTTTATGCCTCTGTAGTTACTACAGCTCTGCACATCACCCTTGTTCTTGAAAATAGGAACCATCTCTTGTACTTCCTAACTTACTCTCACCACATCATCCAGCCTTTTCTCTCACTCAATTTATTCATTCATCAACTCCTCAAAATATTCCCTCCACCTTCTCAACACACACTCCTCACTTGTCAGCACATTACCATGTACATCTGCTGCCACCCTAACCTACACCACATCTCCTTGTAATCCTGTCTACTTTCTTCATCTCTCCAACTATCCCAAAACTTTTTTCACCAACCTCTTTCTCCTTATGCTTTCCTGGACCTCTTCTTTCCACCACCAAGTCTCCTTGTCTTCCTTCAACTGTCCAGATGTCACACCCAGTACTGTCCTAGCTGTTTCCCTCACAACATCTGGTGTACTTTTCCAGTTGTCCAAAACTGCTTCCCCTCCATCCATCCAGTGCTTCTCTCACCTGCTCACTAAATTTCACACAACAGTCTTCCTCCTTCAGCTTCCACCATCTGATCCTTTGTTGAGCTCTCACTCTCTTCTTCTTCTTTACCTCTAAAGTCATCCTACAAACAACCATCCTATGCTGTCTAGCTACACTCTCTCCTGCCACCACCTTACAGTCTCTGATTTCCTCCATCCGCCTGTGTGCACCTTCCTCCACTCTTATATGTTATCCTGTGCTCTTCCCTTTTCTTAAAGTAGGTATGGATTTTGAATTATATTCCAGAATTTTAGAACAAAATGATGCTTGATATCAGCCTATCATTTTTCAATAGACTACGATCAGGATTAGATTTCTTAAGTAATGGTTTAATCACTGTATTTTTGAAACATTTAGGAACAGATCCAGAGATTAATGACAGATCCATAATTTCCAATACAGTAGGCCCTAGACATACTTTCAGCAGAAGTTACGATTTTCATCAACACACCCACTGAAATAATATAAAATTTGGTAAATTGAGATGATGTATCATTGATGGCACCCACCTCAATAACAGGGTGTAGTGGCTGGACTGAGGCATGCTGGAATATATTTAACCTAATGTCATCTATTTTTTCTTGACGTAATCTAAGAAATCTTGAGCTGTAAATGGAGAGCTACTTACAGGTGGTTGTCTGTGAATAAGGCTGAATCTCAATTCTACCCCTTGGCCCTTCCCCTTACCCCTTCCCCTCCATTTTGCGAGGGCACGAGAGACAGAGGGGTGTCTCAATTCTCTTTTTGGAGCAAGGCGGAGGGGTAGGCAGAGGGCTAAAAACCCCTCCGTTTGGAGTGAATATGGATGCACACTTCATTTGGAGGGGTAGGAGGAGCTTACCGCTGTCTCCGAAAAAACAAACATGGCGCCGAAAGAGCCGCACAAATGAAACACCTTTCATTACAAATTACACTGTTTAGAAAGTTAGAACTTGCCAAAAAACTTTACAGGCAGTTGCCTATAACAGCAACATGTATGCTGCTGGATGCATGTTGCATATATTCTCGTTCTGAAGAATATCATAAATTTGCTCGTGCGCTGAGGCGTTATAATGCATACACACACAAACGCTACGATAAGACACTTTTATATCTCACAACAGAGAAAATCATAATAAAGTGTAAGCACGTTAATTTGTATGTTCATAAATCTTTGGATAATATAAATCCCTGCTGTTGGATTTCAAGGTTTGTAACGCATGTGTACTTTGTAAACAAACAGGGAGCCCTGAGCACACTCGTCTCCTAATAAGCTTTCAGGCAGAAAATGAGAAGTTTCATCAATGGGAATAAGTTGGAAAATATATACACACACATATGTGTAACACATAACCTGATGTCCTAATAGACTGCTATTATTTGTCAAGGAAATTTCTAAAGGAAATAGGGCTGGATAAAAACATGGGAGAATTTGAAAAAGAAATATAAGGTTAACAGAACTATATGCAGCCCATAACATACATACAGGTGCTGGCCATATAATTAGAATATCATGAAAATGTTGATTTATTTCAGTCATTCCATTCAAAAAGTGAAACATTCATTGCACACAGACTGATATATTTCAAGTGTTTATTTTAAATAAATAAACTGTTTTCCTGTTTTATCATTAGTATTTTATACGATTGTGTGTCTTTTTTATTCTTTTTATTATTTTACTTCTTTTACTTATCTATGTTTTAAATTTTTTTTATTGTGTTTTAGTCTTATTTCATTTTATTCTGCTTTTAAATGATGTTTGTTAAGCGCCTTGAGGCGATTAATCATGATTTGGCGCTATATAAATTAATAAATTATTATTATTATTAATTATTTTAATTACTAATTAATTAATTACTAATCAATCAATTAATGATTAATCAAACAATATTAATTATTACTATTATTGATTAA
This sequence comes from Thalassophryne amazonica, assembly GCF_902500255.1. Lineage (NCBI taxonomy): Eukaryota > Metazoa > Chordata > Actinopteri > Batrachoidiformes > Batrachoididae > Thalassophryne > Thalassophryne amazonica. The sequence continues at coordinate 44,108,173 of NC_047106.1, forward strand.
TTATTATTAGTATTAACATTAATCAATTACTAATTAATTAATTAATTACTAATACTATTAGTTATTATTATTATTATTATTATAAATTACAAATTAAATTAATTAACATGACATGATTGTGATGCATCAAAGAAATCTGCGACTTCTATTTCTTTGCATTTACGCAGAAAGGCGAGAAAATAAAAAGAGCAAACAGGCTACTGCAACAAGTTGCATTTCGGTTGCCATGTTAACAAACAGTGAAGACGACAGTTTGAATAGTAGGAATAAGTACAAATCAGGGTGAAGGCAGTTTTTTTTTCTCCTAAGTCGGAGGGGTGTCTCAATTCATAGGGCAAGAGGTATACCCTTTGCCTTACCCTTTGTTTTAAAGGGGTAGGTGTAGGGGTAGGGGTAGGGCCAAGGGGAAGGGGAAGGGGTACAAAAGAGAATTGAGATTGGGGGTAAGTGTTGCCACTGTATCAAACTGGAACGTTGAATTATGCTTGTTTTGGCTTATCAAATCAGAGTATTAGGCCCATTTTGTAGTATGATTAGTGCATGTTTATAGTCTAGTATAGCATTGTGCCATGCAAGGTGAACTACTTCTTGTTTTGAAATACCCCATTTTCGTTCTAGACCTCTAGACTTATGCTTGAGGCCACATAAGTAATCATTGAATGAAGGCAACTGTGTTTTCAGGGGGTGTAGGTGTATGTAGGTGAAGCAGTGTCCAGTGTGGTCATGAGCGCTGAGTTTAAGATGTTCACAAGACTATCTACCGAATGGTCATTTTCCGAAAGTGATGCTAAGATATCAGGCAGTCTGGCTCCATGTTCAATTGTAGTTGAGTTTGTCATTCTAGTGAACAAGGCAACGAGACTGTTACTTAATAAGTGAGTGATCTGAGACCACTGAGGCAAGAGGCATGATGTCAAATTCAGGGCATTTCCACTAATGTGAGTCGAACCCTGAATGCATTGCTGGAATCCCAATACATCCGTAATGTCCATGAATGTTTTGCAGGGGGGATCAGAAGTCTTATTTAAATGAATGTTTAAGTCACCAACAATCAGAATGTTAGTGGCACTGGTTGCCAAATTCAAGATAAACTTACCAAATGACTCTAAGAATTCAGCATATGGGCCCGGGGGCCTATTTACGGTGACAAAATAACATGGTTGATTTTTATTCTTCTAACCATGGCTATAAGTAGTATCCTGGGCAGAGGAGGGAGTCAAATGTTCAAACGAATTATATTTTAGACCTCCAATAGCCAGTAAGCCAAACCCAGATTTATGAATTAGAGCAACACCTCCGCCTTGCCTTGTACACATTTAGTTACATCCATCGAGATACACCGGTGGGCCGGTGGGACTGTTTGCTGATTGAGTACCCAACCCACATGTGTGCTACTGACCATGTCTCCAGTTGTACGCCATTAGTGTTGTTTTCTGTTTGATAACACAGTAGACATTTAGGGTCACTACATACATAGTAGGAATAAATACAAATCAGGATGAATCATGGCAGAACAGCTTGTATGAACAAATCACGAAAACATCGAGCCAATGGGCGGCTGTGAACAATGCCGCTGCGACCGTTTTGTGCACAGTGCGAGCAGCTGCAGCATGTGTAACCACATTGCGCAGCTGCTGTGAAAAAACAAAATACATGCTACCCACGGGATTCGAACCTGCAGTTTTCAAAAGCTCTGTCTGCCAGCAAGAAACATTACCACTTGAGCTACCATTTCTGGCCTGTAAAAGGTGCAGGAAAATGCCTGATATCAAGAAGGACATGATGTTTATACCTATCAACTAGTCAGAATTGGTCGAATTTGTGATAATTACAAAAGTTTTTCCACTAGACACTATAAACTTACTAGAAGATTAGTTAAACAAGGGTTTCTGGATGACAAACTAGTTCTTCATTTTAAAATGTTTTTTAATAGATATCAAGAGATAATATCTAAGTTCTGGGTTTCCATTAGAAATGGTAAATGTACTGCATTTATATAGCGCTTTTCTATCTGCATCAGACGCTCAAAGTGCTTTACAAATAATGCCTCACATTCAACCCGATGTGAGGATGCTGCCATACAAGGCGCTCACTACACACAGGGAGCAATAGGGGATTAAAAACCTTGCCCAAGGGCCCTTAGTGATTTTTCAGTCAGGCTGGGATTTGAACTGAGCATCTTCTGGTCTCAAGCCCAACGCCTTAACCACTAGACCATCACTAAGCCATTTCATATGAATAAGCTCGTCAAAAAGTGAACTTATCTTTTAAATTAACATAATAAATATACATGTGCTTCGCTGTAATTTGCCAGTAACCTTGGATACATCTGTTGCCATAACATGAGCATAAAGTGTAACCAAAAAGTATTCACAGCGCTTCACTTTTCCAGGTGGAAGCCACTCCTTAGTAAAAGGTATATGGCAGCCCACCTGTATTTTGCCAAAAGGCACCTGAAAAACTCTCAGACCATGAGGAACAAAATTCTCTGGTCTGATGAGACAAAGACTGAACTCAAGATGTCATGTTTGGAGGAAACCAGGCACCATCCCTACAGTGAAGCATGGTGGTGGCAGCATCATGTTGTGGGGATGTTTTCCAGCAGCAGGAACTGAGAGACTAGTCAGGATTGAGGGAAAGATGAATGCAGTAATGTACAGAGACATCCTGGATGAAAATCTGTTCCAGAGCGCCCTCCTCAGACTGGGGGGACAGTTCACCTTTCAGCAAGACAATGACCCTAAGGACACATCCACAACTCTGTGAATGTCTTTGAGTGGCCCAGCCAGAGCCCAGAACTGAATCCAAGTGAACATCATATCTGAAAATGGCTGTGCACCGACACACCCCATCCAACCAGATGGAGCTTGAGAGGTGCTGCAAAGAGGAATGGACAAAACTGCCCAAAGATAGGTGCACCAAGCTTGTGGCATCATATTCAAGAAGACTTGAGGCTGTAATTGCTGCCAAAGGTGCGTCAACAAAGCATTGAGCAAAGGGTGTGAATACTTATGTACATGTGATTCCGTAGTTTTTTTCTTTTTAAAAAATTTGTAAAATTTGAAAAAACCTTTTTCATTTTGTCATGATGGGGTGTTTGGAGTAGATGTTTGAGTGGGAAATGAATTTACTCCATTTTGGAATAAAGCTGTAACATAAAATGTGCAAAAAGTGAAGCACTGTGAAAGTACTGTAAAGTGGGTCTGTTATTGTACTGATGGAAACTCATAGGAATACTCAGGCTGAGTTTGCAGCATCACAACAGATTCTGATCACATTTAGGACATGCATATGAAAGTGAATCTAAACCAGAGCTGACTGGCAGATGAGGGATAATAATTCAGACGGGTGCCAGACTTACCTGCAGCAAAAACACAACTCTGGAAGTAAATCAGGACAAACACCAAACTAAAGCCCACGTTTCTCAATGCCTAAAACTCATATTTCAGCTGCACATCCCTCACTGTCAAACACATCCTTCCAAAAACATCAGTGTCAACTGATTAAAAAAAAATAAATAAATAAAAAAATCACAGAACACACATTCATCAAATCCTACGAGAGCGGACAAAAAAGCCAGTATTTGACCTCACACATTCACGACAGGATTGTGTGTTGCAGCAACACGCTGAGCCAAAAGGAAGCTCCAGGCGCAACTGATCTCAGCCCCGAGGGAGCTCACCACCACCTGTGATGATCAAATGCACCAAGTACCTCAGCCAACCATCCGACTTTATGCTCTTTCCTTCAGATTTCCCATAAAAAACAAAAACCTTCTCATCTAGTTTCCCAAACTTTGGATCATTCTGCCTGATGAGCTTCAGCCATTAAATGTTTAACAGCATTTTAATTAAAAGTGATTTTATGGACTTCCAATTTAGTGAGTACACAAAAAGTGAAAGAAACACTTCCAATGGATGGCATGTGATAAAATAGGTGAACTTCAGCAGAGGTTTCAGTCACAGTGATACAAATAAATCATCTATACGTCGATGTGCACACTTCTCTTTTCTTATGGCGAGAAACTGCCAAATCAAATTTTCTGTGCATGACATATGGAAAATCATACATAATTTAAAAAAAAAGCTATAACAGTGACTGCTTAGTCAAGAGACAGCTAATATATATTAGCCCAGTCTCACATTGTTTGTTTCATTCTCCCATCACGAAATGATTCAAATTTTCATGTCAGGTTTTTTTTTTAACTCACTATTACTCACCCTACTCCTACCGCGTGTTGGGTAATCGGGAGAGTCGGGAGTTTTCCCGGTGGGCTGGTCCAACCTGGGGCCGTTGTGAGGGGGTGTTAATATATGCATACATATATGACCACCACTGTTAGGCTACACAGCAAGACACTTGGACTGCTGTATCTTAAAGAGAAGACACTAAGTGTTATAAATGTTTTACAATCACGAAAATTCACAAGAAAATAACTTAAGACTGCTTCTTTTGCAACGCTGTTATCTTTTCCAGGTAGGGACATACCATTGAAAGTTTAACACCCCTATGCATTCATTACAGTTAGTTCAGTCCAATCAAGCCCTGTGCGCCCAGATGGGACTTGCACTACTAGCAAATATAGGAGGAGTGGCCCGTGAGTGAAAAGATGGACAGAAAAAAGCCAGGTGGAGCTGAAAAAGCTAGATTCAGAAAAGCTGCCAAGTGTGCAAAGCTCACAGATATTTTTTCAAGAAGACAGAGCGAAGAGGGAAGTGGCAAATAGGGCCGGGCATAACAGGCTACATACCTGTTGATGCCAGGATGTCAGCCGTATCAACATTTGTAGTTTAGTACCACCTCTTCCAGCTACTTACAGACTTCACTGACTTGGCTGGGCAGACACTGTACGATATTTTCAATCATTGTACTTGGCTCCAGCACAAACTGTGCAACAAAACCGCAGGGTTTAAAAGTTCAGAGCGCACGATTCATGTTCTCACACTGTACGGCCCGATGCTCTGATGCGATCTGACTGCTCACATTGTACGTTCAAAAACCACACGTCGGGGTCACGTTTCTTTTTTAAAAAAAATTTTATTTCATGCCTATCAGTGCGCACAGTGAGTGAAATCAGGTGGGGGAGACTGAACGTACATGCACACGCACACAGACAGCAACATGATTCACGAGAGGACGGTAAAAAAAAAAAAAAAGAAAACATTCATAACAGGTGTTGGTACTTACACTGTTGTATAAATAAACTATATTTCATACGGAGTCTTACAGCTGTGCTCATCTGTCGTAAATTCTGTTGTCTGCTGTGTGTGCGCGCGCGCGCGCGCGCATATACGTTCAGTCTCTCCCCGCCTGATTCCACTCACTGTCCGCGCTGATAGGCATGAACTTTAATATGATATTAGGTTATTGCGAGGGAACGCAATAAAAAACACAAGACTTTACATGAGATCACTGTTTGCTCTCTCCGGTGTTTGCACACACACAGTGCGCGACATAATCAGCACGTAGATGCTTCTGCTTCAGCAGCGCGGAACCCTCACGAGTCACAACGGCCGACCAAAATATCAAACAGGTTTGATTTTCATCCGACCATATGATTCCCCATTGGGAGGTGGTCGTGAGACGCAGGACGCATGAAGCTGAAACTCGGCGCGATCCAAAAAATTCTCCCACGAGTGAAAAATCGGCTGAAAAAGGGCCAAAATCGCACAGTGGTGCATTGGTGAGTTAACAATACCGTTCTTGTTTTAACTAACTTTTACTTTCTATTATAAGCCACCCAATTTTCACAGTCAGTCAGCACATAAATGCCGGATTTAAATGTCACAGCAGAACTCTTTTTATCTCTGTGCGCTGGCGGTTTGTGGGCCGGTTGGATATGAAACTCCAGGACTGAAAAATGTTCACAGCACACCCCTGCCCTACTTCCACCCCCAACCTTAACCATAACCTAACCCTACTCCATCCCCTAACCTAACCATAACCCCCGACCCCTCGCTGCACTTTTAATTAAGTGCGCACCCATCATGGAATGAATTAGAATGATGATGATGCAAATTATGATGCAATGCAAATTTATGATGCAAATTTTGCACTTTTCGTGAAAATATGTTGAACCAACAGATTAATGCCGATTTCGTGCTGCTGAATCACGACATGCCATGAGGCTGAGTTGTGTGTGTGTATATATATATATATATATATATATATATATATATATATATATATATACATTAGGGTGGTCCATAAAAATGGTCAAAAAATTTTTTTCAAAAAACGTCAAGTCTCACCCTCTAAATTTGTTGTACCTAACATAAAAACACATCATGTACAATTTCATAAAACTCTAATAATTTTTACTGGTAGCACACAGCCCTTAAAGATTTTGCTCGCAATAACTTTGTCATATAGTATGGTCATTTCCAGATATTTCCAAATTATTTCTGTCAGTTTAATATTGATATGTCAGGACACAAATTATGGCAATACATTGGAAAATCAAATCTTTTCATATCCCATAAAATAGTTAACACTAAAACATGAATTGTGAGATGCAGTTCTTCTCGTACATGTATCATGCTCCTACAATACCTACATACTGGGGGAGCGAAGATTTTGTAACAATCAAACATTGCATTTTCATTTTATTGATGAAATACTGTTTCATTATTGATCAATTTAAATAAGTCTATGCTTTATATATTTCCACATATATTTTGATCTAGCTCCAAACAATAATATTCTTTATGCCTTGCAGTACTTAATATTCAAAAATGTATGAATCAGCACAAGAACCAATTATACAGCTGTGTAACATAAGAGAACATCCTTTACATGATAATGATATTTAAGTTGCTTGCATCATGACCAAGACTTGTTGCCGTTTCAGTCAGAATATAGGTGGCACTTCTGTCTGTTGTTTTGGTCCTATCCAATGCTGCTGCAAGTCCTGGTGTTACAACAGCTTTAATTTTACTGGCTTTTTGTGGCACTGGCATAACAAATTCTTCATCTGGACTTTCTGTGTTCTCTTCACTCTGGCTGGAGACAGTGTCAGGTAGTGAGACATTAGATGGTCCAGGCTCCTCCAGTTTCTCTTTGTATTTTGCTTCTGCAGCTTTCCTTTGTGATGTGATGTGATTAGATACTGGATAATGGATAACCTATTGCACGGGCACTCGGGCAGCGATAATTTATATATTTACAACCTTCAGCTATGATGTGCCACCTCTAAATATTAATGTATGACAAAAATATTTGGCAGGCTTTCTTTTTTCCCAAAGCATCATAAAATGAAGGGGTGAGAGTAATGAATTTCCAACTTTTATTTTTTTGAACCACCCTAATATACCTATATATATATATATATAAAACCCCAATTCCAATGAAATTGGGACGTTGTATAAAATGTCAATAAAAACAGAATACAATGATTTGCAAATCCTCTTCAACCTATATTCAATTGAATACACCATAAAGACAAGATATTTAATGCAAAAACAAAGAGTTCACCGCGCTTCTGTATAGCACAAACAAATCTGGTGTAACCAGATAAGACTAATTTGTAAAAGAGAAAAATAACTGGTGCAACACAGAAATAAGTGCCAGACAATTTAATAAGGTGCTGAAAGCAAAAATGTACACGGGACTAACGTTTCGATGTGAGAGTCACATCTTCCTCAGAGTCCTGCAAAGACAGAGATGGTACAGCTTAAATACTAATAAGAAGCAGGTGTCCTGATGCTTCCAAAGGGGCATGACCATCCGTCAGACACAACACTCACTCAGTTAGTAATCAGTTCATGATTAGAAACACACTGTCCCAAAACACACAACTAAAACCAGACTAAAAAACAATTATTAAAGAAAACAGGTAAATTGTAGATCTTTATTCACACCAAAAGGTTCCAAAGTGCCTAAAGTGTAAATCCAAAATGCTTCTCTACATAAGAGTTTTTTAATAATATCACCACCTCTGGTTGGAGCTATGATTCTCTCAATCCCCCCAAATTTTAAAGATGCCAAAAGGGAAAGATGAATGCAGCAATGTACAGAGACATCCTGGATGAAAATCTGTTCCAGAGCACCCTCCTCAGACTGGGGGGACAGTTCACCTTTCAGCAAGACAGTGACCCTAAGGACACATCCACAACTCTGTGAATGTCTTTGAGTGGCCCAGCCAGAGCCCAGAACTGAATCCAAGTGAACATCATATCTGAAAATGGCTGTGCACCGACACACCCCATCCAACCAGATGGAGCTTGAGAGGTGCTGCAAAGAGGAATGGACAAAACTGCCCAAAGATGTGGATGTGTGCACTTATTTCTGTGTTGCACCAGTTATTTTTCTCTTTTACAAGATATTTAATGTTCAAACTGATAAACTTTATTGTTTTTGTGCAAATATTTGATCATTTTGAAATGGATGCCTGCAATACATTTCAAAAAAGCTGGGACAGTGGTATGTTTACCACTGTGTTACATCACCTTTCCTTCTAACAACACTAATAAGCATTTGGGAACTAAGGATACTAATTGTTGAAGCTTTGTAGGTGGCATTCTTTCCCATGCTTGCTTGATGTACGACTTCAGTTGTTCAACAGTCCGGGATCTCCATTGTCGTATTTTGCGCTTCATAATGCACCACACATTTTCAATGGGCGACAGGTCTGTCGGTTTTTAATGCAGTGCCACCTGAGGGATCGAAGGTCACGGGCATTCAATGTTGGTTTTCGGCCTTGCCACTTACATGTAGAAAGTTCTCCAGATTCTCTGAATCTTCTGATTATATTATGGACTGTAGATCATGGAATCCCTAAATTCCTTGCAACTGAATGCTGAGAAACATCTTGTCTTAAATGAAAATACAACATAAAAAATAAAAGATATAATTATTCATTCAATTTCTATACTTGCTTCCTCCAGTCAAGGGTCTTGGGAGCTGGAGCCTATCCGTCATTGGTCGAGAGGAGGGGTTCACTCTGGACAGGATGCCAGTCTGTTGCATGGCCACATATAGACAGACAAACATATTCACACTCTCACTCACACCTACGGTTAATTTTAAGTTTCTAGTTCACCTAATCGGCATGTCTTTGGAAGTAGGAGGAAGCCAAATCACACGGAGGAAACCACATGAACATGGGGAGAACACACAAACGCCACACAGAAAGGATCAGGTGGGAAGAAATCCCACGACCTTCACAATTAAGATAAAAACAATAAAGCTAACGGTAACAGTAGAAAATAAATGAGCTTTAAGATTTGCTTTAACACTAACAAGATGCTCAAATGGTTCCCCAGTGTTCCAAAAAATTATCCACTTGCAGGCTTGGACACTTTGCATGAGTCTACCATCTAAATCGTAATGTACCAAATGTTGGCACACTTGCATATGACAGAGAATGACTATTGATGAATACAATTACAATCAGTTTATTATGTGCTATGATTAAAATACACCACAAAGTAATTAAATGAATCCAAAGTGTCCAAAGGGGACAAAGTGCAAGGCCCGCAGGACCGAAGCCCATAGGCCAGGGGTCTGGGGGCCGCTTTAGGTCCCCAGAAGCCAACGGTTTCTAGATAAGCTCAGATGCATTCTGAGCATCCAGAACAGTAATTTTAATGTTTTGAGGAGACTATAAAGTGGACACCATTTGACTTATGCAATTTGAAACTGTGGATTTTAGTACTTTATTCTGAGAATAGCCCGCATTGATTTTATTAACATCCTGGTGTAAATAAGGTATCACCACATGTGTAGAATTCAAAAAGAATGATAGGTTGAGTTTTCATTTCAAAAAACAACTGCAATGTGGTAAAATGTATTCATAAATATGAAAGAACAGGCTCTTAATACTTATTAGCTATCGCATACTGTATTTTTTTTCTCAAGATTTGTTTTTGCATAAGTTTGAAAAAACAACAGCTCATAAGTTTAGGATAAATTACTTATCATGAATTTAATTTTCAAAGTGGCACTAATGACAACTCTCATACTGAAAATAATTTTGCTTGTATAGACTGATTTTGGAGATCAAGCAATAATTGCAGATGGGCTTTCTGAGGTCCCAGATAGCTTTTCTGATTTCCTTTTCTAACTTTCAGAATTTAGTAAATTAGCATATGGTCCATTGATACATTGTAGACACTAATCCCTAGAGGCAACTATTTTTGGTTTCAAATCTGGGCAAATGCAGTCCCAGAAAATTCCGAATGTGACAAACAAGAAACAGGTGTTGTAAACAAGTCAATGCTGCTAAAAATACAAACTTGCAGAAACAAAGATACTATTCTGACATGGTTTGCACATAAAACTGGCATAGCATGTTTCAAGTACACACATATATGTCAGAAGGTGGGGGGGGACATGGCCCCCCCATCCCACACCAAATTGTGCCCATGCACTTTAGACTGAGCACCATAAACTGTCAAAATAAGCCTTTACATTTTCTTTTGAATCTGCCTCCAGAGTCCATATGGAGAATTGCAGGCATTTCACATTGGAATAAACAGACGTCAAAGTGTTTCACTAAAATTATTCCGAACCCTCGCCATGACAACTATAATTTTCATCCTAATCACAATTGTTGTATAAAAAAGGAAGTAATTACTTCAAAATGTCGAGAGACTGAGGAACTCGTGTCTCTATAGAGATGACTTTATATTTTCACCACCAACATAACAATGAAATGTCAAAAGCATTGCTGTGTAGAAGAAATGGAATGTGAACTTTTTGTTCAGAATCTTGTGAGTCTCAGATGTTTCTGTAATTTTCTACAATCAGTGAGTCACTGTACCCATATTTGTTCCCTGACCTTCCTTAAAGAACACAAGGAGAAGGTTAATTCAGAGTGTCATAGTGTTTGATAAGTACAGTGCATCTGTGATGTGAAGATGTGAATGAGTTTTATTCAGCACGCGCATGAACAAAATACCAACATAAAAATCTCATACTAACATAACAAATCAAAAAACAAAAGAAAATGCAACAATAACTCAAACGATTTCCCAATTGGGTGCGGCCGAAAGGGCATGGGCTAAAGCAAAAGCTTATAAACGCCAATCCCGTACACCAGTCACTATACACATTTAAATACACTCAAAACAAGGTAACAATCAGAAAATAACGTAACTGAACAGAACAGAACAATAAATAATATGATTTCAATTTCAATTTATTTTCATTTATATAGTGCCAAATCACAACAGAGTTGCTTCAAAGTGCTTCACACAGGTAAGGTCTAACCTTACCAACCCCCACAGCAACAGTGGTAAGGAAAAACTCCCTCTGAGGAATAAACCAGAGCAGACCAGACTCGAAGGGGTGACCCTCTGCTTGGGCCATGTTACAAACATAAATTACAGAACAGTTCACCGACAAATATACAAGAAATGTTATTGGCGCACAGGACAGGAGGATCGCCAACACGAATACAACTCCCATCTCTGGATGGAGCTGCACCTTAAACAGAGAGAAAAAACAGAATCAGGCATCAGAAAGACAAAAAATACTGTATAATTTGCCAGCATTAAACAACAAGAAAAACAGAGAAATACTAAGGTGATCGCCGGCCACTAGCCCTACAACTTCACTAAAAGACCCAGAATTTAGGTAAAGTTGAGGCCGCAGCCCGCTCCAATTACTAATAAATGAATTAAAAGAGTAAAAAGCATAAAACAAAACTGTACCATTATGCTAGCCATATGAAAGGGAAAATAAGTGTGTCTTAAGTCTGGACTTGAAAATCTCCACAGAATCTGACTGTTTTATTGATGCAGGGAGATCACTCCACAGAACAGGGGCACAATAAGAGAAAGCTCTGTGACCTGCAGACTTCTTATTCACCTTAGGGACACAAAGTAGTCCTGCACCCTGAGAAGGTAAAGCCCGGGCCGGTACGTAAGGTTTAATTAGGTCAGCTAGGTAGGGAGGTGCCAGTCCATGAATAATTTTATAGGTTAGTAGCAGAACCTTAAAATCTGATCTCACTGAGACAGGAAGCCAGTGAAGAGATGCCAAAATGGGTGTAATGTGGTCGAACTTTCTGCTTCGTGTCAAAAGTCTGGCTGCAGCATTTTGAACCAATTGGAGACCCCTAATGCTAGACTGCGGTAAACCAGAAAATAGAACATTGCAGTAGTCCAATCTAGAAGAGATAAATGCATGGATCAGGGTCTCAGCATCAGCCATAGACAGGATGGGATGAATCTTCGCTATATTTCGCAGGTGGAAGAAAGCAGTCCTAGTCAGTGTGATGTATGACACACGAGCCAAGGCTGAGCGTTAACTGGTCAAATTGATGCCGATGTCTCACTGGACCAAGAGCCATCATTTCAGTCTTATCAGAGCTTAAAAGTAGGAAGTTTCTAGACATCCAACTTCTCATTGCTGCAAGGCAATCTTCTAAGGATTTTATGTGAACGAGATTACCAGCAGTTATCAGCATGTATAACTGAGTATCATCTGCATAGCAGTGAAAGGTAATCCAAAAACGCCACAATATGTGCCCAAGGGGTGCTATATAAAGGGAGAAAAGCAGGGGGCCTAAGACAGACCCCTGTGGAACCCCAAATTTCATGTCACTATGGTTAGAGGTAGTGTTACTGTACAAAACACAGTGAGAACGACTGGTCAAGTATGACGTCAGCCATGCAAGGGCACTCCCAGTAATCCCAAAATGATTTTCCAGCCTATCAAGTAGAATATGATGATCCACTGTATCAAATGCAGCACTGAGATCTAACAGCAACAGAACCATAGTGGTGTCCGAATCCATTGTAAGCAGAAGATCATTCACCACTTTAGTGAGAGCTGTCTCTGTGGAATGATATTTTCTAAAAGCAGACTGCAGTGGCTCAAAGAGATTATTCTCAGTAAGATAGTCTACGAGCTGCCGTGACACCACTTTTTCCAGAATTTTAGAGAAAAATGATATATTTGATATCGGCCGATAGTTTTTCAATACACTAGTGTCAAGATTAAGTTTCTTAAGTAATGGTTTAATCACTGCAGATTTGAAACATTTAGGAACAGATCCAGAAGTTAAAGAAAGATTAATAAAAATTTAAAAAGTTTTTAATGATCTTCTTTTAATCATGGACACTGGCAGCTCAGCTGTGCTTGTGCTTTTGGATTTAACTGCAGCCTTTGACACTGTTGACCACCAGATCTTATTATCTTGCCTTGAATTGTGTGTTGGATTAAATGGCACAGTGCTCAAATGGTTTAAGTCCTATTTGACTGGTCGGTGCTTTTCTGTAAACCTTGGTCCCTTTGCGTCACAGAAAGCACCTTTGACTTGTGGAGTACCTCAGGGTTCAATTTAGGGCCAATTTTATTTTCACTTTATTTGCTTACTTTAGGATCAATTTTTAAGAAATATAACATTCAGTTTCACTGCTTTGCTGATGATGTGCAGATTTATCTACCTCTGAACCTTAAAACAAACTCATCTGCCATCCTACAGACTTGCTTTCAAGAAGTCAAAGACTGGATGTCTTTAAACTTTTTGAATCTAAATGAAAGCAAAACAGAGATTGTGGTCTTTGGTGACCTTGACCTTTCTGCCCGTGGTCCACTCGCCTCCTACTGTCATTCATCTGCTAAGACCCTTGGTGTTTTTATAGACAGCTCTTTTAAATTCGAGAAGGAGATCAACACAGTGGTCAAAACATGCTTCTTCCAGCTTAGACTTTTAAGTAAAATCAAGCGTTACCTGCCCCCAAATCAGCTGGAACAGGTTGTGCATGCCTTGATCACGTCTCGTTTAGACTACTGCAATTCTTTGTATGTTGGTCTTAATCAGTCGTCTCTGCATCTTCTCCAGATGGTGCAAAATGCAGCTGCGCGTCTGCTCACTGGAGCCAAACGGCACCAACACATTTCTCCTGTTTTAGCTTCACTGCACTGGTTGCCTGTTGCTTTTAGAATTGATTTTAAGATTTTGTTGCTTGTTTTTAAATCAATTCACGGTCAAGCCCCATTCTATTTATCTGATATGCTGTCATTGTACACTCCAGGAAGAGCTCTGCGCTTCGCAGACCAGAGTTTACTGGTCTGTCCCAGATCTAAGCTAAGGACCAGGGGAGACAGAGCCTTTGCTGTTGTGGGGCCCAAGCTCTGGAACTCTCTGCCATTGAATGTCCGACTGGCTCCTTCAGTTGACTCTTTTAAGACTCTTTTAAAGACATATCTTTTTGCACTGGCTTTTAATACAAGATGAGCTGAACACTGCCACATCTTTTACTGTCTTGTTGATTTATTTTGTTCTTGTATTTAACGATATAATTTTAAATCCTTTTATTGTACAGCACTTTGGGGCAGTGTTGACTGTAAATGTGCTTTATAAATAAACCTGACCTTGACCTTGACCTAATAATTTCCAGCACAGTCGGCCCAAGAGTGGGCCACAGGTCCTTAAATAGTTTTGTTGGTATAGGATCAAATAAACAGGTTGTGCTTTTTGTTGACATTACGAGTTTTGTCAGCATGCCTAGTGAGATACCATCAAATTCTGTAAATCTAGGTAATGCCTCAGTAGTGGCGCCCACCTCAATAGCAGGGTGTAGTGGCTGGGTTAAGGCATGCCGGGATATGTTTAACCTGATGTCTTCTATTTTCTTCCCAAAGTAATCCAGGAAATCTTGTGCTGTGAAAGGACAGCGAACTACAGGTGGTTGTCCATGCATAAGTGTTGCCACCGTGTCAAACAAGAACTTTGAGTTATGCTTGTTTTTGTTGATCAAATCAGAGTAGTAAGTCCGCTTTGTAGCCAGTAATGCATGCTTATAGTCTAATATAGCATCACGCCACGCAAGGTGACATACTTCTAATTTTGAACGACGCCATTTCCGTTCTAGACCTCTTGCTTTATGCTTGAGGTCACGCAGATAATCACTGAACCAAGGTGACTGTGATTTGGGGGAGCGTGGTTTTAACACAGGTGGTGCAATAATGTCGAATGTAGTTTTGAGCACTGAGTTTAAACTATCCACAAGTCTGTCTACTGACTTGGTATTTGTCAAATGTGAAGCTAAGACATCAGGCAGTTTAGCTTCGAGTTCAGTCTTAGTTGAGGAGTTGATGCATCGCCGTGATGATATATAAGGTTGTTGTTCCACTAAACACGGCAGCGAAACTGTAAACTTAATAAGTGAGTGATCAGACACCACTGATGTAAAAGGCATGATGTCAATATTCGTGACAGCAATACCACGTGCAAGAACCAGATCCAGGGTATTTCCACTAATGTGCGTCGAATCCCGAATGCACTGCCGAAATCCTAATGCATCCACAATTTCCATAAATGATTTGCAGAGGGGGTCAGAAGGCATATTTATATGAATGTTAAAGTCACCAATGATCAGAATGTTATCTACACTAGTTGACAAGTTAGAGAACGCACCAAATTCATCTAAGAATTCAGAATATGGGCCAGGAGGTCTATATACAGTGACAGCGTAATACGACTGATTTTTATTCTTCTGACCTTGGCAATGTATAATATCCTGAGCAGAACGGAGAATCAGATGCTCAAACGAGTGATATTTGTAACCCCCAACAACTAATAAGCTAAACCTAGGTTTATAAATAAGAGCAACAACCCGGCCTTGCTTCGCATCATGAGGGACGTGACTAAATGTATAAGCTGGTGGGCAGGCTTCATTTAAGGGGAGGACAGCTGTAGGTTTAAGCCAGGTTTCACATAGCCCAATCATATCTAAGTGATGATCAATAATTAGATCATTGATCAACAATGATTTTGAGGACAGTGATCTTATGTTAATGAGACCCAGTCTAAGGACTTCAGTGGGGTTGACAGTTGAACTGTTTGGGATTACGGGTGGTTCCAGAGTAGCATATATAAGATGCCTTGAAGTAGGTTTAGGTTTAAGACATTACACGCGCGTTGTAGGTAGCAGACACAAAATCTTTGCTATTGCTGGAACAACCACTGGGCCATCCTCAATTTCAACATCATCCAATATAGTAATGGGTATTAAGTTTAGAAAGCAAATCCCTCTATGTTTTTTATGGACACGACTACGGAAGCAGGCCACAGTCTCAACTTGTTGAAATTCCCTCCTTGGCAAATAAACTGCACTATCACCATAGTGGATTTTCTGCACTAAATTCCCCGCTAAGCTAATGGAGTCCACACCCACATTTGTCATAAGCCTTGCAGGGTCTCTAATCACCTGCTCCATGGCCTGCTGTAGATGATGTGCAAATAAACAAAAAAGAACCACAAAAATAATTAGCCTAATATAACATACTATAGTAAGAAATTACATTGTTTTTTATAGAGCCTTTTAACACCTACCAATGTACCACATGATTTAATACAATTATTCCAAATTCTAACACCTTTTACAGAAATACAATGACTTTTAACAGTAGTTCGAATCTTTCTTCTTTCAAATATCAATGTTCCTCGCAATTGATAACTGGACTCCCTCATTTTAAACAACTCCTGAACATGTAGAGGCAAAAGATTATTTTTAACTTTACATGATCTGTATCGTAAAATAATCCACCAAATCTTGAAATTTCAAAATACATAGACAAGCAAACAAACTGGTTTGTTAGTTCGTAATATGGTTTTTTACTTATAACTCTTATAGTTTTCTTTTCTAACAGAAAAACTGAATTTGTTTTTGTTTTATACGTTTCCCCAAACCTCAATACTAATAGATCATATATGGGACAAGTAATGAATGATACAGCATGACCAACGAAGGTTGGGGGAGAAAATAATGTGCTTTGTACAAAATTGAGATAACTTTTGAAATTTTAGATTTGGCATAATTTATGTGAGTTTTCAAACTTAATTTATCATCAATAAAAATGCCAAGAAATGTAGTTTCAGGTACAATTTAAATTTCAACATTGTTCAATGATAAGTTTCTATTTAAATTCCTAGGCTTATTTCCAAATATAATACACTTAGTCTAACCAAAATGAAGTGACAACTTATTAGAATCAAACCAATATTTAAAATTTAATATTTCCTTCTCCAGCCTTTCCAAAAGTTGTCACAAATTGTCCCCACCACCGAACACAGTCGTGTTATCGGCAAACAAAATACAATGCACAGACTTTGACACCAAATTTATATCAATAACATACAACAAATCTAGAAAGTATTCACAGCACTTCATTTTTTTTTCCACATTTTGTTATGTTACAGTCTTATTCCAAAATGGAGTGAATTCATTTTTTCCTCAAAATTCTACACACCATAATGACAATGTGAAATATTATTAAATAAAATTTAAAAATTAAATATTATTAAAAACTAAGAAATTATATGTGCATAAGTATTAACAGACTTTGCCATGAAGCTTAAAACTGAACTCATGCGCATCCTGTTTTAAGAATAAGATCAACTTTATTTATCCCGAAGGAAATTTTTTGCCAGGGTACCGAAACAGTGACAGCAAACAGTGAACATTTTTTTAAAGACATTTGCACAAGATGTTAGACAATATTGCACATACCTCTGAGTAAATGAAACACTATGAATACATGTTCATTATGTATTCATTCAGCAGAGGGGCGGAGGAATTATGCAATCTGATTGCCACAGGTAGGAAAGACCTCCTGTGGCATTCTGTGGTGCACCTCGGTGGTCTCAGTCTTTGACTGAAGGTGCTCTGATACTAAGTAGCATGTATTCACTGGCCAATAAATTATGAAAAAACTATCACTTAAAAGAAAGTAGAGGAAGAAAAAAACAGATCAATGACAAGGAGTACACTAGCAAGCAGCTGTCCATAGCAGTGCCATCTTGGAAAAAAAAAATGATCATCCTTGAGATGTTTCTACAGCTTAATTTGAGTCCACCTGAAGTAAATTCAGTTGATTGGACATGATTTGGAAAGGCACACACCTGTCTACATATAAGGTCCCACAGTTGACAGTGCATGTCAGAGCACAAACCAAGCATGAAGTCAAAGGAATTGTTTGTAGACCTCCAAGACAGGATTGTGTAGATGCACAACTCTGGGGAAGGGTACAGAAACATTTCTGCTGCTTTGAAGGTCCCAATGAGCACGGTGTTCTCCATCATCGATAAATGGAAGAAGTTCTGATTCATCAGGACTCTTCCTAGAGCTGGCCAGCCATCTAAACTGAGCGATCAGGGAAGAAGGGTGGTGAGCAAGAGTGTGATTGTCATTCTGTCAGAGCTCCAGCATTCCTCTGGGGAGAGTGAAAAACCTTCCAGAAGGACAACATTCTCTGCAGCAATCCAGCGATCAGGCCTGTATGGTAGAATGGCCAGACAGAAGCTGCTCCTTTGTAAAAGGCACATGACAACCCGCCTGGAGTTTGCCAAAAGGCACCTGAAGGACTCTCAGACCATGAGAAACAAAACTCTCTGGTCTGATGAGACAAAGATGGAACTCTTTGGTGTGAATGCCAGGCATCATGTTTGGAGGAAACCAGGCACCATCCCTGCAATGAAGCATGGTGATGGCAGCATCATGCTGTGGGGATGTTTTTCGGTGGCAGGAACTGGGAGACTAGTCAGGATTGAGGGAAAGATGAATGCAGCAATGTACAGAGACATCCAGGATGAAAATCTGCTCCAGAGCGCTCTTGACCTCAGACTTGGGCAATGGTTCATCTTTCAGCAAGACAATGACCCTAAGCCAGAAGTGTCAAATCCAGCTTCAGAAAGTAAAAGTCCAGCCACATATTTGCTTCATCTTCCCAATAAACCAGCTGATTGTAATTATTTCAGCTCTTCAAGCAGGTGGATGAGCTAATTATTGAGATCACCTGTTTTAGGTGCACAGGTAGAAGCAACACATGGGAGGGTTTTTACTTTCTGAAGCTGGATTTGACACCTCTGCCCTAAGGACTAGAAGCAACACATGGGAGGGTTTTTACTTTCTGAAGCTGGATTTGACACCTCTGCCCTAAGCACACGGCCAAGATATCAAAGGAGTGGCTTCAGGACAACTCTGTGAATGTCCTTGAGTGGCCCAGCCAGAGACCAGACTTGAATTTGATTGAACATCTCTGGACGCTCCCCATCCAGCCTGATGGAGCTTGAGAGGTGCTGCAAAGAGGAATGGGCAAAACTGGCCAAAGATAGGTGCACCAAACTTGTGGCATCATATTCAAGAAGACTTGAGGCTGTAATTGCTTCCAAAGGTGCATCAACAAACTATTGAGCAAGGGGTGTTAATACTTATGTATATGTGTTTTCTTATTTTTTTATTTTTAATAAATTTGTAAATTTGCAAAAAGTTAAAAACTTTCATGTTGTCATTATGGGGTGTTGTGAGTAAAACTCAGAGAAAAAATGAATTTACTCCATTTTGGAATAAGGCTGTAACATAACACATTATGGAAAAAGTGAAGCACTGTGAATATTTTCCGGATGCACTGTAAGCCTGCTGGCTTTGGTGTGAATTTACAGCATGCAACAGTGTAAATCTGCTACATTTAAAAGCTAATACTTCTACTGTTTACAAAACAATAGAAATCATGACTGATGCTAACATTGTGATGAGTACCATATTTTTTTCTTTAAATGGCAGATATTTTGTTTTATTTGTGGAACCTGTTCATTTATTGCCAGATTTGATCTTTTTAGTTAAACAGCTTATATTCAGGTTTGTAAATGATCTGTATCTAATATGACTATTTTCACAGAAATCGTATTAACACAGAATCAAATCATAATCAGGTTTAGGACCATGGGTCCCATTTAAAATCACTTTATCTGAAGAAAACAAGGCTTGAAAGATGTGAAGAGTTTAAATGCAAAATTCCCCATGTCTGTTTTTCTTGTTTTGAGAAATTTGTTGTTGTTTTTGTTTTTTAATTGTATCATCTTAATTGAAATTCACAAACTCCAAATCCTCTGATATAGACAGAGCATGAAACAAATAACTGATCTGCAGATTCATGGAAATCTTGCTTCATTCAAATAAAAAAATACATTGTCCGTATAAACAAAACTTTTTTGTCATAAAATATTCCATAGGCCAATAACTGCAGGACCTTGTTTCCCAATCCTCAATCTCTGTTTACTTATGCCAAGTAAGTAATCAACACTGTTGCTATCATTCACTAGCCCACCTTGGGTACCAGCCATTTCTTGGTAGGAAGCCCAAACATTCTTTGTCACACCATTGCTGTTGATCAGCCAAAGTACATTGGGTTTTTTTGCCTCTTTGACACAACTGACTATTGGAAGAACACTTGTCTTAAATGTTGCCCAGTTCTAACCTTGTTTGACTAAATTATGGTATCAAAATTCAAGATTAGAGCATGCCATAGGTATTAAAGGCACTGCGCTGCAGTGGTTTGAATCATATTTAACTAATAGATTACAATTTGTTCATGCAAATGGGGAGTCTTCTTCACGGACTAAGGTTAATTATGGAGTTCCACAAGGTTCTGTGCTAGGACCGATTTTATTCACTTTGTACATGCTTCCCTTAGGCAGTATTATTAGAAAGCATTGCTTAAATTTTCATTGTTACGCAGATGATACCCAGCTTTATCTATCCATGAAGCCAGAGGACACACACCAATTAGTTAAACTGCAGGAATGTCTTTCAGACATAAAGACATGGATGACCTCTAATTCCCTGCTTTTAAATTCAGATAAAACTGAAGTTATTGTACTTGGCCCCACAAATCTTAGAAACATGGTGTCTAACCAGATCCTTACTCTGGATGGCATTACCCTGACCTCTAGTAATACTGTGAGAAATCTTGGAGTCATTTTTGATCAGGATATGTCATTCAATGCGCATATTAAACAAATATGTAGGACTGCATTTTTGCATTTGCGCAATATCTCTAAAATTAGAAAGGTCTTGTCTCAGAGTGATGCTGAAAAGCTAATTCATGCATTTATTTCTTCTAGGCTGGACTATTGTAATTCATTATTATCAGGTTGTCCTAAAAGTTCCCTGAAAAGCCTTCAGTTAATTCAAAATGCTGCAGCTAGAGTACTGACAGGGACTGGAAGGAGAGAGCATATCTCACCCATATTGGCTTCTCTTTATTGGCTCCCTGTTAATTCCAGAATAGAATTTAAAATTATTCTTCTTACTTATAAGGTTTTGAATAATCAGGTCTCATCTTATCTTAGGGACCTCATAGTACCATATCACCCCAACAGAGCACTTCGCTCTCAGACTGCAGGCTTACTTGTAGTTCCTAGGGTTTGTAAGAGTAGAATGGGAGGCAGAGCCTTCAGCTTTCAGGCTCCTCTCCTGTTGAACCAGCTCCCAATTCAGATTAGGGAGACAGACACCCTCTCTACTTTTAAGATTAAGCTTAAAACTTTCATTTTTGCTAAAGCTTATAGTTAGGGTTGGATCAGGTGACCCTGAACCATCCCTTAGTTATGCTGCTATAGACTTAGACTGCTGGGGGGTGTTTCTTTTTATTCACCTCTTTTTGCTCTGTATGCACCACTCTGCATTTAATCATTAGTGATTGATCTCTGCTGTCTTCCACAGCATGTCTTTTTCCTGACTCTCTCCCCTCAGCCCCAACCAGTCCCAGCAGAAGACTGCCCCTCCCTGAGCCTGGTTCTGCTGGAGGTTTCTTCCTGTTAAAAGGGAGTTTTTCCTTCCCACTGTTGCCAAGAGCTTGCTCATATGGGGTCGTTTTGACCGTTGGGGTTTTTCTGTAATTATTGTATGGCTTTTGCCTTACAATATAAAGCGCCTTGGGGCGACTCTTTGTTGTGATTTGGCGCTATATAAATAAAATTGATTTGATTTGATTTATTCCACACAAACAGTCTTCAAATCTTTTATGTTCTATGGACCTCTTCTATCAACTCTAATCATTTCGCTCTTTCCGTTAATTTTCTGTTGGATTCAAGTCAGGTGATTGTCTGGGCCTTTCTAGCAGCTTTATTTTCATTCTCTGAAACCAATTGAGAGTTTGCTTGTTGAAATGTCTACCCTCATTTCATCTTCATCATCCTGGTAGATTTTTTTTGTATCAAGAATGTCTCAGTACATTTTTTCAGTTCATCCTTCCTTCAATTATTTGAAGTTTGCCAGTGCCATATGCTGAAAAACAGCCCCACGCCATGATGTTCCCACCTCTAAACTTCACTGTTGGCATGGTGATGTGCAGTGCCATTTAACCTCCAAACATGGTGTGTATTATGCAGAGGTTAATAAGAACTAGAGTCCACTGTGGCACTGAGCCATATCCCAGCAAGGAGGTGTGGTCGCCATTTTAATTCCAGGTAAGTCACGAGGCAGCGCCCACAGACGCTCAATTAGTCTTGTCAAGAAACAGGTTGAATATGCCAGAAAGCTGCACATGTTGGCAAAGCCACAAACAGAGGAAGAAGGGAGACAATATTTCCTTCCATAAGTAAGTGGTTTTGGTTATTCTTGTCACTTCGTCCGTGACATTTGGTTGATAAACAGGTGTATGTTGCGTGCCATGCCTGTGTCGTCCGAGGACATGAACCATTAACTCTTCACTTATGTCTAGTTGATGTTTCCCCTGCTAGACTGATGTCTAGTTAAAATACTTGTCGTTAGTGATTGTTCGACAAGGTTGATTTTTTTTTTTAAATTGCACCTTAAATAACCGAGCCCCTGTTCAGAGATTATAATGACCGGCATTGTGCCACTTACAGCCACACCCACACACAGAGATGTGCACCCACACCACTGACTATCAATCAATCAATCTTTATTTCTATAGCACTTTACAACAGTTTTCACTGAACCAAAGTGCTTTCCAATAGCACCAACTAAAGATAAAATAAAAAGAACAGTACGAAAAACACACATAAAAGCATAATAAGAGCATCCAAATAGAATAAAAATAGACGACAAAAAAAGTGTCAAAGCAATTATGTGCAAAAAGCTGCCCTGAACAAGTACGTTTTTAACTTAGCTTTAAACAGAGGCAAACTATTAATGGACTTCAGTTCAGGAGGTAATGCATTCCACAACTTAGGACCTGCTACTGCAAAAGAACGTCACCCCATTGTTTGAACCTGGACCTGGGAACCTCGAGAAAGTTTTGGTCAGCAGACCGAAGTGCTCTGACAGGGTTGTGTGTTTTTAACAGGTCACATAAATAAGAAGGTGCAATGCCATTTACAGCTTTAAAAACAAACATTAACAGTTTAAAATCAACTCTAAAACAGACTGGAAGCCAGTGCAGGGAATAAAGTACAGGAGTGATGTGGCTGTGCTTCCTAGTGTTGGTCAACAGGCGAGCAGCAGCATTCTGGACCAGTTGGAGTCGGTTTAGGGAGCCTAGAGTGATACCAACATAGAGTGCATTGCAATAGTCAATCCAGGAGCTGATAAAAGCATGCATAGCCTTTTCAAGGTCCTTTTGGCTTAGAAAGGGTTTAACTTTTGCCAAGAGTCTCAGCTGGAAAAAACTGGCTCTTACCACACTGTCAATTTGTTTCTCAAATTTTAAACAGTCGTCAAACAGCACACCAAGGTTCCTTACCACAGCCCTATGATAAGGAGCCAGGGAGCCAAGATCTGGGTCAGAGTTAGTTTTAGCTCCAAAAAGAATACACTGTTTTGGCTTCATTAAGGTGCAGAAACTTCTGAGCCAGCCAGTCCTTAATATCCTTAAAAGAGTTATGTATGGAGTCCAAAGCACTTGTATTATTAGGCACAACTGGCATATAAATCTGAAGGTCATTGGCATAAAAATGAAACTGAAGATTGTATTTAGTGATGACTGAACTCAGTGGAAGCATGTACAAAGAGAACAAAAGCGGTCCAAGGATACTGCCCTGGGGCACACCAGTGGTCAGAGGAACTGTGGAGGAGGAGAGGTCATTAACCATCACCCTGAAAGTCCTGTTGTTCAAATAAGACTGAAACCACTCCAGGACAGTCCCCCGGAGGCCAACCTCCTGGGACAGACGTGTGAGGAGGATTGAGTGGTCCACAGTATCAAATGCAGCTATTAGATCCAACATCACCAGCAGCACAGGTTTCTTAGAGTCCAATGATAAAATAATGCCATTTTGTACTTTTAAAAGAGCTGACTCAGTGCTATGTCGAGATCTAAAACCTGACTGAAATTTATCTAAAACAGAGTTGTGTTCTAAAAATGATTGCAACTGATTAAAACCAACTTTTTCTAAAACCTTAGAAAAAACGATAAGTTTGCTACTGGTCTAAAATTAGATAAAACTGAGGGATCTAGGTTGGGCTTTTTAAGAAGAGGCCTAACTACAGCATGTTTAAAATGGGCTGGAACTGTCCCGGAGCTGAGGCAGCTATTGATAAAAGAGAGCAAGCTCGGACCCACAGTGTTAAAAACCTCTTTAAAAACCTTTCCTGGAATAGTGTCCAATGAGCAGTAACTAGGTTTAATGCTCTGGACAACCTCAGTGAGAAGTGTCACAGTAACCGGCTCAAAACTATTAAAAACAGCAGATGGTTCAGGTAGAGTGTAAAGGCTATTAAAAACCATGTTACAGTTTAAAATATTCTGTCTGACAGTGGCTACTTTCTCTATAAAAACTTGAGACATTTTTCACATGTAGCCTGCGAAATGTCAGACAATATGGTGGGAGGGTTTAAAACTGACTTAATTGTGTCAAATAACACTCTCGGACAGTTAGAACTACTGGCTATGATACTTGACAGATATTGGGTTTTTGCCTCCTTCACAGCATTCTGATACTCTGTAAAGCTATCCCGAAGCATTTCCAAGAACACCTGAAGCCTGTCCTTTCTCCATCTCTGCTCAGCCTGTCTACAACGACAGTATAAGGCACGGGTGGTGTCATTGAGCCAGGGATCTGGTTTGGGTTTGGTGGACCTGAATTTAAAAGGTGCCACAGTATCTAAAATATCAGAGCATGTGGTATTAAAATATGAGATGAACTCATCTGGACTAAGGGAGGAGGCCACATCCTCTGTGCAATAAAGTGCAGTGTCTCTAAAAGCAGCCTCAAGGTCCCCTACAGTCAAGGGGGTAATGGCACGGCGGGAGCATGCTGGGATGGAGGGTCTGGGGATATTGACAGGAGCTGTAAATTCAAAAATAACAGGAAGGTGATCTGAGATAGGAGCAACTGCTGTATTACTAAGGGCCAGGGAAAGTCCATGTGAAATAACTAAATCTAGTGTATGACCGAATTGATGTGTGGAGCCATGCACTGATTGTAATAGACCAAAAGAGTCCAAGAGGCTTTTGAAGTCATTGCCCAACTGATTTGAGGCACAACAAACATGTATGTTAAAGTCCCCACAGATGAGTATATTATCATATTTAGGCATTATATCTGATAAAAAGTCTGAAAAGTCAGTCATAAAATCCTTATTATATTTAGGGGGGCAGTATATGACAGCACAAAGCACAGGAGAGGCAAAGTTAATTATACATGATTGTAATTCAAAACTAGAATAGTGCTGTATTGGAACTAAATGACAGCTGAAGCTCTGCTTGAAGAGAGTGGCCACGCCCCCACCGCATCCAAAGAGCCGTGGTGCACTGAAGAATGAGTACCCAGCTGGGAGAAGTTCAGTAAAAGCGCTGTTATCACCAGCTTTTACCCAGGTCTCATTCAATAAAAGTAGGTCCAACTTATGTGTTAAAATAAAATCCTTAAGTATAAAAGTCTTGTGGGAAAGGGACCTAGTATTCACTAGCGCGCCTCGTATGGAAATGGCTCGCTCGTTTTGCTGCTCCGCGCGGACTGACTACATGAATGAAACTCGGTCAATAAAGGATAATTGTGTGAAAATATAATATAACATATACAGTGGTCCCTCGCTATAACGCAATTCACCTTTTGCGGCCTCGCAGTTTCGCTGATTTTTTTCTTGTGCAATTTTGCATGCTTTTTTTTTAACAGCGCATTGTGTTCTGCGTCCTTATCAGGCGGGCCGGTCGCGGCACTGATCGGCATCACCGCGATTGCTCTCACTGCCTCCGATGCGCTTTCTGCTGGCTCGGTAAATGCAGCAGCGGACCACTCACACCGCCCTCCTGTCTGCTGTGCGGAGCTGCGCCAAATCTGGCAACAGGTCCAGAGACTACGCTCGCTGTTTTGATGCGGATGTTGACCGCAGCCGCAGCGCTGCGTGGCCACCAAGAGAGGACTTGGATTCTTTGCGGGTCCCGCATCTGTACCTCCGAAGGCAGTGAGTGAAGGGAGAGCACGCGCATTGTGTTCTGCGTGTGTCTGTTTATAATTTTCTCGCACAGAAGAAAAAAGAGAGTGTTTACACAGGAGAGAAAAGTGAGAAAATGTTAATGCCTGTTTGAGAAAAGTGTATAAAGTGTGTAGTGAGGAGTTTTACAGCCTTAAAACATCTATAATAATAGCAAAAAATAGCACTGACTACTTCGCGGATTTCGCTTATCGCAGGTTATTTTTAGAACGTAACTCCCGCGATAAACGAGGGACCACTGTATGTATGTATATACAAGGTCTGTCCAAAAAGTATCAGACCTTTTTATTTTTTTCAAAAACCATATGGATTTGAATCATGTGTGCTTGCATGAGCCAACCTTGAACCTTCATGCGCATGCGTGAGTTTTTTCACGCCCGTTGGTTGCATCATTCGCCTGTGAGCAGGCTTTGTGTGAGCACTGGTCCTCCCCCCTCGTTGGATTTTCATTGCGAGGAAAATGTCTGAATGATTTGGAGCTTTGCTGCATCAAATTTTTCCAGAAACTGTGAGACAGCCAAGTGGAAACCATTCGGAAGATTCAGACAGCTTTCGGTGGCAATCCTATCACACAGATTAAGGAGTGTTACAACCGGTTTAAAGACGGCGCACAATGGCGGAGGGTGCGCCGCGCTCTGAGCGGCCATCGACAGGCTGAAACGACCAGATCATTTCCAAAGTGAACGCTGTGTTGATCCGGGACGTCATCTGACTACCAGAGTAATTGCAGAAGAGGTGGACATCAGCACTTTTTCGACACATTCCACTGTTACAGGAGATTTTGTAATGAAAGACGTGCGGAAGTTGGAAGTCTCACAGGACATGTTGTGACATGTCCAGCTCTTACACAATTCCTCGGATACTCACTCGACTGAAAAGCCACCGAAAGCCGTCTGAATCTTCCGAATGGTTTCCACATGGCTGTCTCTCACAGTTTCTGGAAAAATTTGATTCAGCGCTGCTCCAATCATTCAGACATTTTCCTCGCAATGAAAATCCAACGTGGGGGGAGAACCAGTGCTCACTCAAAGCCTACTCACAGGCGAATGACGCAACCGACAGGCGTGAAAAAACTCACGCATGCGCACGAAGGTTCAAGGTTGGCTCCGCCACGGCCCGTGCTACGAGCATTCTGACAGTTAGTGTGACTCGGGGGTGTTGACTCATTTAAACTAACATATTCATCCTGCTGTAACCAGGTTTCTGTTAGGCAGAATAAATCAATACGTTGATCAATTATTATATCATTTACCAACAGGGACTTAGAAGAGAGAGACCTAATGTTTAATAGACCACATTTAACTGTTTTAGTCTGTGGTGCAATTGAAGGTGCTATATTATTTTTTCTTTTTGAATTTTTATGCTTAAATAGATTTTTGCTGGCTATTGGTGGTCTGGGAGCAGGCACCGTCTCTACGGGGATGGGGCAACGAGGGGATGGCAGGGGGAGAGAAGCTGCAGGGAGGTGTATAAAACCACAGCTCTGCCTCCTGGTCCCAACGCTGGACAGTCACAGTTTGGAGGATCCAAGAAAATTGGCCAGATTTCTAGAAATAAGAGCTGCTCCATCTAAAGTGGGATGGATGCCGTCTCTCCTAACAAGACCAGGTTTTCCCCAGAAGCTTTGCCAATTATCAATGAAGCCCACCTCATTTTTTGGACACCACTCAGACAGCCAGCAATTCAAGGAGAACATGCGGCTAAATGAAAGAACGTGCGGATGAATTTGCCGAGTTGGATCCGTGACGACGTGGCAAATCCGTTTGCGCCGCGACATGAAAAACACCTCCGTGTTGAAAACCATTTGTAAAATTCAGGTGGCTTTTGATGGCTTTCAACAAGTGAGTATCTGAGAAATTGTTTAACAGCTTGGGCATGTTCCAACTTGTCCGTTAAGGTTTCCAATGGAGGTGTTTTTCCTGTGGTGACCCCCGGCGGTCGGGTCCGGCCCGACATGTGAATCTGCCCGCACGTTCTTTCATTACAAAATCTCCTTTAACAGTGGAATGTCTGGATAAACTCCTGATACCAAATTATTCTGAAAGTTCTCTGTTATATCACGACGTCTTGGGTCCACAGAGCCTGAAATTAGGAAGTTTTCAGCTTGAAACAGCGAGACGATGACGCCTCGGAGCGCAGATCGCCGTCAGACGCTGTGGGCCGTCCTTATGGCAACAGTAAAACTCCAAAATCTCTCATCAGCCGTTAAAATTTTCACCAAAAACCAGCTGAATTTATCGAATGGTGTCCACTCAGTTGTGCCTTACAGGTTTTGAAAAAAATTTTATCAAACAAAGCAGCAGTCTCTGAGCCATTCCTAAACAATGAAAAAATCGACGAGAGGGTGGGCCACTCCTCACTCAAAGACTGCCCACAGGCGAATGACGTAACCGACAGGCGTGAAAAAACTCTCGCATGCCCACGAGGGTTCAAGCATGTCTGATGTAATCACACGTGATTCAAATCCATATAGTTTTTGAAAAAAATAATAGACCTCGTATATATATACACATATATACATATATACATACACATATATACATATATCAATCAATTTATTTATATAGCGCCAAATCACAACAAACAGTTGCCCCAAGGCGCATATATATATGTATATATATATATATATGTATATATACATATACATATATACATATATAGAGAAAAGTGAGAAAATTTTAATGCCTGTTTGAGAAAAGTGTATAAAGTGTGTAGTGAGGAGTTTTACAGCCTTAAAACATCTATAATAATAGCAAAAAATAGCACTGACTACTTCGCGGATTTCGCTTATCGCGGGTTATTTTTAGAACGTAACTCCCGCGATAAACGAGGGACCACTGTATATATATATATACATATATACACTCAACAAAAATATAAACGTAACACTTTTGGTTTTGCTCCCATTTTGTATGAGATGAACTCAAAGATCTAAAACTTTTTCCACATACACAATATCACCATTTCCCTCAAATATTGTTCACAAACCAGTCTAAATCTGTGATAGTGAGCACTTCTCCTTTGCTGAGATAATCCATCCCACCTCACAGGTGTGCCATATCAAGATGCTGATTAGACACCATGATTAGTGCACAGGTGTGCCTTAGACTGCCCACAATAAAAGGCCACTCTGAAAGGTGCAATTTTGTTTTATTGGGGGGGATACCAGTCAGTATCTGGTGTGACCACCATTTGCCTCATGCAGTGCAACACATCTCCTTCGCATAGAGTTGATCAGGTTGTCAATTGTGGCCTGTGGAATGTTGGTCCACTCCTCTTCAATGGCTGTGCGAAGTTGCTGGATATTGGCAGGAACTGGTACACGCTGTCGTATACGCCGGTCCAGAGCATCCCAAACATGCTCAATGGGTGACATGTCCGGTGAGTATGCCGGCCATGCAAGAACTGGGACATTTTCAGCTTCCAAGAATTGTGTACAGATCCTTGCAACATGGGGCCATGCATTATCCTGCTGCAACATGAGGTGATGTTCTTGGATGTATGGCACAACAATGGGCCTCAGGATCTCGTCACGGTATCTCTGTGCATTCAAAATGCCATCAATAAAATGCACCTGTGTACTTCGTCCATAACAGACGCCTGTCCATACCATAACCCCACCGCCACCATGGGCCACTCGATCCACAACATTGACATCAGAAAACCGCTCATCCACACGACGCCACACACGCTGTCTGCCATCTGCCCTGAACAGTGTGAACCGGGATTCATCCGTGAAGAGAACACCTCTCCAACGTGCCAAACGCCAGCGAATGTGAGCATTTGCCCACTCAAGTCGGTTACGACGACGAACTGGAGTCAGGTCAAGACCCCGATGAGGACGACGACCATGCAGATGAGCTTCCCTGAGACGGTTTCTGACAGTTTGTGCAGAAATTCTTTGGTTATGCAAACCGATTGTTTCAGCAGCTGTCCGAGTGGCTGGTCTCAGACGATCTTGGAGGTGAACATGCTGGATGTGGAGGTCCTGGGCTGGTGTGGTTACACGTGGTCTGCGGTTGTGGGGCTGGCTGGATGTACTGCCAAATTCTCTGAAACGCCTTTGGAGACGGCTTGTGGTAGAGAAATGAACATTCAGTACACGAGCAACAGCTCTGGTTGACATTCCTGCTGTCAGCATGCCAATTGCACGCTCCCTCAAATCTTGCGACATCTGTGGCATTGTGCTGTGTGATAAAACTGCACCTTTCAGAGTGGCCTTTTATTGTGGGCAGTCTAAGGCACACCTGTGCACTAATCATGGTGTCTAATCAGCATCTTGATATGGCACACCTGTGAGGTGGGATGGATTATCTCAGCACAGGAGAAGTGCTCACTATCACAGATTTAGACTGGTTTGTGAACAATATTTGAGTGAAATGGTGATATTTTGTATGTGGAAAAAGTTTTAGATCTTTGAGTTCATCTCATGCAAAATGGGAGCAAAACCAAAAGTGTTGCGTTTATATTTTTGTTGCGTGTATATATATATATATATATATATATATATACACACACACACACACAAAGCACTTTTTCGGCACATTCCATTGTGACAAAACATTTGGCCATGAAAAAGAGTGGCAGCGAAATTCGTGCTGCTGCTGACGGAGCAAAAGCGCCACCGTGTTGAAGTCTCACAGGACATGCTGTGACTCCGAAAAATGATGCCCACCTCTTCCACCATTCAGAAGATTCAGATGGCTTTCGGTGGCTTTTCAGTCGTGTGGTTATCCGAGAAATTGTGGAAGAGGTGAGCAGCATGTCACAACATGTCCTGTGAGGCTTCAACACGGTGGCGCTTTTGCTCTGCCATCAGCTTCGTACCGAACCCATCGGCACAAATTTCGCCGCCACTCCTTTTCATGGCCAAATCTTCTGTCACAGTGGAATGTGCCGAAAAAGTGCTGATGTCCACCTCTTCTGCAATTTCTCGGATAGTCACACGACGGTCCCACATCACCACAGCGTTCACTTTGGAAATGATCTGGTCATTTCAGCGTGTTGATGGCCGCCCGCAGCGCGGTGCGCTCTCCACCGTTGTCCGGACGTCTTTAAACCGGTTGTACCACTCCTTAATCTGTGTGATGCCCATAGGATCATCACCGAAAGCCGTCTGAATAATCCGAATGGTTTCCACCTGGCTGTCGCCCAGTTTCTGGCAAAATTTGATGCAGTTGCGCTGCTCCAGTCGTTCCGCCATTTCCTTGCAAAGAAAAAACGCAGAGAGACTACACCCATCCTCACACAAAGGCTGCTTACAAGCAAATGACGCAATCGACAGGTGTGAAAAAACTCATGCATGCGCACGAAGGCTCAAGGTTGGCTCATGCCAGCACACGTGATTCAAATCCATCAGGCTTTTGACAAAAATAAAAAGGTTGGATACTTTTCTAACAGACCTCGTATATGCAGGGATGGTACCTGATTTCCTCCAAACATGACTCCTGTCATTTACACCAAAGAGTTTAATCTTTGTCTCATCAGACCAGAGTTTTGTTTCTCATGTCTGAGAGCCCTTCAGGTGCTTTTTGGTAAACTCCAGGTGGGCTGCCATGTGCCTTTTTACTAAGGACTGGTTTCTGTCTGGCCACTCTACCCTACAGTCCTGATTGGTGGATTGCTGCAGAGATGGTTGTCCTTCTGGAAGGTTCTCCTCTAACCACAGAGGAATTCTGGAGCTCTGACAGAGTGACCATCGGGTTCTTGGTCATCTCCCTGACTAAGGCCCTTCTCCCCCGACTGCTCAGTTTAGACGGGCGGCCAACTTTAGGAACAGTCCTGGTGCAACTAAACCTCTTCATTTATGGATGATGGAGTCCACTGTGCTCAATGGGACCTTCAAAGCAGCAGAAATGTTTCTGTACCTTTTCCCAGATTTGTGCCTTGAGACAATCCTGTCTCTTAGGTCTACAGACAATTCCTTTGACTTCATGCTTGGTTTGTGCTCTGACATGCACTGTCAACTGGGACCTTATACAACCCTTGGCAAAAATTATGGAATCACCGGCCTCGGAGGATGTTCATTCAGTTGTTTAATTTTGTAGAAAAAAAGCAGATCACAGACATGACACAAAACTAAAGTTATTTCAAATGGCAACTTTCTGGCTTTAACCCCCAAAGGCCCAGTGTTGTAATATCACAACATTACATTTAAAAAATAAAAAAAACCCTTCCACCCTTTTTTTTTCTTTTTTAAACTACATTTACATGATAAATAGGTCCCATTGTTCTGTTTTGCAATGCCATTTGATGGCAGAGTGTGTAAATAGGCCAGGTTATCTGGCCATGAAGTCATACCACTCAGCTTTGAAGCACAACACCCTGTCGTTTTTGGAAAGATAATAAATCAAGACTCAAGTAAAATGTTTGAAATATTTTTTTCTGTTACAATTGATTTGTGTAAATCATGATTATTTGAGGACATGATTGAATATACTGATATTGTGAGATTTTTAGCTTGTTTTATCTATGCTGTGATATTACAACGCTGGGGGCAAGTAGTAGCAAAAGTTCAGTCTGCACCTTGCACCTCATACTGAGGAACTGTCTTTTCCATTTGTTTGATTTTAGATTAAAATGCAGTGTTTTGTGTTACATTAGTAATTAACTGATACATTTCAATTAGAGTAAGAAAGTAATAGTATATTTTAGGATAGAAAGAATTATGTAGTAAACATGTAATCTGAAAAATACTGTACTACTGGTCCTCTGTAGCTACCTCTGGTCTTGAATTGTAATCAGGTGTTAACGTTCTGGGAGGTGGGGATGTAAGTCTGGAATGTGTGAAATTTTAGGAATGTGGGAATCTTTTGTGTAGACATAAGTACTGTTAATTGGTAAAGCTTTTAGTAACACTTACTTTCCAATTGCCAATTCCAGTTACTTTGCAATTGCCTGGAAAATAATGAGTTGCTTTTCCATTTCAGAATTACTGAAATCAGGAAGAGCCATCAATTCTATAGTGTGCAGGATGTGATTGATATCATCCAGAATGGGGAAAGTGACTTTGAATTTTCCTCAGACTCCAGTGATGATGAGGAGCATGGACATCCCAGTGCTGTGGAGAAGGAAAATGAAGAACCTAACAACCACCATACTCCAGTCCAAGTAGAGACAGTGAATCCATGTGCCCAGGCCATGCCACGTGACCGGTATCGCTGGCTGAAAAAGGATTTCATCAGTCCCTGTACTGATTTTTCTGGTGAGGATATCACTAATGGTTTCCCCTCCCTCTGCACACCACTGGAGTACTTTCAAAAGTTTGTAACAGAGGACATGATCAAGGATCTGGTTGATAACACCAACCAGTACAGTTTCCAAAAGAATGGAACAAACATAAACACAGGCAAAAAGGAAATAGAACAGATGATTGGCATGTACCTGAAGATGGGCATAGTGCAAATTCCTGGAATCAGTCTGTACTGGGAAGCAGACACACGTTACAGCCCTGTCGCAGATGTAATGTCACGGAACAGATTCCAGTCTCTGTTGAGATCATTACATTTTGTGAACAATCTGACTGTATCTGAAATGGAACAAAAGTCTGACAAACTTTGGAAACTCAGACCATGGCTTGATACTTTCAGAGAGAGATGCCTACAGGTTGTCCCAGAAGAACACAATTCTGTGGACGAAATGATGATTCCTTTCAGGGGAAAATTCAGCAGCATCAAGCAATACATGCATGGAAAGCCAAACCCATGGGGGTTCAAACTGTGGGTGAGGACCGGAATCTCTGGTATACTATGCGATTTTGATGTGTACCAAGGCAGTGTGAATGGTATGCGGGCAAAATCTGAGCTTGGACTGTCAGGGGATGTTGTGATGAAGCTTGCCTCCACACTTCCACATGGTAAAAACTACAAGATCTACGCAGACAATTATTTCACCAGTGTCCCGTTGGTTGTTAGGCTGCGTGATTGTGGAATTCATTACACAGGAACAGCCAGACAGGTACGCCTTCCCAACTGTAACCTGGAAGGTGAGAAAAGCTTGAAGAAAAAGGGGAGAGGAAGCTTTGATGTCAGAGTGGAAGCAAACTACAACATTTGTGCAGTGAAATAATTGTGGCAGTCAGTAACGGTTACTTTTTTAGACCAAGCAGAGGGAAAAAAATATGGAATCACTCAATTCTGAGGAAAAAATTATGGAATCATGAAAAACAAAAGAACGCTCCAACACATCACTAGTATTTTGTTGCACCACCTCTGGCTTTTATAACAGCTTGCAGTCTCTGAGGCATGGACTTAATGAGTGACAAACAGTACTCTTCATCAATCTGGCTCCAACTTTCTCTGATTGCTGTTGCCAGATCAGCTTTGCAGGTTGGAGCCTTGTCATGGACCATTTTCTTCAACTTCCACCAAAGATTTTCAATTGGATTAAGATCCGGACTATTTGCAGGCCATGACATTGACCCTATGTGTCTTTTTGCAAGGAATGTTTTCACAGTTTTTGCTCTATGGCTTGATGCATTATCATCTTGAAAAATGATTTCATCATCCCCAAACATCCTTTCAATTGATGGGATAAGAAAAGTGTCCAAAATATCAACAAAAACTTGTGCATTTATTGATGATGTAATGACAGCCATCTCCCCAGTGCCTTTACCTGACATGCAGCCCCATATCATCAATGACTGTGGAAATTTACATGTTCTCTTCAGGCAGTCATCTTTATAAATCTCATTGGAACGGCACCAAACAAAAGTTCCAGCATCATCACCTTGCCCAATGCAGATTCAAGAGTCATCACTGAATATGACTTTCATCCAGTCATCCACAGTCCACGATTGCTTTTCCTTAGCCCACTGTAACCTTGTTTTTTTTCTGTTTAGGTCTTAATGATGGATTTTGTTTAGCTTTTCTGTATGTAAATCCCATTTCCTTTAGGCGGTTTCTTACAGTTCGGTCACAGACGTTGACTCCAGTTTCCTCCCATTCGTTCCTCATTTGTTTTGTTGTGCATTTTCGATTTTTGAGACATATTGCTTTAAGTTTTCTGTCTTGACGCTTTGATGTCTTCCTTGGTCTACCAGTATGTTTGCCTTTAACAACCTTCCCATGTTGTTTGTATTTGTTCCAGAGTTTAGACACAGCTGACTGTGAACAACCAACATCTTTTGCAACATTGCGTGATTTACCCTCTTTTAAGAGTTTGATAATCCTCTCCTTTGTTTCAATTGACATCTCTCGTGTTGGAGCCATAATTCATGTCAGTCCACTTGGTGCAACAGCTCTCCAAGGTGTGATCACTCCTTTTTAGATGCAGACTAATGAGCAGATCTGCTTTGATGCAGGTGTTAGTTTTGGGGATGAAAATTTACAGGGTGATTTTATAATTTATTCCTCAGCATTGAGTGAGTCCATATTTTTTTCCCTCTGCTTGGTCTAAAAAAGTAACCGTTACTGACTGCCACAATTATTTTTCCTGATTTCTTATAGTGTTTCTTAAAGCCAGAAAGTTGCCATTTAAAATGACTTTAGTTTTGTGTCATGTCTGTGATCTGCTTTTTTTTCTACAAAATTAAACAACTGAATGAACATCCTCCGAGGCTGGTGATTCCATAATTATTGCCAGGGGTTGTATGTAGACAGGTGTGTGCCTTTTCAAATAATGTCCAATCAACTGAATTGACCCCAGGTGGACTCATCTCAAGGATGATCAGTGGAAACAGGATGCACCTGAGTTCAGTTTTGAGCTTCATGGCAAAGGGTGTGAATACTTACTATGTACAAATAATGAATTCAACTTCATTGTTGAGGTTGTTATTTAAACTACCCAATGTCACAGCCGTAACCCCAACACTAACGTTTAAGCATGGAATTCAAGATGACATACCTATTTATCTTGCTTAATCACAATGGGTTCTTAATGATCATGGCATTTGTTATTAGATGCTGTATTGTGAAAAACTAATAGAGCACAGTATGAACAGCAACTTTCTTTCTTTTAATGCTGCATTGTAGAGTGTGTAGCTCAATTCAATAAGGAGTTTGTCTATCAATATATGAATCTGGGTTTGATTCCTGTTCACCCTATCTGACTGTGTCCTTGGACAAGACAATTCATCATTCATCATCACTCTACTCGCACCCATCTTGTGTGTTTGTCTTAAGAGCTGACGTAACGTGAATTTCTCCACTGTGAGATCAATAAAGTCTTATCTATCTTATTTTTATTCTATCTTATTCTTGTCTCCGTCCACCCAGGCGTACATGGGTCCTTGAATTGGGAAGTAACCAGTTTTGAACTTGAGTCCTTTCCAGTTGGACTTGTTGAGTCTCATCCATTTCATGCATCACAATCCAAGGTCAGCACCGGCACCAAGGGGCATCAGGCCTTTTTATAGAAAAGATATAATCACATGCCATTTCTTGGCTGAGAAATCAGTTTTGTTTTATTTTGTTGCAAAATTCTTTCCTTGAAGCGAACATGTTTACAGAAAAACAATTGCACTGGTTTTTATAGCAGAATCAGCAGATGTGAGATGATCATGTCAGATATTAGATGAAAAACAATAGCAATTTAAGGTTGTTTTTTTTTTTTTTTTTTTGCACAACTTGATAAAAAGCTGAAGGCTCAGGTTTTGGCTATTGTTGAAAAGTCATTTTTTGTGACATTTTGGCCAAATTTCATCAGACAAGTTGTTTAAAAGAAAACCACAAATTTTTGCACGAACATAATATCTTATTGAGTATCACTGCACTAACAAATTTCAAATATAAATTTCAGATTTATTAATTTATATAGCGCCATTTCATGACGAGTTTGCCTCAATACACTTCACACAACACAACTTGAAAAACAAAACATAATCTCTTATTTTCTTGATGGAGATAAATCCACAGCTGGTTTATCCTTGTTGTTGCAGGAAGCAAAAAATAAATATTTTTTTCACTGTAGACAGCATTTCCTGCATGTAAACATTTCATTTAAATGGACCCTACCAATCACTTTGATGTCCTTTGATGTAAGAGCACAAAATATATAAACTACACATCACTTGAATGGCAATCATTTTCTGAACCAGAAAAAATGAATTAATCATATCTTCAGTATCTTCACATTTGAGGTGCAATATATTAAAGGAAGCTGTCATCTAAGAAAATGCACAAAAGGAGCCAA
The DNA here is from genome assembly GCF_902500255.1 of Thalassophryne amazonica. Taxonomy (NCBI): domain Eukaryota; kingdom Metazoa; phylum Chordata; class Actinopteri; order Batrachoidiformes; family Batrachoididae; genus Thalassophryne; species Thalassophryne amazonica. The sequence goes on from NC_047106.1 coordinate 44,145,438, forward strand.
AGTGTGAGTGTGAAGATGGAGTTCAGTGAGTTCACAGGGGTCTGTCCATCTGAGTCACACACAGTTTGGAAAATGCAATTTACAGGAAATAAATGACCACAAAATAACAGAAAAATGTTGTATTCTTGCACTTGAAAAGGTCAGATTTAAACTTTAAACTCTGGCACATCACAGTTCCACAAATGAGTCATAATTTTGGTGTGCAAAAATAAAAATAATGGGAACCTCAGCCTGCTGTGTTTTCTCCATCTCAAATTCTACTGATGTTACTGTTTTAAAAGATCAAAAGAAGTACAAAATCAAAGATTGTTTTATAAGCAGGAAATATCAATACTGACAGACTGCATAAAAATGTGGACAACCTGAGCTTATACTTTGTTCCTGGTCACCTTTTTATTTTATTATTGCTGATTAGCTGATCTAATTAAACCTTACGTACCGGTCTGGGCTTTGGGTTCTCAGGGTGCAGGACTACTTTGTGTCCCTAAGGTGAATAAAAAGTCTGCGGGTCACAGAGCTTTCTCTTATCATGCCCCTGTTTTGTGGAATGATCTCCCTGCGTCAATAAAACAGTCAGATTCTGCAGAGACTTTCAAGTCCAGACTTAAGTCGCACTCATTTTCCCTTTCATATGGCTAGCATACTGGCATAGTATGGTACTGTGCTTTTTACTTTTTTACTCTTTTACTGTGCTTTTTAAAATCTTTTAATTCATTTTATTTTGTTGTTTTTTTTCTAATTGTTTTGTGCGAACCTCTGTTATATAAATGAGTAAAATTGAAATTGAATTATTAATAGATTTATTATTATTATTATTATTTATTCTGATCTTGGATCCTGATTGCTGCCTTTTGAGCTTGATCACTGAGCAAGGACTCAAGATTTCTGACCTATCAACCTGACTAATCATGTCTGATCATGATTGGTAACCTTTATCTTATCACCAAGGAGGTTTCTGTCAGCATCTGTTTCTCTGTCTGTCCATCTGTTTAGTGATCTGTCTCAGTCATAGAAAGAAAGTCCTTTTCTGTTTCTTGTTGTTGCTCAATAACTTATTTAAATATAATTTTATCACAAAAATTGGTTTGTTTGTATTTATTTCTGAACATGTTTTAAAATGTATTTTAAATATAGGAGTGTCAATAATCTGGACCAGGACTGTATGTGGGAGAACTGTGACTCTGTGTGCTGAGTGTAAGAGATAAAGATCAATGATAGATGTGGCCCCATGGCCCCCTCAGGGCTTGACAGCCACAAGAAGGACCCACCATAGAGCAACCCTTCCCCATGGGAGAGGACATGCGCCAGGCCAGGCCCCCACACTGGGGTGGATGGAAGACACACCTCCCCAGCTGCCCACACCAGACACATACCCTCCCCAACCACTGTTGAGGCAACTCGTACTGCACAGAGGGGGCCCTGGACAGCCCCACAGCACACCACATGCCCCCCGGCCCAACTTACTCCTCCAACCCACACCATCTTTCTGGTGACTTTTGACCGACAGCTCATCAGTACTGAAGGAGAGATCCTCCCGTTTTTCTTTTTCTGGTTCTACTTCAGCTTTTGTATTACATATTTGATTAATACCCTGTATTTTACATCTGTGATCCACAGACATCGATGTGTAATAATGATTTGCACTTGTTTTCTTCTGCATTCGGTGACAGGAGGCCTTGAACGCAGCACTGAAGTAGACATTTGTGGAACATATTTGACTGTACTGCACAGTACTGTATGATTAAAAAAACTTCATGAATTTTCATGACTTTAAGTTGTCGTTCATCTTACAAAATCTGATCAGTTACACACCATTTCACTCCACTAACACACATCCAACCAGCCTATGTGACATTGTGTGTGTGTGTGTATAAGGTGTGAAATGAACCCTGCAGGTGTTCTTTTGCGTAACACTCCATTTCCTCTGCTCGGCTCATCCCAGCGTTTTACTCGCAGCATAATGCACTAATTACCGCTGTAAACACACACAAACATGCATTTTCAGTGAACTGCATTCTGCCTGGTACTGCTTTCTGTCTGGTTTCATTCTGGTGATTTCTCTGTTCTTGACTGTGTGAGGAGACATAATTTGTTAGTAGAACAACAAAAGCGTGATCGGATTCAACCTGGAGTGAGCAGAACGGGAGGAGGAGAGGAGGGGGGCACTTTCATCTTCATCACTGAGTAGATGTTATTACGTCTTTGGATAGAGCAGTGGACCAAACGACAGGAGGTGAAATAAGATGAAGAAAGCTAATAAGAAGCAGCGTGGCTGAAGTGGAACACAGACGACCAAGTGGAACGTCTCTGTGCTCATTTGGATCACCGCCAAAGCCAAAGGAACAGCAGTGAACTGCTTAAAATTGGACAACACAAATGCTTTGTATGAAAATAAAATGCATTGTTTTGTTACTCTCACCAAGGAGGTTGTGTTTTTGATGCCATTTGTCAGTCACTCAGCAAGATTAGTCAATAAGGCATGAATGCATTTTAGCTAAATTTGGTCAGGAAGTCATCCTTGAATGAAGAAAGGGCTGATTAAAATTTGGTGCAGATCCAGATTAAGGGATGGAGCTCACCTTTGATCATTATTCTTTGAGCTTTGAGTGTTGATCTTTGATTCTGATCCCTTTTATTCAGATCCTACTTTTCTTGACATGATGTAAGGGTTGGACACAAGTGCAAGGCTCAGTCAGGCAGCTCTGGTTGGAAGACTTTAGTGAGGATAATAGCAAAGGTCGGTACATGGGAAGGCAGTCCAAGAAACACAGCAAAAGTACCAAAAACATCAGGCTAAGACACGGTCGGATTACACAGGCTGGAGGTCGAGAACACGATGAGGCTGGTAGTACAAGAGAACACTGGAACGAGAGCTGGAAAGAAGGCACAGGGTGCATCAATCTGGCGAAGGAACAGAGCAAAATGAGCAGTATAAATACATCCCAGTAATTAACAGCAGATTGACAGCAGGTGCACAAGGAGGAGCCCAAACCAAGGGCATGGTCAGAAGAGCAGAGACACACCCACCACCACGAGAGACAGAGAAACCAATACAGGAAAAGATCACACAGAGGAACAGTAAAAACCGGAGAGCAACCAAAACAAATAAAGACACAACCGAGCAAACTCACATCCTGACAGTACCCCCCCCCCCCCCCCCCCCCCGCCACGCCCGGGCCAAGCAGGGTGAGCAACTCAACTCAACTTTTTTTCTTATATAGCGCCAAATCACAACAAACAGTTGCCCCAAGGCGCTCCATATTGTAAGGCAAGGCCATACAATAATTATGAAAAACCCCAACGGTCAAAACGACCCCCTATGAGCAAGCACTTGGCCACAGTGGGAAGGAAAAACTCCCTTTTAACAGGAAGAAACCTCCAGCAGAACCAGGCTCAGGGAGGGGCAGTCTTCTGCTGAGACTGGTTGGGGCTGAGGGAAAAAACCAGGAAAAAGACATGCCGTGAAGGGGGGCAGAGATCGATCACTAATGATTAAATGCAGAGTGATGCATACGGAGCAAAAAGAGAAAGAAACAGTGCATCATGGGAACCCCCCCACAATCTACGTCTAAAGCAGCATAACCAAGGGATGGTCCAGGGTCAGGGTCATGAGCAGCATGAAAAGCGCGAATAAGACGGGATCCATGATAAAGCGGGAGGGAATCCAAGACCGCTCCTCTGGGCCATACCCCTCCCAATCTACCAAATACTGAAAACCACACCCGCGATGGCGAGAAGCCAGGAGCCGGCGCACAGAAAAAACAGGACCACCATCCACACACTGGCAGGGGGCGGGGGAATGGCAGGGGGGCACAAAGCACTCGACCGAATGGGTTTAACACAACTAACATGAAAGGTGGGGTGGACATGAATGGACAGGGGGAGACAAAGACGAACCGAGACCAGATTGATGACCTTGGAGACCGGGAACAGACCATCAAACCTGGGAGCCAACTTCCTGGGCACGACCATGAAGAGACAGGTGGCGAGTCGAGAGCCAAACTTTCTGACCCGTAACATAAGGCGGCGCAATTGACCTCTTGCGGTCCGAGGTGGCTTTGTAGGACGCTGTGGAACGCAGAAGAATCTTACATGCCCGCTCCCAGGTTCGACGACAATGAAGGATAAGACTAAGCGCCGAAGGTACTGGGGAGTTAAGATCAACCGAGGAGAAGAGTGCGGGCTGATGACCAAAAACCACATGAAATGGAGAGAGGAGGGCAAGCTGTTATGAGCAAGTTCAACCCATGAGAGCTGATCTGACCAGGAGGAGGGATTACATCATGCTAGCAACTGAAGCCCCTTCTCCAACTCTTGATTCAACCACTCCGCCTGCCCATTGGCCTGTGGATGGTAGCCGGAGGTTAAACTGGAAGTGACCCCGAGGAGATGGCAAAACTCCCTCCAAAAATGGGACACGAACTGTGGACTCCGGTCTGATACAATGTCCTGAGGTAACCCGTGTAATCGGAAGATGTGACAGGACCACTCTTAGAGAAACGATCGACGACGGTCAGGACAACCGTATGCCCCTTAGAAGGTGGGAAACCGGTCACAAAATCCATAGCTATGTGAGTCCAAGGACGAATCACAATTGGCAATGGCTGAATAGCGCCTGCGGGCGGTTGGTTGGTCGATTTGTGCATGGCACATGACTGACAAGCGGCCACATAATCTGAGACGTCTTTGACTAGCCCTGGCCACCAAAACCTCCGCTGCACATTGTACACGGTTTTCTTTCTACCTGGATGACAGAACATGCGGGTGTCGTGACACCAACGAATGGTTTCGCCCCGGAGGGCCGGAGGAACAAAAAGCTTCCCCTGCGGACAGCCAGCGGGAGCGGGCGCATCACCCACAGCTGATTTGATGTGGTTCTCTATGTCTCAAGTTAGGGTAGCTACAAAACAGGAAGGAGGCAGGATAGTTTCGGGCTCTATGGGTGCATTCCCCGGGTCCTCTAGTCGGGATAAAGCGTTGGGTTTTCCGTTCTTGGTACCCGGACAGGATGAAGTTAAATTGACAGAAAAATATTGCCCAACGGGCCTGTCGGGGGTTAAGACGCTTGGCAATGCGGAGATATTCGAGATTTTTATGGTCGGTGTAGACTATGAATCGGTTTTGTGCCCCCTCCAACCAGTGCCGCCACTCCTCCAAAGCCGCTTTGACCGCTAACAGTTCGCGATCGCTTATACCATAATTACGTTCAGCCGGGGACAGCTTTTTGGACAAAAAGGCGCATGGATGCAACCTATTGTCAGTAGGGTCTTTCTGGGACAAGACTGCCCCCACACCCACATTGGAGGCATCGACTTCGACCACAAACTGCCGAGCGGAATCAGGGAGGAGCAGCACAGGGGCCGTGGTGAAGCGATTCTTTAGGGCTCGGAACGCCTCATCACACTCCGGCGTCCAGACGAACGGACGGAGGGATGAGGTTACTGCATGAAGCGGAGCTGCAACAGTACTAAAACCACGGATGAACTTGCGGTAGAAGTTGGCAAACCCCAAGAATCGCTGAACCTCTTTGCGGGATGAGGGAACTGCCCACTCCCGCACCGCCGTCACCTTAGCAGGGTCCATCTTGATTTTGCCCTTGGAAATAACAAAACCAAAAAAGAGATCGTGGATCTATGGAATTCACACTTTTCCGTCTTCACGAACAGCCCATTCTGCAACAAGGTTTGTAATACCTGACGGACTTGATGTGTGCGCGTAACCGGGTCACGGGAAAATATCAGGATGTCATCTAAATAAACAAAGACGAATTTATTAAGAAATTCCCGAAGTACATCGTTGATGAGATTCTGAAATACTGCAGGCGCATTAGTGAGTCCGAATGGCATTACTAAGTATTCATAGTGCCTGGAGGGGGTGTTGAAGGCCGTTTTCCATTTGTCCCATTGTCTTATCCGGACTAAGTTGTACGCGTTTCGTAGGTCAAGCTTGGTAAAAATTGTGGCCCCTTCTAACAACTCGAACACTGATGAGACTAGCGGGAGTGGGTAACGGTTCTTAATCGTGATGTCATTTAAACCCCGGTAGTCTATACAGGGACGGAGCGTCTTATCTTTCTTTTCCACAAAAAAGAAACCTGCCCCGGCGGGTGATGAAGAAAGACGGATCAACCCCGTAGCCAAAGACTCCTGAATATATTCATTCATGGCGTGATGTTCAGGAGCTGAAAGAGAAAAGAGCTTTCCCCGAGGCTGAGACGTCCCGGGGAGGAGCTCGATTGCACAATCATAATCGCGATGGGGTGGTAACGATTTAGCTCTGGTCTTGCTGAAAACAGCTGCTAGGTCATGGTAGCATTCTGGGACTCCAGTGAGATCCAGATCAGAACCCTGAGGAGTACAGAAGGAATTATTCAGGCACACATTATTACATGCAGGGCTCCATGAAACAATCTCACTTTATACCCAATCAAAATTGGGCCCATGACGTTGTAACCAGGGGTCCCCCAGTATAATTGGGCGAGTCATCTGATCCAGTACATGAAAACTGATGGATTCTGAGTGTATGTGGGAAATTATCATTTTAACCGGCTGAGTACGGTGTGTGATTTGGCCCAAAACATGCCCATCTACTGCACGTACCACCAGTGGACGAGAGATCTTAAACAGCTTAAGGTGAAGGAACCTAGCGAGAGAGGACAAAATCAAATTGGCATCAGAACCAGAATCAACAAATGCAGATATGGCTATGGTGGAGTGGTCAGATATTAATTTGGCTGGGACAATATTTTGAGATGAAACAGAAGAAATGGAATTGAGAGGGGGGTTAGTGGTTACAACGCGCTTTTCAACTTTTGTTCAGAATCAGCTTCTTATCACTGGTAACGACGCGGCTTTCCCCTCACTCATTCTGACAGCTTCACAGTGCTTTAAACAGTGTGGACGCTGAGCATCCACAGAGTTCAATAGTGACACAAAGCATGCAGCGAAACGAGACGAGTCATTGGATAAATGCTGGGCTTTGTCCCGCCCATCGGACGCTCAGCGTGTCTGGGGGTCTATGGGGCAGTGGGCTGGCCTCGGCTGGCCCGGATGCTCAGCTTCTGCATGATGACTGGATGATCTGTCTGAGGCTGAATCCCTTTTTGATTGACAGCGAAATGAGCAAATCAGCGATCTTTTGGTGTAAACATCCGTGGGAGCATTTTTTAATTTTCATTCTGTTCTGAGTTGAACCGGAGACTTTCCTAATCCTCTTAGCGGCATTTTCTTTGTTAAAAATGACAAGCGACAAATCGAGCTTCTATTTCTGGTGTTTTTTTTTTGTTGTTTTTTTTGTAGCTGCTTGTGTTTGGAGACTGACTTCTATCACTCTTTCTAGGGTTGCCAACTCTCTGAAAAATAAATAAGGGACACCGACCGGCCGACTGACCATTGCCTTCACCCTTCCCAGCGTCTGTGTGAAACGATTTTTAACCATTTGACTGTTGACTTGACCCTGAATTTAGGTAGATGCATACATGCATTTGTTCTGATATGAACACGTGGAAAACGAATTATTATTTAGCAATTTATTTTTAGTGCAAAATAAATTTTCACTCACAATTTCAATATGAGCATTCTGTCTTCTTTAAAAATAAATCTCTGTAGTGCTATTGCTTAACTTAAAATTGTATAAATTAACAAAAAAAACAATAGAAAATTTGCATCATCCAAAACAATGTAACAGTGCAAAACAATGTAACAGTGCACATTTACACATTTAGTGTAATAAAAAGTGCAAAAAATAAAGTCTGAAAAGTAAACAATACTGTTGTCGCGCACCTTTTCCACCCAGCCATTTTCCTTTTCTCATTCTCCCCTGTATTTTTGCATTCTTTTTTGTTTGTTTTTTTTTTTAGGAGGAGGAGTAACGACGTTACAGACATTGCTGTCCGTAGGCATATCTGCAGTGCCAGTGTCGGTGTCTGTATCGATATCAGCCATGCTGATTTGTTATTGTCATCCAGCGACCGTCGTCGGCTCATGACGTTGGTATCGTCTTGCGAGCAGATGTCCCTCGACCAATGAGATAAGAGTGATTCTGTATTGTCAACTCGTGTCTGTCAGCTCATTGGTGAAAAGCAGGAGAGAGGCTGGGATCAAATTTACCGTAGGTTTCCATATAAAGCGCCAGTCAATTCCATTGACATTTTACAGACTTTTTGATTCTCACAGAAATACGGGACAAACTGCGTCCCGTTTCAGGTCAATACGGAACGCACACTTTTATTTCCAAATAAGGTACGATTCTGTTTTTCAAGGGACGGTTGGCAACCCTAACTCTTTCTGACTTCTATCGCAGTTTCTGTCCCTACCGAGCAGCAGGTGCTGCTGAGCTCCTCCACCGTCACAAAGCTCTCACAGGCGGACAAACTTCACACTAGCCTCGCGCCAGTCCCAGCTAGTGAGCTAGCTAGGTAGCAAGCTGCACATAATGGCAGACAATTTGAATGTTGTGGACCGGATTTTGGCGAAGCCATTTGATAGTCTTCCTTACGAAGAAGCCATGGCTGCTGTCATGGCTTCAGCTCTCAATGGTTTACAGGCCAAAGTTAAAGCAATAGCCCCCAGTGCAATGTTTGTGCATTGCTATGCACACAGACTGAATCTGGTTCTGTCTCAGGGGCTAAATGCTTATCTGACTGCAGAATATTTTTTGCATCACTCTCTGGGTTTGCCACATTTTTCTCAAAGTCCACAAAGAGGATTTCTTTTCTTGAGTCTGCAGGCTGCTCAAGGTTGCCCAGAAATGCTCCTACTCGATGGAATTTCACATCACAGATAGTGAGCACTGTGCCCTCCTGCAAACTTTTGAGATGATGATCATTGCAGATAAGTGCATGGATGATGACACATAAAACCGGAAATTTGTTCTTGAAAATAGCTGTTGTGAGTTAATTTGTGGGATTGTGGGTGTTCTGGATGAAGTTGGTGTTTTCATGGGTGGTGGGGCAGAGGTGGTGGCCATGTTAGTGTGCGGGGGGGGGGGCACGCAGGGGGTTTCGCCCGGGGAGTAAATCACTCTAGGACCGCCACTGGATCCATCACCTCATTCTGATTGAGCCTCTTTCTTGTGCAGTTACTCAGTTATTGAGAACTGCTTAAAACAAATTTGGCATAGTACAGCGCCATGCTGTTTCTGTTTCTTAATGGTTGATGTTAATTACGTCTAAGACACTTCAAAATGTTAAAGCACCCATCCTCGACTTGTGTAAAACCAAGTGGCAAAAAGCAATGACAAATTCTGCAACCAATGTTCTGTGAAAATTATCTGAAAAATAATTGAAAAACTGAAAAAGTTGAGAAAAACCTGACAACACCACAAAATACTTTTGATTCAAGTGCATGAAATAAATACATACTCTTGACATTTGATTTAACAAGAATTTAACAAATACTTTGACTTTGAAAATTTTGACGGTAAAAATGTTTGGAATTGGAAACTAGTGTTGGCGGAGGTTTGTGCTTTATGACTGCTGTGCTCTATTTTGTATTTATATCTGAAAATATTGCTCAGGGCAGTGAACACAGGTGTACAGCTGTAAAAGAAAGTAGGATCCCACTGAAAGACAGATATACCCTTTAATATTAGGTTCAGGATTAGTTACTAGGTGGGACAGAAGCGGCTGTTTCCTTTTAAAGTAGGTGAGATGCTTTTCTAGGTAGGATTTTACACATTTCTCTGTATCACTGCAAAACCTCGTTGGCAATACATTTTAAGGCTTTTGTTTTATCTGCTGGACAAAATGCAGCAGGTTCTTAGTAGCAATAGCTTAAGTTCAAAGTTACGGCCCTCATAGGGGAGCCCCAATAAGAGCAATCCAGATTGCAATTCAATATTCTTATTAAAAATGAGGCATAGTTTGCTTGTTATATTCATACTACATTGCAAAATAAGATGGCATGAACACATAAAATGACAAAAATGGGCCTTCTGAGAGTACAACACTCACACCCTGCCAGTTTCACACAGTCATACAAAGGGATTGTTTGTGACTCAGTAACCGATGTGGCCTTGACATTTTATCCATTCTGCTCAGATCTGGACCACTTTATCCTTGACACAGACAAATCTTGTGTTAAACCCATATTGTGTCCAAGTAGTTTGCTGAGCAGTTATGACTTTGTCCTTTCAAGGTTAGCCATTATTAACAATAATGTGACCAAGAGAAAAGTAATATATCATTTCAGGATTTTTGAATGAGTGAATGGATTTATTTATTCAGCACACAGATGAACAATAACAACAAATCATAAAAAGAACAACTTAACAGTGTACCTGTGTGGCTGAAAGGGTGTAGGCAGAAGTGAAGCTTATACAGTTGTATGCAAAAGTTTGGGTACCCCTGATAATTTTCATGATTTTCCTTTATAAATCATTAGTTATTTGGATCAGCAATTACAGTTATATATATCATATAGCAGACAAACACAATGATATTTGAGAAGTGAAGTAAAGTTTATAGGATTTACAGAAAGTGTGCAATAATTCTGTAAACAAAATTAGGCATGTGCCTAAGTTTGGGCACCTCAACAGCAAAATACATCAGTATTTAATAGATCCTCCTTTTGCAGAAACAGCCTCTAAACACTTCCTATAGCTTCCAATGAGAGTCTGGATTCTGGTTGAAGGTATTTTGGACCATTTTTCTTTACAAAACATCTCAGGTTTGTTGGTTTCCGAGCATGGACAGCCTGCTTAAAATCACACCACAGATTTTCAATAATATTCAGGTCTGGGAACTGAGATGGCCATTCCAGAACATTGTACTTGTACAGGGTCGCTGTCTTGTTGAAAGATCCAGCCCCAGCAAAATTTCAACTTTGTCAGTGATTCGTGAACATTGTTCTCAAGAATCTGCTGATATTGACTGGAATCCATGTGGCCCTCAACTTTAACAAGATTCCCATTACCTGCACTGGCCACACAGCCCCACAGCATGATGGATCCACCTCCAAATTTTATTGTAGGTAGCGAGTGTTTTTCTTGGAATTCTTTTTCAGCTATGCATATCGCCCCTTGTTATGTCCTAATAACTCAATTTTACTTTCATCAGTCCACAGCACCTTTTTCCAAAATGAAGCTGGCTTGCTCAAATGTGCTTTAGCATACCTCAAGTGACTCTGTTTGTGGCGTGTATGCAGAAAAGGCTTCCTCTACGTTACAGCATCTCTTTGTGCAAAGTGCGCTGTATAGTTGAATGATGCACAGTGACAGCAAGATCTATCTGCAGCAAGATCATGTTGTGGTCTTTGGAGCAGGTCTGTAGGTTGACTATGACTGTTCTCACCATCCTTCATTTCAGCTTATCTGAGATTTTTCTTGGCTTGCCACTTTGGGCCTTAACTAATACTGTGCCTGCGGTCTCCCATTTCCTCACTATGTTCCTCACAGTGGAAACTGGAAATCTCTGAGATAGCTTTTTGTATCCTTCCCCTAAACCATGATGTTGAACAATCTTTGTTTTCAGGTCATTTGAGAGTTGTTTAGAGGCTTCCATGTTGCCACTCATTAGAAGAGATGCAAAGAGGGGAAACATTTGCAAATGGCCACCTTAAATACCCTTTCTCATGATTGGATTCACCTGTGTAAGGAGGTCAAGGGTCAATGAGCTTACCAAACCAATTTTGTGTTCCAATAATTAGTGCTAAATGTATTCAAATCAATAAAATTTATGCACGTCTAATTTTGTTTAAATAATTATTGCACACTTTCTGGAAATACTAGAAACTTCATTTCACTTCTCAAATATCAGTGTGTTTGTCTGCTGCATGATATATTTAACTGAAATTTCTGATCCAGACAATCAATGATTTATAAAGGAAAATCATGAAAATTATCAGGGGTATCCAAACTTTTGCATGCAACTGTAAATGTGCATGAACAATATAACATAATCAATGCACCAAAATTTCAAAACACAACCAAACAAGCAATTGTGCACAATCCTAAACACAATAACAAAATCGGTAAACCTAATTCTTCAAACTATAACAAATATTTTTATTATTTGTAAAGCTTTTTAAAGCCAACTGCACACCCAGTAACAACAACGGTGGGAATGCCACCTCCACCTCTCACTCAATATGTGATGAGTACCGCAGTGATTCCTCAGGGGAAAAGAGTGCTGTCCTGCACTCACTCAGCTTCCACAGAAAGAGGAACCGGTACTCCTGCAAACACTCACAATATACAGATATATTGTAACACAAAACGGCTGAGGATATTACCTTCAATGAAGTACGTTATCTCGGCGATGAGGTGGAGATGACGTCTGGGTTTTATGGAGTGAGATGATGAAGAATGAGTGACAGCTGTCAGGAAGTAATGAGTAACAGCTGTCACTCCCGGCTGTGTCCGTGGCGGCAGCGTCCTCTCGTGCCTGAAGCCCGCACTTCAGGCAGGGCGCCCTCTGGTGGTGGGCCAGCAGTACCTCCTCTTCTGGCGGCCCACACAACAGTTTTGGTGGGATACAGGCTCCAGCGCAACCCCTAGTGGGACAACACCACAGTGGAACATAGAAGGCCTAGAAAGCTGACTCCTGATACTGCATATATATTGCAAATCTGCTTCCATAGTCACTGTGGTGCTGACTCTATGCTTATTTATGTCATGCACTCTGGCTTCTAGAGCAGAAGAAACAGTCTGTCTGTAAATATAACTCAAAACTCTGGACTTTTTATGATATAAATGATGAAGCAGTCACTGAATGCATAATGCTTTCTGGCATCACTTATGATTTTATTCCCAACAGGACTCATTTAGTGTGAAATATATAAATATGAAATATATTCCTTTTACTAACAAAAAAAAGCAAAATTCATTCCAAATGAAATAATCGCTCACTGAATGCATATCAAAGCACTGCTCGGCGGTCGGCTGATGGGTGAAGCTTTGCACTTGTTGAAAAATGTAAGGCTTAAGTACGGAGAGGCTCGCGTGTGGTTGCTGTGGGTGCAGACTGATGTTTCCCTGCTTCATGTGTTCTTTAGCTGCTGTAGAAAATGTACTGTCACATAAAAGTCAACCGTGACAGCAGAGTTTATACCGGGACCAGGGAGGGAAAGGGAGAGGGGTGGTGAGTGAGAACAGCAGTGAATTGGACACGGTGATATGGGCAGAGGAGCCGAGCGGGTGGAAATGAGATAGGACATCTTCATTTAGTCTTAACATCTGCCGAGCTCTGCGGTGCAACCTGCTCTGCTCAGGCAGACAGGCTCAGCTTCCACACTGACAGATGGATTTAGACTTTTAGACTCACACACTTGGCAATATTCTGTGCCTCAGGTGAGGTTTGAGAATTTGGTATTGAATCAAGCATATCAAACTGGTTTGGGGATATGAAAAGTTGGTGCGTAAATGGGATTTTCTGTTTTAATTAGTCATGCGCGGCTATATTGCACCGGTATGCTTTGTGCCTTCACGCTGTAAATTGTGTGCATTTCTCAATTAACTGTTATGAAAAGAAGGAGAGTGGAAAAAGAAAGGGCAGCTGTGACAGGAGGGACGTGACAGCAAGCCAGCATGAGCTGGGTTGAGCCTCGGCTGTGCATGATTAAGACAAAATAAAAATGTAAAATATGTTTGTCATTTAGCCCATTAATTCTTGTGATATATGTGCATCTGGCTGACTTCAGCACAAGTGACAAGGTGGGAGCGTCACAGTCAATCACTGCCCGTTGAAAGAAGGCACATACACAGGCAGATCTACGGTGAGGCCTGGTTGGGCTGGAACCACCAACCACCCACAAAATGTATTTTGTATCAGTCCCACAATAACCTCAGCAGAAAATTGACATTTTCCACTTTAGTGGTGCACCTTAGCTAAAATTTCCAGAACAATAGTTCAGTTTGTGATAAAAGCATGAAATTTGGCACACATATTCTAAGTTAATTCATGTTTATTTTCAGATATGGAGCCATCCTGGAGCTGACCTCTAATGAGCTACAGGGGTCAATAAAGAATTACACAGGGGTCAAAATTTAAAAATGCTCCAATCATGTTGAAAACTATACCACATTATTTGTGTAACCATAAGGATTCCAAAAATGTATAGTTTGGACTATCTATGACTGAATTCCATGAAGTTATGGGGTAAAAACAAAAACATTTGTGACAAAAGTCAGTTTCAGTTTGTACAGGGGTGAAAAGTTAAAGTTACTTAAATACTGCAAATTCACACAATGCTCACAACAACAAATATGGATTGCAAATCACCAGAACACAGCAGAAGCACTAACAACACAAAAAGAGGTAGTAAAATTGATTCAGGTACTTTTTGTGAATGTAAATGTAATTTTATGCGTTGTGGCCTATCAATTTTCAAAAACAATTTTCCAACATGAATTCTGCAGGAAAAAAAACATACATGTGCATGATTTAACTTTTTTTTTTTAAGTGAATTTTAGCTCACACAGTGGGAGATCATGGAGTGAGAGTAGTGGCCTCTGTGTGTTTGTGTATCTGGAGCACAAGTTGAAATCCAGAAAGAGCTGACGTTCATCTTTGGTTACTTGAGGATTCAAGTCGCAAAAACAGCAAGATGATCGGACCAATATTTCTTGAGAATTTTTGGAAACAACAAGCCTGTTTATGTCGCAATTCCACAACAAGAGCCTGTATTTCAAAATAAAAGCCTGTGAGATTGCTGCAGACCTGACAGAATTCATCAGTTTGTCCATTCTCTGGACATTTTCTGTATGGATGTGACCCCAAACCCAGAGTTAACATGTTCACACTCTGGATAAAACAGCAGAAATGTGCCTCAAAAAATAAATAAACAAAAAAGGAAAAAAGAAAAAAAGAAAAAAGAAATTGAATCTAATGTGAACACTGTCACAGAGCAACTTCACTTATTTCTAATTTCTTTACATGGAATATTGGTCAAGCATCTTCACAAAAGCTTATTGATGACTAAAATTCATTTTAGAAAATTAAACACAACTGAAAACAGATGAAACCTTCAGTAAAGACTCATAAAAGCCAAGAAATTTTTCCATGTCAATACTTTAAAAATGTAGCATAACTGTAAACAGATTTTCCCTAAAAGTCAGCTGACCTCCGTATATCGTACAAATGACCACATCTAGACCCCGAGGTTCGCTACGGGTCAACGTCCTAGTTTCTTCTGTCTTGCAGAGTAGCAGCGTGTGTTATATACAGTTTAACTTCTTGTTTTGGTGTGTGGTTTTGTCAGAGTATTTGGTAAAAACAGATTTGGCTCCTTCAGAGAAATGAAAGAGAGCGAGGGAGGACGAGAGAGTATATAGGAATGTAAAACAACAAATAGGAAAAAACAAAGGCTCCCCTCTGATTGAATCTGTTGAGGCGTGGCATTGAGATAGATCACAAACAGTGGTGTATGTGTGTATGTGTGTGTGTGTGTCTGTGTGTGCGTGTGTATCCGCATCCCCGGCTTATCTGACGGTTATACAAAGTAGAAAAAGAGGGAAATTCTCTCTTTCTGAAAGACAAGTGTCAACTTATATTTGTGTGCATTGGTTTATTCGTGCGTGTGTGCGTACATGATAAAGCCATTAGTGTGTGCATCAGCATCCATGCGACCCAGTGTATGTGATTAGATATTTACGCTGTGCTGCAGTGTGTGATGAAGTGCAGTTTAAAGTGGTGGCTTCACGCTACGCTGCGTTCTGGACTGTGCAATCACAGCAACACACACAGGTGGAGGCGGCAGCAGACATCGAAGCACTGCACCTCTCTCTACGCGTTAAAGGAACTCTACGGCTTTGTCCTGTTCACAAACCCACTCACACAAAACTCCCTGATTTTAAAGTAACTTTACAAAAAACACTTTTAATAAAAAGAAATGAAGACTCACTCGCACTGACAGGCAATTAAAAGAAAATCACCAACTACACCTGAAAGAATTTTGTTAGTTTACAGCGCTTAAAAAATAATGAGACTTTATCATAAAGTTGAATGAAATGTCTCAATGTTGTCTGAACTTTTTGGAGCTTTGATTTTGTATCGAAATCTGTGTTACCCACTTAAAAACGTCATCAGCAGATATCACTGAAACCTTACGTACTGTAAACCCGAAAGAGCCTTGAGCAACTGAATAGCATTTAAAAAATTATCCTTTTTTTAATTTGTGCTTTTTAAACTTAATTGCTTTTTAACACAATTGGCAGGGGTGACAATTTTTATCGCTCCCAAGCTATTAAATTTGGCGATGCTGATTGGCCAAATATTTATTATTTTTCTTTAGCAACCACACACACTTGGTCATTTCGCTGCACTTCAAGGGGCACTTTGAGTTGATCCCCCAAGAAGAGAAAGAAGAAGAAACCTCAAGCAGACCAGACTCAAAGGGGTGACGTTGGGCCATTCTAACAGTTACAAGGTTTTTGCAATGTTTTACAAAGCTGAAGAGACAGAAAACAAGAAATCAAACAACACAACTTTCCACAAGAAAAAAGTTTCATTTGATGAGAAGTCCCTGCAGGTGTTTGCACCACAGGCAGGGGTCATCCAGACTTCCTCATGCCGCCAGTTTTACAGGTGTATGTTCACATGATATCATTGTGTCTGGTCTTTGCTCTAAACCAGTTCTCTATCATAAGTCCTCTGCTGTAGTTTTAAGAACAACATGTTGTGTAACTGGACCCCTGATGCTCCACATTCATGTCTCACTTTATTTTCCCAGTAGACCATCCGTGTTTGTCTCTCATACAGGCAGTTATTTCATGACTGTGTACGCATACAGAGACGTGCGTTGACGGATTTATAGGCCCCTCACATATGGTACAGCAATCAAGGAATCACCCCCAACTCATATCCTCGTGTCCAATCAGAAACACCAGACAGAAAGAAAGAAGGAACGAGACGAGTGGGGCAGAGAACAAATAAAAATTACAGAGTTGAATTATGAGAGAAAAAGGAAGGCAGAGGGAGCGAAAACGTGCAGGCACCATAAAGATGAAGTGCTGAAAGAAAGAGTTACAATATGAAAAGAATGCTCAGATGTTGAGAAAGTTTTGATGAATACGGTGCACAGGGTTTGAGGAGAGACATGAAAGAAATTGTGAAATAGTAAAAACAGATGACAGGTTTCCTAGTATTACTCTTTATTACTGGGTAAGCAGGGGTGGTGGCCAAGTCGTTAATGTGCTTGGTTTCAGTGCAGAAGGTTCCGGGTTCAAATCCCACCCCTGCCACATTTCTCCATGTAATGTGGAGTTGCGTCAGGAAGGGCATCCGGTCTAAAACCTGTGCCAATTCAACATGCAGATCCACCTTGGATTTGCTGTGGCGACCCCGAGTGCAAACAAGGGAGCAGCCGAAGGGACTTACTTTTACTCTTTATTACTGGGGGTGAGGTGTGCCATAGTTTATAAGTCATTGCTACATCTGCTAACCACACCTAGCATTGATACATGATGTCGCATGTTAGCTGTCAGCATTAGCACACAGTCACACTAACCACAGTTGATGCTAACTGCAGGTAAAGCTATTGGTCAGACAGTAAATTATACAATGAAAATCCGGGAAGGTTTTTTTTTTTCCTTTCTTTTTTTTAAACACCGGATGCCCTTTCTGACACACCTCCATGTTATGTGGTGATTGGGTGTGGCTGGTCTTCAAAAAGCAACCTTCTGCTCTGGAAATGCACGTCACCATACTGCCAAATAGCAGCAGGTAATAACCACATACGTATTATTGCTTGAACCCTTCAAACTGTTGCTTTTTTGGGGGGAGGGGGGGTCCATGTCCCCCTCAACCCTGACACCACCCCCATACCCCTGTAATTTGAAAAATACCATGAGGGTGATTCTTAGACTACGGGCACTTATTATGTCCTTTGATCATATTGTATGAAAAACAGAAAAAAGGGGAAATTTCACACTTTTATAGGTATCTTTACAATGAAAGTGTGTTAAGAAATTTGTTCTAGTAGTCTATGATGATAGAGAAGCTTGAATCTTCGACTGGACTGGGTTGCTTGACGTGAGTCTATGTGAGTCTCTACGTGAGTTTCTACGTGAGTCTAGTCTATGATGACTTTTTCACCTTTTTTTCAGCATCATTATATGCAAATATTGCCGTTTTGTGCTTGCCCCACACCCAGACTTTTGATCTTCAATGATAAAAATGAATGGTAAAGAAACATTTTTTCTAATGTTTTAAAATATCTCTGAATAAAATATCAGTAAAATAATCAAAACATAATTGGGGTATTCAATGTCATACAACTGTTGTGATTTTTTTTTAAACAAAATGTAGTTGTCCAACACTATTGCCGTAATTTCCACTACAACACTGTAATGTCCCTTTAAACAGTTTGTATGAAAGATTGTTTGGGTAGTTTCTATGGAGATAAACAGTGACATCAGAGCACATGTATATAGCGCCAAATCACAACAAACAGTTGCCCCAAGGCGCTTTATATTGTAAGGCAATGGTGTGATGGAAATTACATTTACAAGGCCAATAGTGCCCGTAGTTAAAGAATCACCCATGAGTGTTAACCAGGCTTAGTGTCAAACGCTTACTGTGTTGAGTTGGACTGCTTATGCTAGGGAGGGTCCACTGGTCCTAACCTCTTTATATTATTTGAATTATTTGATGGTGTATATTACAACCCCTAACTGATTTTCAAGTTCACAAATAAATGTAATACTTTCAAATAGCTAACAAACCAGATCCAGTTTTGTTCAATTTACAAAAATAAAGCATATGATTCTGTTGACATACACCATTAGTCACCTAATTGAACTGTTGTCTATAAATCTGTTGAATTAAAAATCAACAAATAATTCACCATTATTAAATTTTTTTTTTTTTATTGTCACACTTTCATAACATTACTTAACTTACTTTAGTGCAACATATAGCCTACCATAAATATAAAAACAACTTCAACATGCTCTCCTTAATACGAGGACTAGTGGACCCTAGGACTAGTGGGAGGTTCATGCTTATACAAATAATGAATCTTTTTGAGTTAAATGGTACGAATATTTCATGAGGTGAAGATGGACATTCCAGCTTTCACCGAATTAAATATTTGTTTCATTAAAAGAATGGAAAAACATTATTTTTTATATAACAGTGAAAATAGATCCGTGTCATTTGATATTTTATTAATTTATAAACTCAGCCGTTATATAATAACTGCTAATGCATGACAACATATAGGAGCGCTATCCACGGTTAGCATCTTCTTAAATATGTCCTGCCAGTAGTCATGCACACTATGTCAACAAAACACTGTGTGAATGAATGCTGCACAGGTTAAGGTAGAACAAGTAAAGTCAGAATAAGAAATGAATGTGACACTGAAGGGAAGAAAAGTGGATGGAAACATTGTTTGCAAGATTCATGTGGGCTATTACAGTGATGCATGTGGCCCCAGTTCAAGGGCATCTGTACTGCATTCTCTGTGTGTATCTGGATTTGCATTAGGAAAGACAGTGGATATAAAATTTGTGCCAAATCAACATAATAGAACCCCTATGGCAACCGTGCGCGCAAAAGAGAAGTCCAAAGGAATTCATTGTAAATGTGTTCACCTGTTGCTTATATTTATTAGGTTGTAAATCTTTACCTTTATGAAGTGTAGAGTTGGGCTACCAGTATGTAGACATGGGTTCAGTCACCTGTCTGTGTCCTTGGACAAGACACTTCATCTGAATTGCTTCAGTTTGCCAAGCTGTAAATGGGTACTGGCCATGGCTGGAGAAGTAACCTGTATTGGACATCCGCAAACTTTCATCCAGAACTACTTTGGGGGAGGTGATGGTCCAGTGGTTAAAGCGTTGGGCTTGAGACCAGAAGATCCTCGATTCAAATCCCAGCTTGACTGGAAAATCACTAGGGGCCCTTGCAAGGCATTATTTGTAAAGTGCTTTGAGCATCTGATGCAGATGGAAAAGCACTATATAAATGAAGTCCATTTAAATAGAGGAAAGTAAACTGTGGCGTTCCTCCATCCTCACTGGTCTGCAATTTCAATTTATTTAGTTTATATAGTGCCAAATCACAACAAAGCTGCCTCAAGGTGCTTCACACAAGTAAGGTCTAACCTTACCAACCCCTAGAGCAAACACACAGGTGACAGTGGTAAGGAAAAACTCCCTCTAATGATATTGAGGAAGGAACCTCAAGCAGGCCAGACTCAGAGGCCATTAGGCCATTCTACCAAAAAGGTTACAGTACCGAACACAACACAACAGCAATTGATGAGAGTTCTTCCAGGCGCCCAGTCCACCATTGGGGGTTGGGTGGGAGGGGCATCTAATCCAGCACGTTGATCCAGGTACATCTCAGACAGAGATAAAAAGAAAGCATAATCACTTGGCAAGAAAAACTGCACTTAAGGTATAATTTGTCAGTGTTTTCCTGCGCTTGGAAAAATGCAGTATGTCCACAAGGTATAAAAAGGAAGGACATTTTTTGGAACATAATCCATATTATACATACCCATTTTTTTTTTTCTACAAATGTAGAAAGCCTTTTTTCACTTTACCTTTCAGCATTGCAAGATGGGGATTTTCCAACAATTGGTCATGAAATAATGGATTTGTGTGTGTGTAACCAGATCCACAAATGTGTAAAAAAAATGTGTGTGTTAGCAGATCCACAAATGTGTAAAAAAAAAAAAAAAAGGTGTGTGTGTGTGTGTGTGTGTGTGTGTGTGTGCGCATCTACTTTGATTCGTGTGTGTGTAACCAGATCCACAAATGTGTAAAAAAATCTTTGTGTGTATTTCAGTTTCTGTGTGTAACCAGATCCACAAATGTGTAAAAAAAAAAAAATGTGTGTTAGCAGATCCACAAATGTGTAACAAAAAAAATGTGTGTGTGTGTGTGTGTGTGTGTGTGTGTGTGTGTGTGTGTGTGTGTGTGTGTGTGTGTGTGTGTGTGTGTGCGCGCATCTACTTTGATTCGTGTGTGTGTAACCAGATCCACAAATGTGTAAAAAAAAATGTGTGTATTTCAGTTTGTGTAACCAGATCCACAAATGTGTAAATTTTGCTACACTCCTGCCACGTTAAATCTGTAAATGCATGAGTGTAGCAAAAGTAAGAACACAGCCAATAAACACACACACACACACACACACACACACACACACACACACAGATTTTTTTTTATAAATTTGTATACACACGAAATTCACATTTGCAAATATGTTTGCTACAATAATGGCCCCATAGAAATCATGAAAAAAATGTGAAGAAATATAATAGTGGGCATTAAGTGAAAATAAGCCAATCAGGTATCTGAGAGTTGTTAAAGCTTTGGGGATGATGCCGTTTAACGGTCAATTACATGTTGGCAGAGCGATGCCCTCGAGGCACCCTTAGGGTTCAGTGTTTTAAAATAAATTGAGAAGCATTTTTTGCACTCAGTCAAATAAAAGAATAAATAAATAAATGAAACAGGTTGCTGTGTGCATGGAGTCTCTTGCTTGGGGGGTGGAAAGCTGCACACTAAAAGGGCAGATTGGACTATTGGACTCAGCAGTCAAACAAAAATATCTATTTCATTTCTAATATTCAAAGTGAAGTAAAATGCGATGAAGAGGAAAGTAAACCACAAATAGCAGCAGGCTTACATCAGTGCTCACACACACAGTCAGCTACCAACTACACTGTGATGGGCAACTTAAAGCAGCAGTAACGGGAAGTATAAAGTCCTTTAAAACATACTGCGA
The DNA here is from genome assembly GCF_902500255.1 of Thalassophryne amazonica. Classification (NCBI taxonomy): domain Eukaryota; kingdom Metazoa; phylum Chordata; class Actinopteri; order Batrachoidiformes; family Batrachoididae; genus Thalassophryne; species Thalassophryne amazonica. The sequence continues at coordinate 44,167,117 of NC_047106.1, forward strand.
ATTACAATGTTGCTTAGAAAGATTTTACTGCACATCTTCAGATAATTTTACACGTTGCTTAAAAAAATACAATCTTAGAATGTGTGGTTTTTGAGGTTTTCACCTGACAGACAGACTAACATATTACAGACATGGGCCTGAGAGAACACTGAAAAAAATGATACTTTGGATCAACTTAAAAAAATTGATGTAATTTGTTACAGCTAATTTTTTTTAGTTTCTCACAATGTATATTTATGATTTTGTAAAGTGATTCCAGCAACTGGAAATCACAATTTTGCATTAGACCAATGTAAATAAGTACTTTGAATGCAGTGCACTGATGTTTCACTTTTTTCAGTGAACGATGGTATTGATAAGTGAAACCATACAATGTATCAAAATGTCTCTAATGCAGATTTTTTTTATTTTTTTTATTTCAACTACGCTCATGAAAATGTATCCATACTCAACAAAACGTGTTTGTGGCAAATGCATGCACTGTTTTAGTACATCTTCATCATTTTATGATTCAGATGATGCACAAGCACAACTCGAATCCATCATGTGGAGAACATTCTGCTGCACGCGTACGTCCATGCTCCAAACACACAAACATTAATGAAAGCATGAGCACTGCACTACAGTCGCTGCCTGTAAGCGTCACTCCGTGTAGCATCCTCTGGGTGGAACTTTTATACACCCAGTTTATTGACTCCAGTCTCTAGCGTGAATATTAAATGATTTATAGCTTCGGAAAGTTGGCAATCCACGGAAATTGTGAAAGAAATAGAAACCTAATGTGTGCTTCCGCTGTGCATCTTCTGTACAGCCACCGGTGACCATGGAGTCTTGTGCATCCATTGTGCTTCCTCTGTACTTCCTCTGTACATCCTCTGTGCATCCTCTGTGCTATACTTTGGCAACCAGTGGTGTTCATTGAGCATCTATTCAGTGATGCTTCTGCCTCCTAATAGAACCTTGAGCATTTTTTAGGAAACACTGGCATCTGGCATATGCATCTGGCTCTGTATACACAGTAAAATCACCAGTGTAAAACTAACACTGACAGTATTTAATTAACACTGCCAGTGTACATATGGGCCTACTCTGGTCAGAGTGGAACGATATGTTCACTGTCAGTGTTAACACTGGCGATTTTACTGTGTAGGGAGGCATGAGGCACTTTTAACATCCCCTGTCTGATTTGTTTGACTCTGCCGACTCTGCTCGCTTACAGTCAATATAAAAGAGGGTGCCACTGTCCAAGGTGCTGATAGAATAGAATGAAAATGCCCGCTGTGGGTCTGTGCTGCATTATAGCACTGCACTTCAGCACTCAGCACCACAGAGATCACTCACGTCTGATCACATCTCCTGTCTTAAAAAGAAAAGAAGAAAAAAAAAAACCTGTGTGCCAATAGCTTATCCACTGTTTACTTGTTGCAATAGCGACTGATTGGTCGGATGAATTTTGTCTGCCATTGCCTTGTGCCTGTGGTAACTTATTGTAAATACAATAGCCACAGTGCTTCATAATTATCTTTTTTTCATAAAAATCACATTAAACTGCCCACATCATTGCACGTTTATTGTGTCCACTGAGCGTCCATTGGCCGACCATGATATTGTTTGTGTCTCTTTTGTGCCTCATCTGTGCCTTCTTTGAGCTTCCTTCTGTCTCTGTGTTTGTTTTGTGCTTGTTTTGAACATGCTCAAAAGTTCATGGCGACCATGATGACCACTGCGCTTCCACCGAGTGTGCTTTTTAAGACCTAGGCGTGCCCTGTGACTTCCTTGAGTGTTCCGTTGCATTATCCCACAAGAGACGCACAAGAGACTTCCCTGTGCATTGGGGGTTTTAGTGGTTAGCACTGATGCCTCACAGCAAGAAGGTGGTGGGATAGCTTCCCATCTGGTGCTTTCTGTGTAGATTCTGTATGTTCTCGTGTTTGTGTGGGTTTGTGTGCCAATTTCCTCACACTTCCAAAGACATGAGTTTAGGTGAACTGATGACTCAAAATTGCCTGTTCACTTCATGCAGTGCTTGGTTGTATCAAACGCCAGAAAATGAGTAAAATAGATAGCAGCTAATGCTACAAACACAGCTTACCTGTTTGTCTCACTAGCATCTGCCGTGGCTTCTTCAAATGTAGTCCAACCATTTCTCTGGGTTAGGATGCAGTGGGGCGGGTGTGTTCTCCACAAAATAAAAAGAACAGACATAGGGACATTTGGGTGGATTTTTCAAATTCAGCACCTTTAGCCAGCACCGGAGAGCCTCGTCTTTCGACGGAGGAGGGAACAAGTTAAATGCTCGTCCACAGCACACAGATCTCTCCTTTCCATGTTCAAAACATCGTTCTGAAAGTGATAGTTTCCTCTTCTTCCAGTTGTTGTGGCACCGACGAACTGAACAATTAATGTTGGTCATGTTTGGACACTTCTAGCGTACTGTGTTCACACGTAGCTAATCATCACACGCAGTGGCAAACTGGAAATTGTTTGATAAAATGGAGCCGCCCACCCTGACTTCCTGAATAAGGTGAACAGGTGAGTGCCCATGTGTTATTGTTTGTCTGTCTATACAGTGAGGAAAATAAGTATTTGAACACCCTGCGATTTTGCAAGTTCTCCCACTTAGAAATCATGGAGGGGTCTGAAATTTTCATCTTAGGTGCATGTCCACTGTGAGAGCTAATAATAATCTAAAAAAAAAAAAAAAAAAATCCGGAAATCACAATGTATGATTTCTTAATAAATTTTTTGTATGTTACTGCTGCAAATACGTATTTGACCACCAACCACCAAGAATTCTGGCTCACACAGACCTGTTCATTTTTCTTTAAGAAGCCCTCTTATTCTGCACTCTTTACCTGTATTAATTGTACCTGTTTGAACTTGTTACCTGTATAAAAGACACCTGTTCACACACTCAGTCAATCACACTCAACCTGTCCACCATAGCCAAGACCAAAGAGCTATCTAAGGACACCAGGGACAAAACTGTAGACCTGCACAAGGCTGGGCTGGACTACAGGACAACAGGCAAGCTGCTTGGTAGAAGACAACAACTGTTATGAATAATTTTTAGAAAGTGGAAGAAACACAAGATGACTGTCAATCTCCCTCGGTCTGGGATTCCATGCAAGATCTCACTTTGTGGGGTAGGGATGATTCTTAGAAAGCTCAAAACTACACAGGAGGGCCTGGTCAATGACCTGAAGAGAACTGGGACCACAGTCACAAAGATTACATTAGTAACACATGATGCTGGGCAACTAAGGAGGGGTCCGTAAGAAGCATTTCAAGGTCCTGGAGTGGCCTGGCCAGTCTCCAGACCTGAACTCAATAGAAAATCTTTGGAGGGAGTTGAAACTCCAAACCTGAAAGATCTAGAGAAGATCTGTATGGAGGAGTGGACCAAAATCCCTACTGCAGTGTGTGAAAACCTGGTGAAAAACTACAGGAAACGTCTGACCTCTGTAATTGCAAACAAAGGCTACTGTACCAAATATTAACATTGATTTTCACAGGTGTTCAAATATTTATTTGCAGCAGTAACATATAAATAAATTATTAAAAAATCATACATTGTGATTTCCGGATTTTTTTTTTTTTTACATTATGTCTCTCACAGTGGACATGCACCTAAGATGAAAATTTCAGACCCCGCCATGATTTCTAAGTGGGAGAACTTGCAAAACCACAGGGTGTTCAAATACATATTTTCCTCACTGTATGTGGCCTATGACCCCCCTTGACCCTTGACTGGAGTAAGAAGGTATAGAAAATAACTGACTGAATGAAAGATTGAAGCCAGTTTTAACTCATTTTGGTAAATGTTGGAGAAAAAGCTAATGCTTTTTCAGTGATGCAATGATGCTCCAAATTCTTTGCATGTGAACCAAATTTTCCTGTCATTTCAGATCAGTAAAACATCTTACAGTCTCCTCTGTTCGCTGTGTTGCCGGCACCTCCGTTCTGCTAACAGTCCAAAACAGGAGCAGCTGTTTATTCTGCATAGCCTCTAACTATCTGCTCTAATTGAGATTTTGTTTCAGTTGCTCAGCCAGTGCGGTGTTTGTCTGACTCCCAGAACATCTCTGGCCATGTGCTGTTGGCTGGACTGTCCAATCAGGTTTTCTCTGGTGTTAGTGTTTGTGTGTGTGTAAGACTGGGCGAGCATCAAGCCACCGCAGACAAGCTGGTTCCCAGAATGTTCATAGCATCAGGCCACCCTCCAAATGCCTGCATCTGCATGCTGCAACAAGCCACTGAGTGAGCGTGTGTGTGTGTGTGTGTGTGTGTGTGTGTGTGTGTGTGTGTGTGTGTGTGTGTGTGTGTGTGTGTGTGTGTGTGTGTGTGTGTGTGTGTGTGTGTGTGTGTGTGGCTTTTTGGTTTGTGTGTTTGGGAAACAGTAGATTCATTCAGGTCAAATGAGACTTAGCAAAGCCTCCAAGGTGGCGCTCTGGTGCAAAGTTTATGGACACTAGCTGTGGGCATGAAGACAATAAGGGCTGCAGTAAGAGCATTTTACCTGAATGACCTTGACCACCCAAATGATTGAACTTTGACTGATTTTACCAGGGCAGTTCTAGAAAAGTGTGTGTTAAATTGGGTCCAAATCAGGTTGAAAATCCAATTCCTTGACCTTAAACATTCAGGCAATTTGGGGTTAAACCTTAACTGGCATAATAAGTTCAGCAAACAGACAGGCAGTTATGACTTTGACCCCAATGACTGACCTTTGTCAAATTGGACCTTGCTTGGCAATTCTACCAAAAGACTCAACAAGTTAAAGGCAAATATTGATTACAGAAGTGATTACAGGGTGGTAATTTTGACTTGGCCTCGGTCCATGGTGGTGGGATGAGCCGAGATAACCTTGAATCCTGCTGATATGAGAGGCAGGGCTGGAGCCCATCCCCCTCTGATAGACAGAGACCAGGTGGTGGTGGAGGGAACGTTGAGGAGAGAACCGAAAAACAACAAGAGGTGAAGCGGACAAGGAAGCTTTTAAAGGGCATACCTGCATGTTATTGGTTTCTGGTGGTGATTAGCGGTAGAATCTGTTTGTGATTCTTTGCACGGCTGTAGATAATTAGCTGATTCTGAGAAACGCTGAATAATGAGTCCCTTGGTAGAACTGATGTGAGCCACATGGTGCAAATCAGAGTGAAAAATGTCAATTTTGACCTGTGACCCCAATAACTTTGACTTTGACCTTTTGACATGTAGAAGAAGATTAGCTGCATTAATTGCACCACTTGGTGGTCTCACACACTATTGACTGTGATCTGATCCCGAATGTTATCTTTTTGTTTATGAAGTCAATAAACTCAAATACTTCTTCATTCGCTACTGCATATAACATCCTGTAGGATAGATAGGCTAAGGAACAGCAAGATACGCTAAATAGGATAGATAGGCCAAGGAACAGCAAGATAGTATAGATAGGCTAGAAAGGATAGATAAGCTAAGGAACAGCCAGATAACATAGATAAGCTAAGGAACAGCAACATAGGCTAGAAAGGATAGATAGGCTAAGGAACAGCAAGATAGGACAGACAGGCTAAGGAACAGCAACATAGGCTAAATAGGATAGATACACTAAGGAAAAAGCTTTTTCCCCAGAGCTGGTGCCTCCATCAGCACCCCCCCCCCCCCCCCCCACACACACACACACACACACACAAACACAGACATTCAGTACCGGTGTCTCAGACTGAATGGTCCGTCCCTAAAATTCCCTTCAGCTGCTCCCTTGTTTGCACTCGGGGTCGCCACAGCAAATCCAAGGTGGATCTGAAAGTTGAATTGGCACAGGTTTTACGCCGGATGCCCTTCCTGACGCAACTCCACATTACATGGAGAAATGTGGCAGGGGTGGGATTTGAACCCGGAACCTTCTGCACTGAAACCAAGTGCATTAACCACATGGCCACCACCTAAAAAAATCCAATGTACAGCACTGATAAGCAGTACTGGTAAGAACAGAAATATCATTAAAATTTTAATCATACCTTTCCTATGGCTGGACAGTTTGGTGGGGTTGGTCTTGCACAAAAACACATCAATGCTGGGAATCGAACCATTGACCTATCGGTGTCACTTTATGAATTACCTAATTTAATGGCACACTTTTCCTGTTGTTTTTGATGGTTGGTTAAGACACTGGAAGTTGCCAAGTCTTAAAAAAAAAAAACTTGGGAGGACTTATAAAGTATATTCAGAAAGTTACAGAAGTTAGTAATTGTGTGTGTGTGTGTGTGTGTGTGTGTGTGTGTGTGTGTGTGTGTGTGTGTGTGTGTGTGTGTGTGTGTGTGTGTGTGTGTGTGCGCGCGCGCATACGTGTGTTCACATGCACGTGCCAGAACTTTAGACCCCATTAGCAGTGTTTTATTAAGGAGATGTAATTGATTGAAGGTTATTGGAAGGATAATGCTGTTTTTAAACTGCGCCTCCTGCTCCATCTTAAGGGAATCCAATACTTTGTAGCCGGCCTGCTAAAAGCATGAATAAAAAACTATTAGTTTTGGCTGAGCTGTGTGCCAGTGTTGTAAAAGCAAGGAGTATGGAAAAGAGGGAATAAAAGATGAGAGGGACAGAGGCGGAGGAGCTGTTTTGATTCTCCTCCAAAGCAGTGGGAGTGTAGCTACACTTTGATTTTTCCTCTGGTTTATTTGATCAGCCAATCACAGTGCTGCACACTTTATGAAGGTCTACACGCAAGTTTGCATGTCGTCGTGTTTGACTTCCACAATGCCGCTGACTGATAGGGTGATTAATCATAGCTCCTTCATCACTTTGTCACTGCACACACACCAGTAAAACTTGCAGACTGAAGTTTTATGGTGATTCAGGATACGTATATACTGAACAACAAAAGAAAGGAAATATGTTTTAATAGAATAGAATAGATGTTTATTGTCTATGCATTTCTGCAATGAAATGCTGATGGCACTTTCCAAACAGCTATACACAAAAACAACACAACAGCAGTTTTAAAAAAACAATGAACAGCTTCACAGGACGGCCTTCGTAAAATACTAAAAAAAAAAAGGTGCTTAAAAAATTATTAAGGTGTTTAATGTTTAGTGAGGTAGGATAGTTTTAGATATGTAACCAGACTCTATTATTCATTGCACATGTTGACATCCGGTGTCGGAGACCGAACGGTCTCCCTACAAATCGGCCCCCCCGATGACGCGGTTCATGGATTATCACCTAATTTCTGCTTCAAACTGCCTCCAGTCATCATCTATCTCAGCAACAGATATCTGAAGCTTTTGTACAATAATCATTTCCACATGAATTCCGCATTATTTCATCATAAAAGGTGGCAGAAGCGATCAGAGCACCACAGCTAAACGAGTTGCTAGCTGATGCATTCACTTCCCGTCGGACATTTCAAAGCGTCACGGAATTTCACCTCGTTTCTGCTTAAAACGGCCCTGTTTCTGCTTAAAACTGACTTCAGAATGATTTAAGAGGTTTTACCTTTATCATTTGATGGTTAACAATCCCATTAATCCATTTAATTGCTTTGGGTGAAGAGACTCCATCTCAGATGTGCTGCTGTGGTAAGAAATGATGGATGCACAGATGCAAAAGGCGGACTGAATTTTAGGGACGGACCATTCAGTCTGAGACACCGGTACTGAATGTCTGTGTTTGTGTGTTTGTGTGTGTGTGGGGGGGGGGGGGGGGGGGGGGTGCTGATGGAGGCACCAGCTCTGGGGAAAAAGCTATTCCTTAGTGTATCTATCCTATTTAGCCTATGTTGCTGTTCCTTAGCCTGTCTGTCCTATCTTGCTGTTCCTTAGCCTATCTATCCTTTCTAGCCTATGTTGCTGTTCCTTAGCTTATTTATGTTATCTGGCTGTTCCTTAGCTTATCTATCCTTTCTAGCCTATCTATACTATCTTGCTGTTCCTTGGCCTATCTATCCTATTTAGCGTATCTTGCTGTTCCTTAGCCTATCTATCCTACAGGATGTTATATGCAGTAGCGAATGAAGAAGTATTTGAGTTTATTGACTTCATAAACAAAAAGATAACATTCGGGATCAGATCACAGTCAATAGTGTGTGAGACCACCAAGTGGTGCAATTAATGCAGCTAATCTTCTGCACATGGAATCCACTAAATGGTGAATTTCCTGTTTAGGAGTGCCCAGCCACTCAACTGTTGAACAGCAGTGTTCGGTAACAGGATACAAGTGAGAACTTGGTGATCCAGGACATCCCATAAGTGTTCTATGGCTTTGTCGCGCGTCCTCCATGTGTCACGGAACCTCCTCCTTAACCAGCTGATAGTCAACTCATGAACATTTAAACGTCTGGCTTTGTTCCGCACTGTCAAACTGGCATCCAGCATGCCAATGCCACATTCATGTAGTGAGGAATTGCTACCAACTGAGTGTCATTGCTAAAAACATGCCACACCTATGTAATTCTGTACAGGTGCTCGTCAGCATCCATGGCTGTGTTTGTGTGTAAACGCATGTTCAGTGACTTAAAACTCACTATTTACATTCTGTACCTCCATGTTGGACTCGAAATGACAATTACTCTCCTCACTACTGTTTGTAGAAAAACCTCTGTTTCTTTCATCATTCACTGTAGTATTCCATATTGCATTTAAGAGTTTTTTGTTATAAATTTTAGGAAAATAAAAAGGGTTCACAGTATATATGTTACTTGAAAGGACTTAGACATGGCTGCATAAAACATTGAGACGACTTGAAAAGCTTAAATTTTAGTCCAAAGTATTGAGTAATCCTACCACATCTTTACTTGGCCAAAACCCCAGATACCCAGATACAGGTTTTACGCTGGATGCCCTTCCTGACGCAACTCCACGTTATATGGAGAAATGTGGCAGGGGTGGGATTTGAACCCAGAACCTTCCGCATTGAAACTAAGCGCACTAACCACTTGGCCACCACCACTGCTTGATTTCTTAGTTTTTTTTGTTTTTTTTGTTTTTTTTTGCAAAAATCCCACCAAAAAACTTTTTCATATTGTAGAAGTTTGAGGAAAAGAAAATAATTTAATCCATCCATCCGTTACATAAAAAAATGTGAATTAAGTGAAGCACTGTGAATTTCTGGGTGCACCCTATTTTGTGGAGTTGGAAAAGGCCTTTGACCGGGTACCCCTGAGATGTCTTGTTGGGGGGAAATGGGAGACTATGGGTACTAGGTCCACTGCAGCATGACATTTGGTATTATATGACCAAAGTAGTGGCAGTTTCTGCCTTCTCTGCATTTCATCAGACTGATTTTCACCATAATATAAAAAAAATTACAAGTGCTGTAACTTGCAGTATTACTTTCCTTTTAAACTGTAAAGTGATCTTTTTGTATATACTATGAACTTTGTTCCAGTCATATATCTCATGAAAACTTTGGGATCACTTTGGTTTAATCACATGGAGAACAGCCTTGAGGACCACGGGAAAGTCATCACTTTCCGGCATGCTTCCTTCTTTGTAATTCACACCAGGTCACCGGTAACCTCCTTCTACATCAGGTGGAAGTAATACACATTTCCTGAAGCACAGCCACACCGGGTTTGCAAATTAATCATGTGGGCTCAAATCAAATGTCTTATCACAAATTAAGCAAATCAAATCGATTCCAATTTCTGATTACATACCCTGGGATGACTCCGTGTCTGCACGTGACTTTTATCTTGTCAGCTCCTCAAACCACAATATCAGAGTCTGAGATTTTGTTCAGTTGCTCAGAATGATTTTTTTTTTCTGCAGTTGGTGGTTAGTTGTCACTTTATTTAAGGCTTCAACACAATTTATGACATCTATGTTTTACCTCTGATTGTTTTGTTGGTCCAAGACATTTTGAAATTTTTGGTGCAGAAATAGTGAACTTTTTAGACATAAATAATGATGTCATTTTTAGACAATGTGAAGTACAGAAAATCACAAAGGACATTTAGCACAAATCAAAATGATTTAGCCTTAACAGAAGAATTTAGGTCAATACACATTTTGCAGTCATCATGTTTAGACCTTTTTTAATTGGTATTGTTACATCATGTTTTTTTAACATAGCACTTAATATTGCTTTTAATAATGAGTGTAATTTCCTCTTGAATCATAAAGGTTGTTGGAATTCATAAAACATAAAACACCGTGCAAAAGATTTAAACACTCTGGAACTTTGACAAAAATGCAGTGATTTTTCCATCATATGTGGACCAACAGAAAAACAAATTCCAAATGTTCAAACATTCTAACAAGGATTAAATGGAAAACAGATGGTTGATTTTCAAAGGCTCTGGCATAATAAGAGAGTAACTACATAGAACACGACACAGTACGTAAAAGAAGAAGCTTTATAGAACTATGACATGAGCTGCTCTCTGTACAAGTCACTCTTCTCTCTGTTGCTCAGTTGTTGTGTTTACTGCTTTGAGTGTCCCATCCGGCCAACTTTATGATTAAGGTATCAATGCAAAAAAATATGTGCTGTCTGATTGTTTGTTTTGCTTTTTGTGCATAGTGTGTCCTGTGTCTGTAAAAAAAGGAGTGTGAGCAGTCTGAAGATAATTACAGTAATTCCTGCTCCTCTTCATTGTAAGCAACACCCATCGTAACAACCCCTTAATTAATACGTTCATTTACTCATAAATATGTGATGTCCAGCATCTGTACAAAAGGATTGCACACAGTCTGAATATCGTTCATTAATTTATTCTTTCTTTCTTCTCATATAAAGCAGGTGGCTCAGTGGAATAAGGAGTTGGGCTACCAATATGTAGACCCAAGTTTGATTCTCACTCATTTCATATCCTTGTAATCGAAAAAGACACATCCTCTCCATTGTCTCTGTCCACCCGGCAGTAAACAGGTACCGCCCTTGCCTGGGGGAAGTAAGCTGCTATGGACTGGCGTCCCATCCAGGTGGTGTCATAGACTCTCCTCTGCTTCATGCAGCGGAATTCCGGGGATCAGTACTGCACCAGTGGGCTTGTTTGCATTTGATTCTTACGTCTCACACAGAATGTTATTTCTATACTTTGACAATATTAACTCTATTGTTGTTTCATCCATCCATCCATTTTCTTCCGCTTTATCCAGAGTTGGGTCGCGGGGGCAGCAGCTCAAGCAAAGCTGCCCAGACCTCCCGATCCACACACACCTCCCCCAGCTCCTCCGGGGGAACCCCGAGGCGTTCCCAAGCCAGCCGAGAGACGTAGTCCCTCCAGCGTGTCCTGGGTCTTCCCCGGGGCCTCCTCCCAATGGAACGTGCCTGGAACACCTCTCCAGTGAGGCGTCCAGGGGGCATCCGGAAAAGATGCCTGAGCCACCTCTGCTGGCTCCTTTCGACGTGGAGGAGCAGTGGCTCGACTCCGAGCTCCTCACCCTATCTCTAAGGGAGCGCCCAGCCACCCTGCGGAGGAAATTCATCTCGGCCGCTTGTACTCACGATCTCGTTCTTTCAGTCATGAGCCAAATCTCATGACAATAGGTGAGGGTTAGAACGTAGATCAATTGGTAAATCGAGAGCTTTGCCCCCCTACTCAACTTTAAATGAGCTGCATTTATGTAGCACTTTTCCATCTGACACCCAAAGCACTTTACTATGATGCCTCACATTCACCTATTCACACAAATACACTCACACATGGATGTCAGGGTGCTGCCATGCAAGGTGCTCACTACACACCGGGAGCAACTAGGGGATTAAGGACTGTTAGATAATATCTGTGCTAATTCCTTATTTTATGTAAGTTGTCAAGTATTTTCTTTTGTTATCTGTTTAGAAGTATCTGCAACCTGGTTCTAACTGGTTCAAGGTTTCATCATAAGAGTTTCACTTCCATCGCACATGCGCAAGTTTCAGATAAAGGGGTGGAGCTTCCCCTCATCTGTGGGGAACCAGTAAGATTAGGTTTGTGAGACTAAAACCCACCCACTGTACTGCCTATATATTGTCTTGTATAAAAGCATTATGTTGGCCATGTTCGAGGTCTTTATAGAAAATGGAGTCCGTCTGGGGATCCGGGCCTGGTTTTCAACGTGACTTTCAATAAATTCAAACTGAGGAATATATCGATTTTGTTCTTTGTAAGGGGCAGTATATTACAAAAAGAACCGGGAGGAATTACAGGACCTTGCTCAAGGGCCCTTAGTGATTTTCAGTTCAGACTGGGGTTTGAACAGAGGATCCTCTGATCTGAACCCCAACACTTAACCACTAGACCATCACCTCCCCTAAATGTCACTTTTTTTGCTCCAGGACATATGTTCTGTCGCTCTGTCACTGTCGTTTCCACGCGGTCGTGGCCATAATGCTGGTTGGGAGAGTTGCTTTGCTTAGTCACTTATGATGTCTTATGATTGATTCTGTCACTGAGTCATAGATGCTGTAACTGGTCCCAAGAATAAATCTCCAAAGTGGCCTCATGAATTAAGTTACAGCAGAATGACTCAGCTATTATTTAATGGCTTGGTGAGCCAAGCCAAGAGAACAGCTGAATACATTTTGAATATTTCAAGAACACTTGATTTATTTGATTTCATGCAGGTGACAAATCTGCTGCATAAGTGGATGGAGTGCGACAGAAGAATTCAAATGTACATCGGCCATATGAGCACTGAAGGACTGTTTGACTTTGTGTGATGTTTCACTAAATTTTCAACAAAATTTGTTCCTCACATTCAAGAACTAGAGCAGCACTCTTGAGGATCAATACATCAACTGATACAGAACCAAGCGGAATCCTCCGGTGGTAAAATTGAAGCAAATGCAGAAGCTCCAAAACTTGCAGTTCCTTGAATGGCCATTTGAGGTGGTCTTAGGGGTGGGCGGTACTCATAACCATTGTGATAGTAGGCCACGATGTGGAATGCACAATGCCTTAAACACAGCGGTAATACAGAACACAGGTAGGGCTAATTTTTTTCTTTACTTTTTCTTTTAATAAATAAGCCAAGACAAGAAAAACCTCAGGAAAAATAATCAAACATGGCCCTGTGACTGGCGGCCTATCCAGGGTGTACAGCACCTCCTGCCCTATGACTACTGGGATAGGCTCCAGTCCCTGTAGCTCTTGATTGGAGTAAGCGGCTATAGAAAATGACAATGAATTCCAGGCATCCATTCATTTTGAGCTCAATAAATATTTCAGTGGAGCACTGATCAGTGCTGCAGCACTGCTGGGCCTGTGATCAGACCCACAGATGGAGGTGGTCTATGTGGCCATTTATCATGTTGTTCTCCCCCCCCATGTTTTTGTGAGTCAAACCACCTGTTAAAATACTTTTCTTATGGGTATAACTCATTTTAAAGTAATTTTCCCAATAACACGTAATTGTAATGGAAATTATTCAACTGAACCAGCTGACGTTTTATGCTGCTGACTCATTTAAATCTTACTGACACTGGTTAATTAACACAATCGTGGTCCTTTTAAACAGATATAGCTGTAAAAAGGAGCCGATTTGAAAGTCCAGGTTAAACCTTTGCTTCAAAAAGATCATTATGAAAGGGGCCATAAAGCTCAAAATAAAATACCGTCATATAATACTGTCACCCAAAGGGAAACATATCATGATATTAATTTTGGGTCATTAATTTTGGCCAACACCTAGGCTGGCTCCAGAAGCATAGAAGCCCATGTTAAAATTTCCAAATTTACAGCAGAAATAAACATGTTTACAGATTGATTCAAAAAGCCATAAAGCTATGACTAATTAGAGGTGTGGTGACTTCGAGTGACAGCTAATATGCTGGCATGTCCAGGGCCCTGCTAGCCACTGCTGGTAGTTGGGGTGGCTAGCAGCCACTGCTAGCTACTGTGTCCTTTCAGAGCATTACATTTCAAATATCTGAGATAGTATGGTTTGCTTTGCTGTTATTTGTATTACGGCACCATCAAAGAAATCTGTGCTCCAGTATTTATGTTGAGTGAAATTTTAGTAATGATTAATTTATATTTTAGCACTGGTCGCACTAATTAGCAGGTATTTAACAAAAGTGTCACAGTTTCTGAATAAGCCAGAGATATTTTTTAATATGCACACCTGTTATGAAAACCAAAACCCATTCCACCAAACACCTGAACCTTAGCCTGTTAGCTTTAGCTTGTTTGGTACCAGCAAGATGGGGTGTGTGCAGATGTAATTAAACAAAAACACTTTGAAGATGTTTTCATTTTCATCTAATTTTGTGACATGCATATGTTTTTCTGGTACTGATAAAAAGCATTCATAATGCTCCATTTTGCAATATTTATTTTAAAAAATGATTGACCTTCTTTGTGGAAGTAAAAGCCAATAAGAGACCAAAACAGACTCATTACATGATGGAATACATAAAATATATGGCAGCACGGTAGCTTAGTGGTTAGCACTGTTACCTCACAGCTAGAAGGCCATGGGTTTGATTCCCACCTGTGGTCTTTCTGTGTGGAGTTTGCATGTTCTCCCCGTGTTTGTGTGGGTTTCCTCCAGATGCTCTGGTTCCCTCCCACATTAAAAGACACGCAGGTTAGGTGAATTGGAAACTTTATAATTGTCCAGGTCTCCCTTGCAAAAGAGGTCTTGATCTCAACGGGACTAACCTGGTTAAATTAAATTAAAAATACCAACCACCTGTGCACTTTTATCTGACACATGCTAACCAATCGGACTTGGACCAAAATATGGCAACACAGTGTAATATGAGTTCAGACTGTACTATGACAGGACTGCCACAGTGTCAGGAAAACAAACAAACAAACAAATCCCTTATACTATAAATGGCCAAACCTGTTTTTTCCTTATCAGCACTGTCCATGGTGCTGATGTAGACAACAACAATCAGGTGTGCTGCCTTGTCCTTTGAATATCAGAAGTAACCAACATTTACATACTGACATGACAACAGAAACATCATCCTGGAGTTTGATAGTGTGCAAAAAAAAAAAAAAGGATCACTGCTTTTCAGTCAAACAAAAAGTTGACAGACACAAAAAGGGTACAGGTGCATAGTTGGAGAGTTTCATTGCTCCTTCAGAATGCCAGAGGATAGGGGCATGTATCTGATCTTTAACCTGTTTTTTTGTTTGTTTGTTTGTTTGTTTTTTTGTTTAACCCAGTGTTCCAAAGATTTATCCTGTATGTGGAAAAAAATACCAAACCTAAGTATCTGGAAAGCCAGGTTAAAGTCTCCTTTACAGATTGACAAAGAAATGGTCAATTGTCCTACAACGTGTTACTGTAATACTAATCCAATATTTTTATTGCAAAAGAAAGCTATAGGAATGATCTGTAACAAATCATTTTATGAGCCCACGAGCTCGTACAAGCCATTGTTTGCCTGTTTACATATGCTAAAATTCTGGGACTTGGTTGAATACATCACAATACAAATTATGCATAAAGTTAAAAAAAAACTGTTGCCACAACATGTCTAGGATATGCCCACTACTTTAGTGGGTTTTAAAAGACATTACAAGAATAATAAAATTGTTTGTTATAGTTTAAAGACTTAGGTTTATTAATTTTGTTATTGCTTTCGGGATTGTGTGTTGTGTTCCATTGTTTGTCTGGTTGGGTTTTGCAAATTGGAGTTCATTGACTAATTTTGCATGCTTTTTTTTGGTATTTGTCATGATGGGTGTGGGTGTGTGTGTGTGTGTGTGTGTGTATTATATATATTATATATATATGAATGAATGAATTTATTTATTCAACACACACACACAGTCCAAAACAACAACAAACAAACCTTACAATGAAAAGAAGATGGATTGACACTGAAAAAGAAAATGGATTGACACTGAAAAAGAAAATGGATTGACAATGAAAAAGAAAATGGATTGACAATGCATCTGTGTGCCTGAAAGGGTGTAGGCAGAAGCAAAGCTTTTTAACGCCTACCCCTTTAACCAAATGTAACATTATCTAGTCATCAGAAAGGAGTGCAAAAAAACAAAAACAAAAAAACCACAACTATTCCCACTCCCATTTTCAATCTCTTCAACTTAAAGGACACAATCGGAGTGTTACCGAACAAATTTACAATTACAATTGGCTACACACAAAACTCATCCTTCCTCAGCAGATACATATCTTGAAAACATCATTTCTTTATATTGATTTTTAAACTGATTGATATTTGGACATCGTTTGAGTTCATCTGTCAGGATATTCCATAGGGCCACACATGGAGACACAGAAACCTTTCCTGGTTGTCTGAGTGCCAGCAATTTTAAAATGATACAAGCCCCGTAAATTATATTTTCCCTCTCTCTCAGTAAAATATTCTTGAATTCTAAATGGCACTTGATTATTTTTCACTTTGTACATTAATTGAACAGTCTTGAACAAAATGATATTGTGAATTTTTAATATTTGAGATTTAATGAACAATGGGTTGGTGTGGTTTCGATAACCTGCATTATGAATTGTTCTTTTTTGAACAATGAATAATGGTTGCAATGTAGTTTTATAATTGTTGCCCCAAACTTCAGCACAGTAAGTCGGTGCAACCAATGAACAATATAAAGTAGTGCTCTGCCATCAAGAACATGCTTTGCTTTATTTAATACTGAAATACCCTTTGATACCTTCATTTGAATATGCTGAATATGAGCTTTCCAATTAATTTTTCATCAATAATGACACCTAAAAACTTATCCTCTTTGACACGTTCTCTTTTTACCACATGTATATTTAACTGAATTTGTTTGTCTTTTTTATAATTTCCAAATAACATTAATTTAGTTTTAGATCAATTTAATGATAATTTGTTAATATCAGTAAAATATTCTTGAATTCATCTCTTTAACTTTATCATTTCAGTTCCTAAATCTGATAATAATTGTTGCATATTTTCCCCTGAGCAAAACAGGTTTGTGTCATCTGCAAAGAGAACAACTTTAACCAGACCTGAAACTTTACATAAATCATTAATGTATTAAAATAAATAATTTTGGGCCCAGCACAGAACCCCATGGAAGCCCACAAATGATGTCCAGACATGAAGAACAGTAGTCCCCCAGTTTAACAAACTGCTTCCGGTTTTTTAAGTAGCTTTTAATACAACTCAGAGCAACCCCTCTGATCCCATACAGTTCCAACTTTTGAAATAATATACTGTATTGTGATCAATTGTGTCAAAAGCCTTTCTTAGGTCAATAAATAAACCTACTACTATTACCCTTTGGTCCACATGTTTATTGATCTCTTCTATGGAATCGAGTAATGCCAGTGTAGTGGACCTTTTCGCTCTAAAACCATATTGACTTTCATTAAGCAAGTTGTGTCGTTCTATAAATTTATCCAGTCTGCTGTTGTAAAGTTTTTCCAGTATCTTTGAAAATTGTGACAATAGAGACACAGGCCTGTAGTTAGTAAAAAGATGCTTGCTACCAGATTTGAATAAAGGTATCACTTTTGCCACTTTCATACTGTTAGGAACAATTCCAGTTTGAAATGATTTTAAAAATATATGATAATGGTTTTGCGATTTCAGTAATTATTCGCTTTACTAAGGATATACGTATGTACCTCATTATGATCCATTGACTTTTTACTTTTACATGTACTAACTACATTAATAATTTCTCTTTCATCTACTGGGCTGAGAAACATTGTGTGCGGATTTCTTAGACTTAGACTTAGACAACTTTATTCATCCCACCAGGGGCAATTAATTTCAGCAGCCTGCATACCGGCACATCACAAAAAAAACAAACAAAAAAACATACTACATCCACATAAAATGTGCAACATACTACAGCCACATACCCATACATCCACACCTTACAAGGAATTTAAAAGAGGGATAGCAGAAGGAATAAAAGATTTTAACAACCGATTCGTCCTGCAGACAGGTGAAACATAACGACGGCCCGAAGGCAACAAAGAAAATTCACCTGCCAGCACATTATAGGCCAATCTCCAACCTTCCTTTTCTCTCAAAAATTCTTGAAAGGGTAGTTGTAAAACAGCTAACTGATCATCTGCAGAGGAATGGTCTATTTGAAGAGTTTCAGTCAGGTTTTAGAATTCATCATAGTACAGAAACAGCATTAGTGAAGGTTACAAATGATCTTCTTATGGCCTCAGACAGTGGACTCATCTCTGTACTTGTTCTGTTAGACCTCAGTGCTGCTTTTGATACTGTTGACCATAAAATTTTATTACAGAGATTAGAGCATGCCATAGGTATTAAAGGCACTGCGCTGCGGTGGTTTGAATCATATTTATCTAATAGATTACAATTTGTTCATGTAAATGGGGAATCTTCTTCACAGACTAAGGTTAATTATGGAGTTCCACAAGGTTCTGTGCTAGGACCAATTTTATTCACTTTATACATGCTTCCCTTAGGCAGTATTATTAGACAGCATTGCTTAAACTTTCATTGTTACACAGATGATACCCAGCTTTATCTATCCATGAAGCCAGAGGACACACACCAATTAGCTAAACTGCAGGATTGTCTTACAGACATAAAGACATGGATGACCTCTAATGTTGTGTGTTGGGGGGTGTGGCTGGATATTTTGGTGTTCTTTTCTTTTCTTTGCTCTTCAGGTGGCATGGAAACTGATTTGTCTATGGAGAAGGTGCTGGCTGAAGAGTCCTCACCCTCATCAACATCATGTGGAGCACCTGTGACTGGTGCTCACATGCAACCTTAAAGACTTTCAGCTGAAGCAGATAATTGGATGGCGTTCTGCATTTAAGTCATGTGTGATTCAAGCAGAACTGCCGGGAACTCGACCTTGTGATGTTCGTTTGTGAGATGCTGAGGACCGCGCCTGGGTTTGACACATCGAGCCCGTGAAGCAGGGAAGGGTGAGGACACATGCTGTCAGCACACATCAAAGGTGATTAAGTGTTTGACTAATTGTTGATAGTAACTTGGTGTTTTGTTACACAGTATACTTGAATTGTGATGAGAATTGTGCAGCTTGCCTCTCACTGCTGTGGCGTGCGGATAATTGATCCTCCACCTGTTGTGAGAAGCTGCTCATTTGCATAAAGTTAAAAAAGATACAGACCTGAATGTGTTGCTGATAGCGTGTGTCTTTTGAAAGATATTGTTGTAACTGCTGACTTACCTCACCTCTTCTTTGCTTCACAGAGAGTCAGTTTGTCGTGTCCACCTGGGGGGTGTTTGGCGGTGGTCATGGGTCCAGGAGCGCCGGGGCCTTATGGGCGCTGGAGAGCGTGCCAATAGTCACTCCACCAGAAAGACGCTGTTTAGTTTGTACACATTGTTATGCACCAAAGAGGGTAAAAAATAAATTGTTTTGTTTTGGAACCGCTTTCTGGTTATTTTTAGCGCTGGGTTCTGTCAGACGCAGGTCCGCTCCTCAACCCGCGTCGACACATAACAGTAGTTTCCGGCCATTCCATAATGGACCCAGCGGCAGAGGCGGTTCCTTTTGCCGAAAAAGTTCAAGAACACTTGGAGAAAATATGGGAGCAATTACAGCATCTCGCAAACCAAATTAAACAAACAGACGCCCGTGTTACGGAGCTTGCAGCGCAAGCCGCTCCGCTCGCTGCTGCTCCAGCTGCGGCACCATCGATACTAGTGCAGATAACTCCGTCACCCAGAGATTCGGCGTCCGAACCGATTGTTTGTCATCCGGAGTCTTGTGCGGTGATGCAATGTTCTCTGGTTTCTGCTCAGTCAGGTTGGAGTGCCGCAGCTTTACGAGGAATGTTTGTAGATGGGTTAAATGAGTCATTAAAAGACGAGCCGGCAGTCCGTGACGAGCCAAACGATTTAGATGAGCTAATATCGTTGGTGATTCGTCTAGATGATCGGATGAAGGAGCGTGGACGCGAGACAGGACGCCCATCAGAGCGGGTTTTTTCGTCTCGGGGCTTTCCCCGACACAGATCTGGGCCGTCACTTTTTCGCCCCACTGAAGCTCCTCTGACGGGACCTCTGGCTCCTCCTGTTGACGAGCCCATGCAGCTCGGACGAGCAGAGATTACTGTATTGCCCCGACATGTAAGCGTCAAGAGAAATAATGGTGACGTATCTCCAAGTGTTCTGGGACAGGCAAAATAACACACATAAAAAAAAAAATTAAAAAAATCTAGCACGAGTAAATGTTTTGTTTTCTTTAAATAGGGGTTATAATTGTATGGGGAGTCAGAGGTATCTGGTGGAGTGATTGTTAGGCGGTTAGAAGTCCGCCTGGGCTCACGTCATTGTTAATTTTTATGTGTTTTTAGGTATTTTCTGTTTGGGTTGTTGGGTCGTTTTATTTTGTTGTTTTTTATTTCTCTACATCCCTAACCCCAACCTCACTTGCCCCAAGACCGTTTGTCTTGTGGGTTGTGGGGTGGTGCAGGTTGGTCACGCTGAGCATTCTCAGAAGACCTCTGCACCTGGGGGGGGGGGGGGGGGGGGTGTTAGAGCCGTTTTTTCTTGGTTTGGTTAGGGCCCGGTTCCACTCCAGCCTCGGTGAGCCTTTGTACCGTTTGTCATTGGTGTTGCCGGGGTGTGGTGCAGCGGAGACTTACCTCAGTCGGAGGGGTGGGCCGATCTGTTGCCGTTCGCCATTTCGGTAGTTCCACCCCTCCCGAGAGGCTGGGGTATGGTCGAGTTGGGGCACCGGACGTCTTTCCGGTTCTCCGCTGCGCCTTGGGGTTGGAGCTGGGTTAGTTTTTTCCTGTTCCCTTCTCCGGCTTAATGTTTTGAGCCGTTCGCCAAAGTTGAGCCGCCGAGGGGCTCTGGGAGGGACCCGGGGTCTTTCGAGGTGCCGGGGAGGGTAACAGGGTTTACGGTCGTTTTATATCCCCCCGGGGTTGTTTTTGGTAGTCCTCCGGGGGTTGATTTTTGATTTTGTTCTGTTTCCTTCCGGGTTCCACCTCCAGGGTTGATGAGACGGTCCTCTGGGGGGGGAATTGGCTTGGGGCCAACTAGCCAAGTGTGACCGGGTCTGGGGTTCCGGGGTTGTGGGGAGGGTTCCTCCTGGGGTTGATGGTACGGTCCTCTGGGGGGCGCCGTTTGCTCCATATACACCTGGGGACCTTTGTGGGATTATGGTTCTGGCTGTTCCTCCTGGAACTGGCGATGAAGGCCTTCTGGGGGGGGGGGGGGGGCTCTGCATGTCATTCTGGGGGGTTGTTTGTTATTTTTCTTTTATGCATTTACGTTTGTATTGTGTTTGTGGGGCTGTGTTGGGTTTTGCGTTTGGGAGTTTTTCTTTTCTTCCCGGGGTTTGATGGGACGGTCCCCTGGGGAGGTTTTGGGTGGGTTTTATGTTTTTTTTCTGTGTGTTGAATTGTACTGGGGAATGTTTTGGGGCTTTTGTTGATGCCAGCCGGCCTTCCAGCTGCGGTGCCTGTCCTGCTGTCTGTGGTGGACCTTGGGAGCGTGGTGCTGTCTGCTTCCTGACGTGGACCCCGGAGGGAGGTGCTGTTCTCGGGCCTGGTCTGTTCGGTCGCCGGGAGGCTTCCCGTTGATGGGGGGGTACTGTTGTGTGTTGGGGGGTGTGGCTGGATATTTTGGTGTTCTTTTCTTTTCTTTGCTCTTCAGGTGGCATGGAAACTGATTTGTCTGTGGAGAAGGTGCTGGCTGAAGAGTCCTCACCCTCATCAACATCATGTGGAGCACCTGTGACTGGTGCTCACATGCAACCTTAAAGACTTTCAGCTGAAGCAGATAATTGGATGGCGTTCTGCATTTAAGTCATGTGTGATTCAAGCAGAACTGCCGGGAACTCGACCTTGTGATGTTCGTTTGTGAGATGCTGAGGACCGCGCCTGGGTTTGACACATCGAGCCCGTGAAGCAGGGAAGGGTGAGGACACATGCTGTCAGCACACATCAAAGGTGATTAAGTGTTTGATTAATTGTTGATAGTAACTTGGTGTTTTGTTACACAGTATACTTGAATTGTGATGAGAATTGTGCAGCTTGCTTCTCACTGCTGTGGCGTGCAGATAATTGATCCTCCACCTGTTGTGAGAAGCTGCTCATTTGCATAAAGTTAAAAAAGATACAGACCTGAATGTGTTGCTGATAGCGTGTGTCTTTTGAAAGATATTGTTGTAACTGCTGACTTACCTCACCTCTTCTTTGCTTCACAGAGAGTCAGTTTGTCATGTCCACCTGGGGGGTGTTTGGCGGTGGTAGTGGGTCCAGGAGTGCCGGGCTTTGATCCTTACGGGCGCTGGAGAGCGTGCCAACACTCACTCCACCAGAAAGACGCTGTTTAGTTTGTACACATTGTTATGTACCAAAGAGGGTAAAAAATAAATTGTTTTGTTTTGGAACCGCTTTCTGGTTATTTTTAGCGCTGGGTTCTGTCAGACGCAGGTCCGCTCCTCAACCCGCGTCGACACATAACATCTAATTTCCTGCTTTTAAACTCAGATAAAATGTCATTCAATGCGCATATTAAACAAATATGTAGGACTGCTTTTTTGCATTTGCGCAATATCTCTAAAATTAGAAAGGTCTTGTCTCAGAGTGATGCTGAAAAACTAATTCATGCATTTATTTCCTCTAGGCTGGACTATTGTAATTCATTATTATCAGGTTGTCCTAAAAGTTCCCTAAAAAGCCTTCAGTTAATTCAAAATGCTGCAGCTAGAGTACTGACAGGGACTAGAAGGAGCATATCTCACCCATATTGGCCTCTCTTCATTGGCTTCCTGTTATTTCTAGAATAGAATTTAAAATTCTTCTTCTTATAAGGTTTTGAATAATCAGGTCCCATCTTATCTTAGGGACCTCATAGTACCATACCACCCCAATACAGCGCTTCACTCTCAGACTGCAGGCTTACTTGTAGTTCCTAGGGTTTGTAAGAGTAGAATTGGAGGCAGAGCCTTCAGCTTTCAGGCTCCTCTCCTCTGGAACCAGCTCCCAATTCGGATCAGGGAGACAGACACCCTCTCTACTTTTAAGATTAGGCTTAAAACTTTCCTTTTTGCTAAAGCTTATAGTTAGGGTTGGATCAGGTGACCCTGAACCATCCCTTAGTTATGCTGCTATAGACTTAGACTGCTGGGGGTTCCCATGATGCACTGAGTGTTTCTTTCTCTTTTTGCTCTGTATGCACCACTCTGCATTTAATCATTAGTGATTGATCTCTGCTCCCCTCCACAGCATGTCTTTTTCCTGATTCTCTCCCTCAGCCCCAACCAGTCCCAGCAGAAGACTGCCCCTCCCTGAGCCTGGTTCTGCTGGAGGTTTCTTCCTGTTAAAAGGGAGTTTTTCCTTCCCACTGTCACCAAGTGCTTGCTCACAGGGGGTCGTTTTGACCTTTGGGGTTTTTCCGTAATTATTGTATGGCCTTGCCTTACAATATAAAGCGCCTTGGGGCAACTGTTTGTTGTGATTTGGCGCTATATAAATAAAATTGATTTGATTTAATGAAATCCTCAGTTACTTTATGCTGATACGGGTTTAAGAGATCAATGTTTATATCTCCACAGACAAATACTCGCTTATTACACATCTGTGAGAACAACATCTCTGTGCAATTTTGAAACTCTTCAATTTTAGAGCCCGGAGCTCTATATATGCAGCTAATAATTATATTATTACCTTTTTCCATACCTATTTTGATTGTGATGGATTCCAAAAGATTTTCCACAGCCACAGTCATTTGATCTTTAATTTTGTAGTTAAGCCTTTTTGTCAACATACAAAGCCACTCCTCCTATTTCGTCAATTCAGATGATTGAATTCATAACCCTCCAGCTCATAGTTTGTGTCATCACCCTCTGTAAGCCATGTTTCTGTTATGGCAGTTATACTGAATGGTTGACAAAATTGTTTTAAATAGTCTTTGATACTCCCAAAATTTTTGTACAGACTCCTGCTATTAAAGTGGATTATTGACAATTTCCCATCACTTGTAATGCAGGTATTGTATTTTTCCTCTGTGTAATACTGACAGTTACTATCTATGAAGGAATAGAAATGAATGTCCGGATCTATCTCATATTCCAGATCTTGTATATGATGCTCAGTATACTTAAAAGGTTGTAATTCCAGATTCTCATAACCATGTATCATCTTAGTTATACTATTACTGTTCAGAAGCGCCAATGAATGGTCTGTATGTCTCAGTCATTATTAAAGTTGGTTGCATTCACTTACCATGTTTTAGTCATATTTTGCCAATTCCTCCATGCTTCTGATCAGCAACACTTTGGCTTCTTCTGGGGACCTGTTCAGTTTGATGAATACTTTGCAGTTTGTAGTCCATGTGTTTTGAATTTTGTTGTTGTTTTCTCAAGTATCTTGCCTTTTTTGCTATATCTGCGTTGTGTTTAGTGAGATGCTCATTTAAGTAAATACTGGATCCTTTAAGTTCACATCCTTGTTTGAGTAGAGTTGTTTTGTCTTTCCTGTTGACAAACCTCATGATGACTGTAGGTTTGTCTGATGAATTCTTCCTGGGTAACGGGAGACACACACACACACATTTTATTTATATATATATGTATATATATATATACATATATATATATGAAATTGTGTTTATGTTTGCATGCATGTCTATATGTGTCTTATTTTTACAGTATAAGGGGTGGGCATTTATAAGCTTTGCTTCTGCCCACACCCTTTCTGTCACACGGGTTCATTGTAGAGTTGTCTTATGAATTTTTTTGTTATTGTTGAATTGTGTGCCGAATAAATTCATTCATTCATTCATTCATTCATGGTGGTGGCAGCATCATGCTGGGATGTTTTTCAGCGACAGGAACTGGGAAACTAGTCAGGATTGAGGGAAAGATGAATGCAGCAATGTACAGAGACATCCTGGTTGAAAACCTGCTCCAGAGCGCTCTTGTCCTCAGACTGGGGTGACATTTCATGTATCAGTTAGGACAAGAACCCTCAGCGCACAGCCAAGATATCAAAGGAGTGTCTTCAGGACAACTCTGTGAATGTCCTTGAATCTGATTGAACATCTAAATCAGGGGTGCCCAAGTTCAGTCCTCCAGAGCTACCTTCCTGACACTCTTAGTTGTCACCCTGCTCCAACACACCTGAATCCAATGAAAGACTCGTTAGCAGGCTTTTAATGAGCCTTTTATTGGATTCAGGTGTGTTGGAGCAGGGAGACAACTAAGAGTGTCAGGAAGGTAGATCTCGAGGATCGAGCTTGGCCACCCCTGATCTCAATGGTAAATGGACTGCATTTATATAGAGTTTTTCCATCTGCATCAGATGCTCAAAGCGCTTTACACATCAATGCCTCACATTCACCCCGATGTGAGGGTGCTGCCATGCAAGGCGCCCACTACACACTGGGAGCAACTAGGGGATTAAGGACCTTGCCCAAGGACCCTTAATGATTTTTTTGGTCAGGCTGGGATTTGAACCGAAGATCCTCTGGTCTGAAACCCAACACTTAACCAGTAGTCCATCACCTCCCCTAACATCTCTGGAGAGATCTGAAAGTGGCTGTGCACCAACGCTCCCCATCCAATCTGATGGAGTTTGAAAGGTGCTGCAAAGAGGAATGGACAAAACTGCCCAAAGATAGGTGCACCAAGCTTGTAGCATCATATTCAAGAAGACTTGAGGCTGTACATAAGCGACAGTGGCAAAGCCCTAGTCACACTAAGGAAACATATGAGCAACTGATTCTACACGTTCATGTAGAATCTTCCTGTCTGCAAAATGTGCATCTTGTCAGCTGATGTCAGCCAAGTCCATCTGAAAGCGTTGGTGTGTTCAAAACTTTGAGTGAATATCAGGTGGAGAACTTTGCAGCTGATGGGCTTTTTTTTGGGGGGGGGGGGGGGGGGGGGGTTGGCGTTTTGTCCTCTGCATGCCATTTATTTTTCCTGTTGTTGTCCAACTGTTCATTCTGGTATTCTGATTGGTCAAAAGTCCAACAAGGGGAGAAAGGACTGGCACAGTAAGCACAACTCCACGTCTCTTTTTCTGTCTGTCGCTGTCCATCTTTGTCTCTCTCTGTCGCTCTCTTGCTCTCTCTCAGAGAAGAGACATAGCGGAGCTGTTCCACTGAGGAAACATAACTTCGTGCTTCCAGGGTGCTAAACTCTGTTCAAATGCAGCTTATTTGTCTGTAAAAAGGGAAAATATGTCTGCTCAGTGCAGAACTCCATGGAAATGCAACGTCATCTGTCCATTAGTGACCCAACTCCATGGGAGACTGGCGCCTTTGCCAACGGACAAAATATTTAAGTACATAACGAATCCTTTTGCTCTGTCCTTCATAGTGTGACTGGGCCATAAAGAAGAACTCCATCTGGCGTTCTGGAGGAAGAAACCTCAAGCAGACAGACTTAGAGGGGTAACCCACTGCTTGGGCCCTTCTAGCAGTTACAAAGTTACAAGCAGTTACATGATAGTGCAAAATCCAACAATTATGGCAAGTCAACGTAGTCCCAGATTTGTGTTTGGGAAGTGGATGAGAGTCTACAACTCCTCCTATTTTTACCTAAGGCCATCAAATATGGCCATTAGGTATTTGTGTCTGTCCATCTACCTCTCCTCAGCATTAAGTCCAGTCCTGTTACTGCCAGAGTCTTCAAATTCACAGGAAACATTCTTGAGACACAGACCTTGGACAAGTTCAGATGGCTAACCTTGACCTATTTTAAGAGGTATTTTAAGAGGTTAAAAAGTCACACTGTTTCATTCTGTTCCCTTTTTTGTTGTTTTTTTGTTGTTGTTTTGACAGCAAATCAGAGTAGAGCGGCACCATGATGTCAGTGGCTGGTCTAGCTAGCTGCAGACTTTGTTTCATTGTGTGGAAATATAACCTCTTTGTCATATATTACGTAAAAGCGAACGTGAAATAAACACTTGATAAAACCTGATAAAAGCTAACTTTTTTGTTAGCGGATTACCTTTTCAGCTAACTTCAGAAACCATCAGCGGACCAATTACCTTCCAAGAAATTTAGTTCCAATAACTTCTAGTCCGCTAAATTTTTTTACATAGTTAGTAACAGTGAAAAACATTTATAATCCCTGTTGGCTCCTGTCTGATATGTATTTTGCAGCAGTGAGGCAGCTAAGAGGAGCTGAACTCAACTCTACCCCAGCAGAAGAGGCCTGGCCACCAGGCTGCTATAAAAAAACAAAAAAAAAACAAAACATAAGGCATTACCCTTTACAGCATGCAGCGGTCCAGCCATGAGGCTCAAGTCCTCAAAAGGAAAGCAGGCTTAACTTATGGTTTTGATTTATAAACCAAATGAATCCGGATAGTTTAACTACTTTAATGTGAACTCTGTCATTTGTACAAAGTGAAAATATAACACATATCTTTTAATTTTAAAGTAATGCACTAATTCTGAAGAATTATTTTGAATATTAACACACACAGATGCCAAACTGCATTATGGGTAAACTGAGCCTGCGATCACTGATTGGTTGATTCATTTAACCAACACAAAAATTAATGTGTGTGTTGGTTTTTATAAATAAATGTGTATTTGTAAAATGTAATTTTTTTTCATTTGTTAAAAAAAAGGCATTTGCAAAACTGAAAATTCTGTTTGTTAAATTGTGATTCAGCCAGGCAGCAACAACCATGTGATATAAACGGGCATCATTCACACCGCCATCCAGTAGATGGCAGTGTTCTATGCATTTTGACCCATCTGCTGGATGGCATATTACATACTGGCATATTATGTTACTATGCTTTTTACTTTTTTTACTCTTTTATTATGTTTTTTAATCCTTTAATTCATTTTATTTTGTTTTCTGAATTATTTTGTGTGAAGCTCCTTGAGACAACTCTGTTGTGATTTGGCGTTATGTAAAGTGAACAAATCTAATTGAAACTGAGGCTCAGTTGACTCATAATGCAGTTTGGCATTTGTGTGTTTTAATGTTCAAAACTTCAGAATTAGAGCATTATTTTAAAATTAAAAGATGTGTTATATTTTCACTTTTTTGATCAATGTCTTTTTATTGTTTTTTGCAAGTTTAGAAAATTACAAACACAAACAAAAATGTAGGAAAAAAAAAAAGAAATCCCTCTCCTCCCGCCCGTGTTATACAAGTTCAAGAAACATACCATATTTCCGTTTGGTACAAAATCATAATATAAGGATTTGCATACAAAATACAGAATTGAGCAAATTAGATCAGATTGTCAGCAGACACGCTGTCAAAATAAAAAATAAAAGGCAGCCATTGATCATGGAATTTCCCAGAGGAACATTTAAGTGCATATTTTATCTTTTCCAAATGCTTATGTGCCATTACATCTTTCATCCAATGAGCGAATGTTGGAGGGCACGCCTCCTTCCATTTGAAACAAAATTAATCTACGAGCCAACAAAGAACAAAATGTGATAATTTTTTCTTGGTTTCTGTTCAAAGTAGATTTTGGGGATACTACCCCAAACAAAGCAATCTGAGAACAGGGTACACAGTTTTTCCATAGATACTGGAAAAGGCCTCAAAAATGGAATGCCAAGATCCACAAAGTTTGGGGCAGGTCCATAACATGTGCACAAGTGTAGCAGGTGTTTGTTTGCAATGAGCACATGATAGGTCCAAATCTGGTTTGATCTTGGACAACTTGTCTTTCGACTAGTGCAGACAGTGCATAAGTTTGAATTGGACCACCGCATGTCTGAGACCAAAGATGAATGAATGTTAATGTATCGCCTTTTGCCACACAGAGTCTGACATAGTCTCATTCAAGTCCGTTTCCCGTTTCCATTTAAGGTCCTCCAGATTGGTCTCATGATATGATGTGAGTAAGGAGTAAATCCTACTCAAAACCTTTTTAGAGTCAGTTTGATAATCCAGAAGTTTGTCCAACAGTGACCGGGAGGGAAACAAAGGAAAACAGCCAGAATTTGACCGAACAAAATTTCTCAATTGCAAATTTCTAAAAAGTGTGACTTGGAATTGTATATTTTTTTTTACCAACTGATCAAATGAAGCAAAATTGTTAGCCATGTATAAATTGTACAAAGAATGTATCCCATGCCCCTCCCAGACAACAAAGGCATCATCAGTCACTGATAGGACAAACATATGGTTCTTTGTAACTGGTGCTGTGAATAGTAAGTTATTACATTTAAATGACCTTCTACATTGATTCCAAATTGTAAGTGTGTGTACCACACACACACACAATTTGGAAGAGTAAGATGAGATAGACTCTTTGAAGGGCAATTCAGAACAGAGCAATGCGACAGGAGAGCTAGATTGTATTGAGCCTCTTTCCAAAATTACCCAGCTAGGTACCACATTATCTCCTCTAAGCCAGTACAACGCTGCTCTATTGTTAGCTGCCCAGTAATAATACATAAAGTTAGGGAGCAAAATGCCACTCAAATCCCGGGGCAGCTGCAGTATTTTCTTGTCCAATCTTGGATGTTTTTATTCCAAATAAAAGATTATATGTGGCTATACAGTTTAGAGAAAAAAAAAGATTTGGAAAGAAAAACGGGTAAGCTTTGAAATAAGTAGAGAAATTTAGGCAAAACAGTCATTTGAATCAAATTAATCCTAGCCCCCAGCGAAAGAGGCAATAATTCCCAATGGGCTATGTCCTGTTTAAGACTAGATAGCAATGGTAAATAGTTAGCCTTGTATAGCGCTTTATAGTCGTGGGTCACCCACTTACCAAAATACTTGAACTTTTTAGAAGTGCATTTAAAAGGGGCTATTTTGGAAAGATTCTCTTCCAGTGATCTTAGGGGGACCATTTCACTTTTTTGAAAATTGACTTTATAGCCAGATATCCTCCCAAACCTGTCAAGCGTATCCAACAACGCAGGAATGCTAGACATAGGATTTGAAACAAACAATAGTGCATCATCTGCATAAAGAGACACCCAGTGTTTTGAGCCCATACACTTTATTCCCTTGATGACCAAACCCTGCTGAACTGCCATGGCCAATGGTTCAATGGCCACTAAGAATAAAAGTAGCAAGCCTTGCCTTTGCGTCGTTGTAATAGGAAATAGGATGAGAGATTTTGTTGGTCTGAACTGCTGCCATTTGGCAAGGGCGCAATTTAGAACTAGAAATTGGGGGTGAAAAAGTACGAGGCCCGCAGGGCCGAAGCCCATAGGCTGGAAGCCAACAGTTTCGAGATAAGCTCAGATGCATTCTGAGCATCCAGAACAGTAATTTTAATGTTTTGAGAAGACCACAAAGTGGACACCATTTGACTTATGCAATTTGAAACTGTGGATATAAGTACTTTATTCTGAGAATAGCCAGCATTGATTTTATTAACATCCTGGTGTAAATAAGGTATCACCACAAGAATGATAGGTTGAGTTTTCATTTAAAAAAAACAACTGCAATGTGGTAAAATGTATTCATAAATGTGAAAGAACAGGCTCTTAATAATTATTAACTATCGCATACTGTATTTTTTTTCTCAAGATTTGTTTTTGCATAAGTTTGAAAAAACAACAGATCATAAGTTTAGGATAAATTACTTATGAATTTAATTTTCGAAGTGGCACTAATGACAGCACTCATACTGAACATAATTTTGCTTGCATAGACTGATTTTGGAGATCAAGCCATAATTGCAGATGGGCTTTCTGAGGTCCCAGATAGCTTTTATGATTTCCTTTTCTAACTTTCAGAATTTAGTAAATTAGCATATGGTCCATTGATACTTATGTGTAGACACTAGTCCCTAGAGGCAACTATTTTTGGTTTAAAATCTAGGCAAATGCAGTCCCAGAAAATTCAGAATGTGACAAACAAGAAACAGGTGTTGTAAACAAGTCAATGCTGCTAAAAATACAAACTTGCAGAAACATAGATACTATTCTGACATGGTTTTGCACATAAGACTGACATGGTTTGCACATAAGACTGGCAGAGCATGTTTCAAGTACACACGTATATGTCAGAAGGTGGGGTGACATACCATATTCTGTCCCCCCCCCCCCCCCCCCCCCCGGTTGAAAAGGTGGGGGGACAAATTGCGCCCATGCCATTAGGGAGCAATAATGCAGTTTGATCCAAGATAGAAATCTGGGGCCAAATTTAAACATATCCAGAGCTTTAAAAAGGTAATCCCACTCTACCTGATCAAAAGCTTTTTCAGCATCTAGAGAGATAATAATTTCAGTATCTTTGTGACCAGGTGGAGTGGGGGAGTAAAGAATATTAAACAATCGCCTGATGTTAAAAAAGAATTGGCGATTTTTCACAAATCCCGTCTGAAACAATCGTGGGAATAACTGTTTCGAGGCGCTCGCCAGTACTTTGCCAATATTTTAGCATCTGTATTTAACCCTCTGGGGCCGAAGCCATTGTGTACGACGGCTAAGACTTTACTAAATTATGAATAACTTTTTAATGTTATGAGATAGAAATGTACTCGTTTTTTTTTTTTTTTTTTTTTTTTTGCTGAAAAGTTAACTCCGCAGACTTTCGAGCCAGCCATCAGCCATCTTTGTACTCCTCATAGAAGCTGTGTGATGACGTGCGCAATGTGAGTGTCCAATCAGAATTGGTTCACCGTCACATGGTTTTCCAAAATATAATCATAGGGCAGATTTACCTCATGTGAAAAGCCAAAGATCGTTTTCAGGAGTGATGTGTTACTAGTTGGCCCGTTTGAATAGCCCCCTGGGTGTTCCAATGAGTACATACCGTTAGTACATACTCAGTGTGCCCTGCGCCATTACGCACAGCGATCAGTGAAAGCAGGAGAAGACGGAGAGCCTCTGATGACAATCTCACGTGCTCAAACAAACAGTGTGTAACTATCAGGATTGCTCCACTAGTTTACATGTGAATGTTACTGGATAACTCTGTTGCTTTCTCTGCGTAAAGCACTGTTTACCATATCAATGGACAACAAAACGCATAGACCATTTTGTATATATTGTTTAAAATGTGCATTTGTGTTTATTGTTTGAACCTTTTTGTTGTACATCCTTTCACACAAGACCTCAAATTACCTTTATAAAGTGTCAAAACAGTTGTTTATTATAGTTTGCTGTGTGTTTTGAATAAATGTGTGTGGAAAATTATTTTTCGCTTTATTTTTTCCTTGCCTATTTTTGATTGTAAACCTTTATTACACTTATAAAACACAACAAAAACATATATATTCTGAAAGCACAGGCTGTCCTAAAAAAAAAAGAGACATAAAACTTGATTGTGGGATGCAGGGAGAGCTGTTAACAGCAATAATAAAACATTTATGCCAGGCGAGTGAACTGTCCAAAAAATGCCCTCGGACCCAAGAGGGTTAAAAGTGAAATTGGATGATAAGAACTACAGTTTAAGTGATGTCCGCTTGGTGCATGGACAGTGGAAGTAATGATGAATTCATGGACTCTGTACACAGTAATATTGGAGACAGCAATGTTGTGTGGGCCGCTGAAGAGGAGGTACTGCTGGCCCACCACCACCAGATGGTGCCCCGCTTGGAGTGCGGGCTCCAAGCACGAGAGGGTGTCGGACCTACTGGGAGTGACAGCTGTCACACATCATCAACACCAGCTGTCACTCATCAACCACATCCTCCATAAAAGCCGGCCTGCAACTCCACCTCCCCGCCGAGAAATCAGCTACCACTCAGGTAACATTCTCTGCAGTGATTTTCTGTGACTAAACATTGTTCTGTGTGCAGCCGTTTTCCTGTGGCTACAGTCTGAAGCTGGATTGGCGGATAGTGTGAGCGCGACGTCTTCGCCTCTCACTTCTTCCAGGGAAGTGACTGACAGGAGCTGCACAGGTGATTCTGTGTCTGGAGGTGGAGGTTTTCCCTCCTGGACGAATTAAGCACTGAAAGATTGCTGGGTGTGTATTCACACACCCACCATTAACTATTTCTGTTTCTGCCAGCAGTACCGGGTCTGACTGCTGAAGACAGTGGCCACCTGGGGCGCAGGACTTGGCGGCTCCGGTGTTCTTCAGATCCGTTGGCGGTGGAAACTGTGTGGGATCCGGCTCTTCTCTGGCCAGACGTCTTCTATCTTCGAGCCTGCCCACACATCACCTTGTGTATGATTGACCATCCTCATCCTCTGTTATTGTCTGTATTTAGTTGTGCGATTCACAACATTAAATTGTTACTTTTTGGCTTATCCATTGTCCGTTCATTAATGCCCCCTGTTGTGGGTCCGTGTCACTACACTTTGACAACAAGCAAATCCACAAACCTCTTAAAGAAATCTGCCAAAAGGCCGTCTGGTCCTGGAGATTTGCCACTTTGTAGATCCTTTATTGCCAAGCTTATCTCATTTACTGAAATATCCCTCTCCAAGTCATTAACTGAATCAGAATCTATTGCAAATACATTGAGATCTTTGACGAAGTCTTGAAAATCAGGTGTCTTTCATGTATTGTCTGAGGAGTACTGTGATTGAAAAAAACTGGTGAAGCATTTATGAATTTCTCCATTGTCTGAACAACTACAGCCTTGGTCATTATTAACTGTTGAAACAGTTTGATAGGCAGACCTCTGTCACAGCTGGTTTGTGAGCAGATGTCCCACCTTTTCTCCATGTTCATAATATCCACATTTTGATTTGGAGATGAGATATTCAGCCTGCTAGGTAGATAAAGAATTGTATTCAATTTGTAATAGAAGACGTTTCTTCACCAGTTCTGGCAAAGGGGTATGACTAAGTTCCCTATCCAGTAGCAAAATTGCTTCATTTAGACCTTTTAGTCGTTCTGAGTTCTTCCTCTAATGAGTGCAATATGAAATCATTTGACCTCTCAACTAGGGTTTTAGGGAGTCCCAGATGGTACAAAATGGCATATCCGGGGTGTGATTAGTTTTAAGAAAAAAGAGTATCTCTGTATTGATAAAGTTAACTAAATTATCATATAATAGGTCTCCAGAAACAATTTTATTGATTGGGCTGACTTCGTGAGGTTCACTTTACCAGGTGCACTTCTGTCTAAAGAAGAAAGCACACAATTAATATCTCCACCAATTATAATACTATGCGTTGACATATTGGGAATCTTGGAGAAAAGTTTATTAAAGAACTCTTAGTCATCCCAATTTGGTGCAAACAGACAGACTAAAATTACAAGGAGTGTATATAATTTTCCCACCACTATAACAAAGCACCCAGTGGTGTCACTCTGCACGCTCGATGCAGTGAACTGTATATGCCTGCCAATCATTATTGCTACACCTCTCGATCTGCTTTGGAAGTTAGATTGAAACCAGACCATTTTTCGCTTAGACTCAGGCTGTCAGAGGAACGCACATGCGTCTCCTGCAGAAAGGCAATATCTGCACTGAGCTGCTTTAAATGTGATATGATTTTCCTATATTTTATGTTTTGATTAAGGGATTTTACATTCCAAGTTACAAATTTGACTGGGCATCCATGAGTCTCCCTGCTCACAGTCACACTGATCATCTTAAAAGTATTTTAGAGTTTACTTGTACACAAACCATTACCTCTACAGAAACATAGGTACAGACAGAGATTTAAACAAATAGTCACCCATAAATATGCGGTATAGCAAAACCCCCTCTCCAAACTGAACAAGGAGATAAAAAAAAAAAACCAGAACACTTAAATCTAGAACAAGAACAAATCCACACATTAATGTGCTTGTATTGACTTATACTGCTACTGAAGCTTAGGGCTGTGCATAAAAATCGATACAACGATATATATTGATTTTTTTAAAAATGATTTGATATCGATATTCTGGCATTCAATATCAATACACCCCCAACCCCTAGGGGGCGGTATTACAGCGCGCCATTCCTGTTCACAACGAGGAAGTGCAAGTGACATGAATAAGCAAAATGGCCAAGAGGATTCTAGAAGCGCCGCTGTCCCTAAAAGCAGATGTTTGGGCACATTTTGGTTTTAAAGCCAGTGAAAAAGGCCAGGGACTGGACAAAACAAATGCAATATGCAGGCACCATAATGGTACGGTACGCTATTCTGGAAACACTACCAACTTGCGGGCTCACCTACATAGGCACCATGCTGACAAGCTAGCAGCAGCACCAAAATCACAGCAGAAACCTGTAGAACTGAAGCAAACAACTCTGGACAACACCACGTATAAGTTTCCATCTACCTCACCACGTGCAATCAAGATTACTGACTCGGTGGTGCATTTCATCTGCCTGGATTTGCGTCCCTACTGCGTGGTTGAAAACAGAGGCTTTCGCTACATGGTAAATACGCTGGAGCCACGTTACGTTATCCCAACCCGTCGCTATATAATTGAAATAGCTGTGCCCAGGAAATACGAAGAGGTCAAAGAACATGTCAAAACTTCACTAACTTCAGCTGCTAGAGTTGCCCTTACGTGCGACGGGTGGACATCTCGAGCCACACAGTTATATGTAACGATCACCTGTCATTTCATTACCGACGACTGGGAGCTAATGGCGTTCGTTTTACAAACACGAGCCATGCATGAGAGCCATACGGGGACCGACATAGCGGAGTTACTGAAAACGGCGCTGGATGAGTGGAGCATAGCATCCAAAATCCCGGCTATTGTCACAGACAACGCCGCTAACATGACCGTTGCAGCTGAGCTAACCAGTATGTTGCATTTCAAGTGTTTTGCCCATACTCTCAACTTGGCATCACAACGCGCACTGAAGCTCCCTAATGTTGCCCGTTTGTTGGGTCGAGTGAGGCGCATAACCAGCTTCTTCAGGCGCAGCGTTACAGCGAGCCATGTACTGCAACAAAAACAAAAGCTACTGCAGTTGCCTGAACATAAACTGCTAACTGATGTCGTAACTAGGTGGAATAGCGCTCATGATATGCTCCAACGTTTTCTTGAGCAGCAACCCGCTATATCTGCCGCTCTACTGTCTGGTGAAATAAGGAAGACAGAAAAAGAAGTCTGCACCCTCAGTGAGTCAGACATAACATCTGCTGAGGAGATTGTGGATGCCATGAAGCCCATGAAGGTAGCTACACTTGTGATGTCTCAGGAAAACATCCCAACCTTATCAGTTGTGGCACCACTTCATGCTCAGCTCCTCCATGATCTTCAAGAAAACCCATCTGATTCTGCATTAGTGAAAGAAATAAAATCAGCCATTTGTGAGGACCTGAGCAAGAGATACAAGGACAAGCAGAAAGATACTTTATACGTGTGTGCAGCTATGGATCCAAGATTCAAGGCACTTCCCTTCCTCTCCGATGATGAACGCCAGGACATCTATGAGGGTCATTGCAGAGGCAGGAGGGATCCAGCAACGATTTCAGGTAATATCTTTGTTTAAATTATCACTAAGTTACTGACTTATAAAAAATATTTTTTGTGTATGTCACATACGTCATATGTTAAGGTTTAAAAGAAAATGCTTATAATGGATACTTTTATAATGTTAAAGTTGGGGAAAATACACATTTGGCAGATTATGTTAAATTAGAATGGTGAATTTAATAATGGCAAAACACAAGTTATATTAAACCTGCTTTTTCTCTTTCTGATTTACTTCTATAGGAACAGGCTGAAACGGAGACAGCAGACCCCGATGAGGTGCTAGTGCAGGATGACAACAAGCAGGACATCTCTACTGGTCCACCCACCAAGAGAGCAAGGTCATCATGCAGTCTGGCTGATCTTCTTGGTCAAACATACAGCACAGGTACTGCAGCGAGACATAGAACCACACAGGATCGCGCTAAGGAGGAAATGACTCGATACAAAGAAACTGCTCCCATGTCCCTTGTAGGTGGCAATCCACTCAGCTGGTGGAAAGAGCACCAGACCGAGTATCCACTTTTGTCACGTCTTGCAAAAACCTACCTGTGTATTCCAGGGACTAGTGTCTCTTCAGAGTGAGTATTTTCCACTGCAGGAGATATAGTCACCGCACAGAGAAGTGCACTTAACCCAAAGCATGTTGACCAACTACTGTTTCTACACAAAAAATATAATGGAGTAGAGTGGCATTTGTGAAGTCCACATTACTGAGAGGAGTTCTTTAACATTGTGTTCTATTTATGTTCAATACTGATGTTTCAGCCAGGAGTTTTAATAAGCTGAGTGGACACCACTCATGGTTTCAATGTTTGGTTAAAAGCATTATAGATTCACTTTATTATTTTTTTTATCTATGTTAAAAATACTGATGTTTCAGACAGGAGTTTTAATAAGCTGAGTGGACACCACTCATGGTTTTCAATATGTTTGGTTAAAAGCATTATAGATGCACTTTATTTTTTTATCTATGTTAAAAATACTGATGTTTCAGCCAGGAGTTTTAATAAGCTGAGTGGACACCACTCATGGTTTTCAATATGTTTGGTTAAAAGCATTATAGATGCACTTTTTTTTTTTTTTATCTATGTTAAAAATACTGATGTTTCAGACAGGAGTTTTAATAAGCTGAGTGGACACCACTCATGGTTTTCAATATGTTTGGTTAAAAGCATTATAGATGCACTTTTTTTTATCTATGTTAAAAATACTGATGTTTCAGCCAGGAGTTTTAATAAGCTGAGTGGACACCACTCATGGTTTCAATGTTTGGTTAAAAGCATTATAGATGCACTTTATTTTTTTTAATCTATGTTAAAAAATACTGATGTTTCAGCCAGGAGTTTTAATAAGCTGAGTGGACACCACTCATGGTTTCAATGTTT
Source organism: Thalassophryne amazonica (assembly GCF_902500255.1). Classification (NCBI taxonomy): domain Eukaryota; kingdom Metazoa; phylum Chordata; class Actinopteri; order Batrachoidiformes; family Batrachoididae; genus Thalassophryne; species Thalassophryne amazonica. The sequence goes on from NC_047106.1 coordinate 44,204,644, forward strand.
GGTTAAAAGCATTATAGATGCACTTGTTTTTTATCTATGTTAAAAATACTGATGTTTCAGCCAGGAGTTTTAATAAGCTGAGTGGACACCACTCATGGTTTTCAATGTTTGGTTAAAAGCATTATAGATGCACTTTATTATTTTTTTTAATCTATGTTAAAAATGGGCCTTTTTTGGTTTCATATGTTAAAAGCATTAAACCAAATGCACTTTATTTTTCTATTAAAGTTACAATTATTATTACTGTTACTTAATGTATCATTGTTCAATAAATTGAACATAAATATATTTGGTTGGTTTTGTTGATTGAATGGCTTTGAGCATAAATTTTAAAGTTTAAATATCGATATCGGAATGGAATGGAATCGAGCTGCACTATATCGAGAATCGTATCGAATCGTGAGCTATGTATCGAGAATCGCATCGAATCGGCTTGTCCTAGACGATACCCAGCCCTACTGAAGCTGCTTGGGCCCCAGTTTAGCCCCTAACTTAAAATAAAAGGCTCACATGAGCGTTGAATGTTTATATTGGCTTCTCAATTCAGCTAGAAGCAAACTAGAAATATAACTAAGCCGAAATAGCACAACAAATATGTAAACAAACATATTTCAGCGTAGAATAACAAAAGGTGGGTAAGCAAACTACATGAGAATATTGTAAATTATTAAAATCTAGATCTACAGTCATTGTGTGTATTCACTCGCCAGAATTTTCACCTTCACATATGCCATGGCCTTGTCTGGATCTGTAAACACCAAGTCCTCCTATCCGTGTGTCACACTCCTTTTCAGTCCGACAGAAGCCTCTTCACGCCTGTAAACGCTGCTCGAGCCTTGGCCACACCGGCTGTGTAGTCGGGGAAGATCATTACCAGTGCACCTTTAAAGCATAGTTGGCCCTACGTATAGGGATAAAACCTCCACACATTCTTGGTAATAATGAAGTTTGGCCACAATCACCCGCGGTCTTCCGCCTGGTACTTTCTGGCCAGGTGACCGAAGTGAGCAATGCACCAACAGCTCCTTCTTTAGATGTAATACCTCTTTCAGTAATGTAGCAACCGCTGCAGTGGAGCTGGACTTGGTCTCAGCAACACCAAGAATGAGAACATTACAGCTCCTCATTCGGCCCTCCACATCTTCACCTTTCGCCTTCAACCCTTTTAATTCAGCTTTCAGCTCAGCTATAGTTTGTCGTAAAGCAATCACTTTATCTGACCATGTACACAGGCCCTCCTCCATTTCGCTAACTCTGGCATTCACCTGGGCCACATTGGCATGGAGCGCAGTAGTGTTATTGGTTAGTGCTGTTTTCACTGACTGTAGTTCCAACTTAAGCATGTTGAAATCTTCTGCGAGGGCCTCTTTCATTTCTTTCTTTATCACTGCAGAGATATCAGCTTTCAGATTGAAAAGTACCTCTGCCTTCAGGTCTGCCATCATGTCGGCTTTGCTGACCTTAGGGGAGGAAGTAGCAGAGCTTCTCACGGTATCTGGAGAACTCGAGTCCGAGGCTGCGGCAGGTCTACTACTGCTTTGTCTAATGTACTTATATTTCCGAAGATTTGCAGCCACATCAGGATTTTAGCTCTGTGTAGAACAGCAGTGTCCCAAAAACTGAATCAAGCGAGCCAAAAAAGTTTCAGAATTTACTTAAGAAAATGCACATTAAAGCAGGCTTCTCGGGAGCCCTCTTCCAGCATGTCGTACCCCGCCACTGCCATAGCAGACCTTCATTATATTTTCACTTTGTATAAATGACAGACTTGACATTAATGTAGTTAAACTATCGGGATTAATATGGTTTATAAATCAAAACCATAAGTCAAACCTGCTTTCCTTTTGAGGAGTTCGGCCTCACAGCTGAACCGCTGTATTCTGTGAATGGAAATGACTCTTCCTTACAGCAGTGGGCAGGGCGCAAGACTCATGCACTGGCTCGTTGTTGTGTTGTGTTTGGTTTGTGATTGTCTTTGATTCTAGTCAGATGCATTGGTGATGTTTAAACTCAAAACCTGCCTGTCAGTAGTTGAGTGTACCGGAGACAATACTGAAAGTTATCGGTTATCGGCAAAATTTTTTAGTGGTTTATCAGTTTAGCATTATAAAAATGAACTTTTCAGTTAGCTGATTAGCAGTTATCAAAGCTAACTTTTTGGTTAGCTGTACCCACTACTGTGTATATGCACATGCACACCTTCTTGCAGATGCCATTATGATGCAAATGTTGTTTCTGATTGATTGATTGACTGATTGATGGAGGGGCTTTATTGAACACGTACAAATTGTAGGTAAGACAACAGGCTTTTGATAATTAATGTAAATAACAATAAATGTATAATTAATTTATATACATTATATATATATATATATATATATATATATATATATATATATATATATACACACACATACACTTTGCACTGAGATACCAATTAAACAACTGCAAATTATAAAGAAGACAATGGCCATAATACCAAGGGTATTTTTGCATTGCACTATATTTACCTTTATTCATCAAATGGAACAGCTAGCTATAAAAACACATGAGCCAAATTACGCAAAGACTATTTTCGCTTGTTTATACCGAACATAATATGTATAGTAAAATATCAGAAATAAAAAAAACATTACAGCATTGTCATTGGATGAACCAACAAGTAATGAGCAGCTTGTGCAGGGATCTTAAAAGCGGATCATAATCCATTTTACTGAAAACCAAATGCACACACACCAACAACTGTAAACTAATACAAGATTGTGGATGAAAATATCATAGAAACAAGCCCAACATCTGCTTGAATCTTTTTCATCTTTGTGGTAAAAATACAAAGTTATAGTTCTTCTTCTTTTATAGCAAACAGCCACCAAGGTCACTATGCAGTAGCGCCACCTACTGCGGTGGAGATTGAAACAGCTCAGAATTTCATCTGTGAAACCATGTTGTTTGCAGTTGCTTTATTGTAAATTTATTGCAAACTTTATGTTTGCAATAAATCAAGGCTCCACCTTACTGTCTGCTGTGTCTCCACACCGACAGCGTTCCATGCCACCACACACTGCTCATCACATCACACCGCCTGTCAAGCCTTCAACCTTCTTTTCTCTGGTTTTTGGTGATGCAGCAATTAAAAATATCAGCAGGAAGCCAACTGCAACTCACCATCTACCTGTATCAAGGTGCTGGATATTGTCAGTATCCTCCCCACTCCACTGGATGAGTATGCCCAGGCATGTGACATGATTATTCACACATTCCGGACAGACAGGTGTTTTAAAAGACTGTTTTAGCATAATTTTAATCTTGCCAAAGATTGTGGTAAATTTTTGCTTCTGGTCCGTTCCCCCATCTCCCCTGGTTACATGACTTGAGCCTTTAAGTGATACCCTTTACTGCCCACGCTTAGCTACAATGTATCCAGAAAGTATTCAGAGCGCTTCACTTTTTCCATATTTTGTTATGTTACAGTCTTATTCCAAAATGGATGAAATACATTTTTTTCTCAAAATTCCACACACAATACCCCATAATGACAAGGTGAAAAGTTTTTTTTAGATTTTTGCAAATTTATGAAAAAAAAACAAACCAACAATAAAACTCAGAAATCACATGTACATAAGTATTTACAGCCTTTGCCATGAAGCTCAAATTTGAGCTCAGTTACATCCACTGATCATACTTGAGATGTTTCTACAGCTTAATTGGAGTCCACATGGGGAAAATTCAGTTGATTGGACATGATTTGGAAACACAAGATTTGACAGTGCATGTCAGAGCACAAACCAAACATGAAGTCAAATGAATTGTCTGCAAACCTCCAAGACAGGAATGTCTCAAGGCACTAATCTGGGGAAGGAGACAAACATTTCTGCTGTTTTGAAAGTCCAAATGAGCACAGCGGCCTCCTTCATCTCTAAATGGAAGAAGTTCTGATCCACCAAGACACTTCCTAGAGCTGGCCAGTAGTCTAAACTGAGCCATCAGGGGAGGAAGACTTTTGTCAGGGAGGTGACCAAGAACCTGATGGTCACTCTGTTAGAGCTCCAGCATTCCTCTGTGAGAGAGGAGAACCTTCTAGAAGGACAACCATTTCTGCAGCAATCCACCAATCAGGCCTGTATGGTAGAGTGGCCAGATGGAAGCCACTCCTTAGTAAAAGGCACATGGCAGCCCACATGGAGTTTGCCAAAAGGCACCTGAAGGACTCTCAGACCATGAGAAACAAAATTCTGTGGTCTAATGAGATAAAGATTGAACTCTTTGGTGTGAATGCCAGGTGTCACGTTTGGAGAAAACCAGGCACCATCCCTACAGTGAAGTATGGTGGTGGCAGCATCATGCTGTGTGGATGTTTTTCAGTGGCAGGAACTGGGAGACTAGTCAGGATTGAGGGAAAGATGAATGCAGCAATATACAGAGACATCCTGGATGGAAACTTGCTCCAGAGCTCTCTTGACCTCAGACTGGGGGACGGTTGATCATTCAGCAGGACAATGACCCTAAACACACAGCCAATATATCAAAGGACTGGCTTCAGTACAACTCTGTGAATGTCCTTGAGTGGCCCAGCCAGAACCCACACCTGAATCAGATTGAACCTCTCTGGAGAGATCTGAAAATGGCTGTGCACCAACACTTCCCATCCAACCTGATGGAGTTTGAGAGGTGCTGCAAAGCGGAATGGACAAAACTGTCCAAAGATAAGGTGCACCAAGCTTGTAGCATCATATTCAAGAAGACTTGGGGCTGTAACTGCTGCCAAAGGTGCATCAACAAAGTACTGAGCAAAGAGTTTGAATAGTTATGTACATGTGATTTCTTAGTTTATATTTAATAAATTTGCAAAAATCAAAAAAAAAAAAAAAAAAAACTTTTTTGTTTTCATTATGGACTGTTGTGAGTAGAATTTTGACAGAAAAATTAATTTACTCCATTTTGGAATAAGGCTGTAACATAAAAATTTGTGGAAAAGTGAAGCACTGTGAATACTTTCCAGGTGCACTGTACCTTCAACCTGCTCTCAGTATGGTTTTATTCTTAACAATTTTAACCTTTTCTGGAGCTGTGGATCAATTTTTAGAATGACAGACTGCACCCCTCCAGATTGGAAACCAGGGTTTTGGCTAAAAATCTGTTTTTCACATTCCAGAAGACATTAAACTGCTGACGATCAGCAGATGACGCTGTAGATAAGCTGTGTTCTTCACTTCCTTCACTTCATTATTTAATTCAGCAGGAAAAACTGCATTTGTGCGAGTTATAGTTGTTGTCAGGTCAGGCCTGCTGACCAGGAGGCTCAGCAAAATTTTCCAATTATGTCTCTCTCTGGATGCACAGGCCTCATTGAAGTGTTGCTCACAGAGTGATATGTTTGAATTTAATTAAGACAACACCTGTAACCTCGAGTTTAATGTATTATCAGATAAATGCAATACACTCACTGGCCACTTTATTAGGTACACTTTGCTAGTACAATGCTGGACCCCCTTTTGCCTTCAGAGACTACCTTAATTCTTCATGGCACAGATTCAACAAGGTGTTGGAAACATTCCTCAGAGATGTTGGTCCATATTGACATGATGGCATCACACAGTCCCATTCAACCAGTCTGTCCATTCTCCTCTGATATCAACAAAGCATGTTCATCCACACAACTGGCACTCAATAGATAGCTTCTCTTTTCCTGACCATTCTCTGTAAACCTAGGAGTGGCGGTGTGTGAAAATCTCAGTAGATCTACAGTTTCTCAGTAACTGAGACCAGACCGTCTGGCACCAACAACCATACCATGTTCAAAGTCACTTAAATCCCCTTTCTTCCCCATTCTGATGCTCGGTTTGAACTTCAGCAAGTCATCTTCACCACGTCTAGATGTTTAAATGCATTGAGTTGCTGCCATGTGATTGCCTGATTGTCATTCACTGAGGCAGAGCCAAGTTGATCGTGAAGAAATTTGCTTATCTCAACAGTGACATTTATGTCTCTGGGCCCTCAGCCTTTGAGATCAAGAGGCGCTTGGGAAGAGTTTATGGTGACATGAGGTTGCTGGACAGAGATGGTTGGTGGTACAAGTCTTTAGAGTTCTGGTGCTTCCTGTCTTAATGTATGGTTGTGAAACTTGAACACTAACCAGTGGCCTAAGGGCCTGACTGGATTTCTTTGGTACTAGGTGTCTCAGGATCCTCGGGTACCACTGGAATGACTGTCAAATAAGGAGTTACTTAGGGAGACCAAGATGAGGACTATCACTTGCATCATAAAGGAACATCAGCTTCGACATTTTGGCCATGTGCTACATTTGTGCATGATCAGGCATGCACGTACCTGAGTGTTGAAAGCCGACAGAATGCCCACGTTTCACTTAACTGCAGGTGATAGATGGTTGTTTTCGAGATGTGGGGATGGACCACCTGTCTGCCTGGGTGGTTGCCAGACAAGGTTGGTCTACAGCCACTGCTAGCAATCTCTGCAACCGGAGTAGTCTTGAGTGGGCTGATGGTACACACTACCTGTCACTCAAAGCAACCACACCCCTAATTATCCATTACTTTACAACTTAAAATGTCTTAAAGCAGGGGTGTCCAACCTTTCTGAACCGAGGCCATATCGAACGGCATAGCGTAGCCACAATTTATTATGCACCAATATAATAACACAATTTTCTGTCACAAAGATAAAGTTTTAACAATCATAATGCATTATTGAAGTAAATGTGCATGTTGAAAAGAATAAGCACAAGTACGCCAAGGACTGGCCTCAAGTTGGAAAAGGTGTTCCCTACCTTAATGGGACTTCTGGCATTGAGAGGAGGAAGCTGGTCTCTCATGGTCCAGACAGTAGGAGCTTAGTGCAGCCGTAAGCAGGCACTCAGGCACTCTTTGTCTGCATTAGATTCCAGAATTGGACATTAATGTCAGGTGTTGCTCTGGATTTGAACTCAGTGTCATTTTTTTCAGTGTGAGGATCTCATTCTCAAAAGCACAGCTATCCAGGTTGAAGAGTGATGCCACTTTGGATGTTATACAGTCCACATCTATATTTTCTCCAAAATGGAAACCAGAAAACTAACAAAAGGCTCAATGGATGCAAAGTCAGTAAAGCACCTGTCAAATTCTGACAAGATGCTCTGCACTTGATCATCATAATGTGCACTCTCATCTCCACCCAGTCTTTGTCCTGGTGCTTAAGTTCTGTGTCCATATGTGGAAAGTTCCGCAGGTCACACTGTTGCAACCTGCTTGATCGGTGAAACTTGCTATTAAACTTTCTTTCAATTCCAAAAGCTGTGCATATTCGGCATGGTTTGAACATTTCAGAAATTCTTTAATTTCGGAACAATTCAGAAAACTGTTCTAGAAATTTACCTGTACTGAGCCACCCAATGTCTGTGTGTTCTGCACGTCTCCTCCAGCTGCGCACAGAACAAATGTGTCCTCAGAGTCGTGGCCCGAACAGAACATTTATCACTCTTCATATTTATGGACCGTTGTGCTGCTAGCCAACTTTTCAATTCCTGGACTGTTTGGGTGTGCCTTTAGCCAGGAAGTTAGCATCATAGCTCTTGCGAATCATCTTTAATGGCGCTCCAAATTCCCTTTCTTCAGTAAAGCCACATTTACATTGCAGATAAGACAGATAGATTTGACATTCGAATAATGAAAACATAATCTTCCTCCCAGTCAGAATGAAAATGATAACTTTTCTTTTTTTTTCTCCTCCACCATAAAAGAAGAAGAAGAAGAGGAGCTCTTCTATGTCTATGGTGTTTAACAGCAGCCGACATCCTTATTGGTGCATTGTTGCCACCTTCTGCATCAGTCTGTTATAGCAGCACTAAATCCTAAAAAGTACAGTGACAGATTTTTTTTTTTTTTTTTTTATGTGTAAGTCAGCGTGCCGCTAGTCTAAACAGATGAAAAAAAAATTCCAGCCCCTGCACACTGTTGCCCCAGAGTGGAAATCAGCAATAGAGACCAAAACTGTTTTTTTTTGTTTGTTTGTTTGTTTGTTTTTTGTGCCATGTTTGAACATATTTATTTCTCCTCTAAAACTGAACATTTTAACATGGGCTTCTATAGGAGTGTTCTCCTTTATGGAGCCAGCCTCAAACAAATTTTTCCTATTTTTCTATCACAAAAGTGTACATACAGTCATGCCCAGGCATACACTGCTAGTTCTTTATAATTGTTAGAAAACAGAGATTACTGGAAATCACTCATGATACCTGCAGTTGTTGGGTTTGCTGTGAAAGACAAATATAGTGAAAAAGTGTTTTCACCGTGAGTCATTACCACACACTTCAAAATCATGACAGAAGCATTCCATTCATGTCTTATGCTGCAAAGCAATCCCACAGATATTCTCTCAAATCCAAGCTCGCCCCCTCAAAATGTGAAAAATGCACCATCAAGTGCTATTAAGTCTTCTAAATGATGGTCTAATTTGTTGTGTTATTTACCTAATGTCTTAAAATCAATGTGTAGTGATGTAGTGATGTTGAATACTGCACATTTGTAAATGGGAGTGGAAACAAAAAGGCTTGGGAGGACAAAAGATAAAAAGAAGTAAAGGAGAATTTTAAGATTAATTTCAAGGAGCGACTGAAGAGGGGCGCTTGGTGGATAAATGGAGAGTGGATAAAAGAAAATTGTGAAATCTGATGTTAAAATGAGAGAGCTAAAGCAGGGAGAGATGGAGGGGGTTTCAGTGAAAGGGAATTAATATAGAATCTGCTGAAGCGATGCCACAGATTCATTTCCACCAGGTGGGGACTCAGAATGATCTTGAATCAGCAAGGACACATATTGAACCGTCAGGAGCCTCCTTTTAGTAACCGTGAACCAAGGTCATGAATAAACAGCAGTGTAGTATTTATGTGCCACTGTGCACAAAACATAATAGAAGAATGTGCACACTTTCCAAAAAAAAGGTTAAAAAAAATCGTGGAGGTTTGAGGACACATTCTGAAGCAGCTCAATAGACTTAGTTCCGTCTGATGTGATTTGCTCGTCCTGTCGCTTCTCATCCCACACACATCTCTCTTTTTCTTCCCAGATTCCCTCTACCCGCAAACAAACCTGATGCTGCCAAGTCGCGCTGTGGGACAAGGAATTGAAAAAGTAATGACATTCAGCCATCTTTATGCACTTTATTCTCTGCGGCCGGTGTGCGGAAACAACTGGATGTGAAACGGCAGCAGAAGTCAAACAAGAAACAGAATAAGCAATAAGGAACGGTCCTGCACCTGTGGCTCTGCAAGCACATCCAGCATACATATTCAAAAGCACGGCGGAAACCTCCACATGGAAGCCGGCGTGACCCGCGCACTGCTTAAACTACAATACTTCAACATGTGTGTGTGTGTGTGTGTGTGTGCACACGCTGCCTTTTGGTTTCATGCAGGTTGGTCGTTTTGTATGTCTCGCAAGACTGTAACTGTATCACCTGCCACTGGAAAGTTGAGCAGAAAAGAAAGTCGTCTCTGAAGTAAAAACAATTCACATCAATCTCTCCAATCACGTAAAAAACTTTTTTTTACTTCACCACAAAGTAAATCCATCTTGATTTTGTGATACTGCTTCTCGTGTGAACAGGCTCTTATCATTCTCTCTCATATATGCACTCAGATAAAAGAGGTTTTAGAAAATCCTCAATACGTAATTCTACCAGCAAAGTCTGCCAATCGGAGAAACAGGGTTTATTACATACAACCCCAATTCCAATGAAGTTGGGACATTGTGTAAAACGTAAAAAACAGAATACAATGATTAGCAAATCATCTTCAACCTATATTCAACTAAATACACCGTAAAGACAAGATATTTAATGTTCAAACTGATAAACGTTATTGTTTTTGTGCAAATATTTTCTCACTTTGAAATCGATGCCTTTAACACATTTCAGAAAAGCTGGGACAGTGGTAACAAAAGACTGGGAAAGTTGATGAATGCTCACAGAACACCTGTTTGGAAGATTCCACAGGTGAACAGGTTAAATGGAAACAGGTGAAGTGTCATGATTGGGTATAAAAGGAGCATCCCCAAAAGTCTCAGCCCTTCACAAGAAAAGATGGGGCGAGGATCACCACTTTGTTAACAACTGCGTGAAAAAAATAGTCCAGTTTCAAGGTTTCTCAATGTTCAATTGCAAGGAATTTAGGGATTCCATCACCTACAGTCCATAAGATTCAGAGAATCTGGAGAACTTTCTACATCTAAGCGGAAAGGCCGAAAACCAACATTGAATGCCCGTGACCTTCGATCCCTCAGGTGGATGAGCCTGTATAGTATTGCGGAGATGATAACTGGTAACGTCTGTTTAGGATTAAGGTGTTCAGCTGGATTCAGTTCACTGGACCTGAAAGACTGAATTGTGAGTCTCCTGACAGAATTTGCACTAACGCTGCATTTCTTTAGTTCAGAGCAGGCAAATAACACAGATTTGCTTTTTTTTTTTTTTTTTTTTTTTAAGGTGAATTTAGAATTTTTTACGTTTGTAATATAGCTCACCAATGACCTAAGGACTGGATGTGTTCAGTACTAGGTCACTGTGGAGGATCCTTGGGTACCCTGAGTGAGAAAGTCTGTGTCAAATGAGTGGTTGCTTAGGGAGACACAGATGAGGAGTATCACTTGCATTGTGAGGGGACAACAGCTATGACATTTTGAACATGTCACTTTTCTTGGGGCAATGATACAGCATGTAGGTGCCGAAGTGGCTGATGAAGGTGGTGACAGATGGTGACTTTCGCAAGGTGGGCATGGATCACTTTGCCATCCAGGAGCTAAAGCAATTCCATGGTGGGGTAGATGTAGTGACATGTGACATTGGTGCATTACTCTTAAAAAAAAAAAAAAAAAAAAATTCTACATTAAAAAGCAGGTAACTCAGTGGATATGGAACTGGGTTCATAAAAATTGATTAATACTCAAGGTCGCATGTCCAGGTTTAAATTTTGGCACAGTGCTTGGAGAGCAGATCCCTTGAGGGTTTAGCTACTGACACATAAACCTGGGTTTGATTCACAGTCACACTACCTGTGTCCTTAGACAAAACACTTAATTTGCATTGTCCCTGCCCACCCAGCTCTAAATGGATGCTGGTCTGAGCAGGGAAAGTAATCTGTGTTGGACAGTTGTCCTGTTCAGAGAAAGTTGTAGACTGTCATCCATCTCACTCTGCTAAACCCAGAGAGAAGCACAGGCACCAACAAGCCTCATGGCTTATACAAGACTAACCTATATTTTCAAGAGTATCAATCACTTTTTTTCTTTTAGTATGTGAAACTCACTTTGTAACACAGCGTTTCTCTGGGAGTGAGTTGAACAATGAACAGGACCTCAGTGTAGCACATGTGCACACCACAACCTGTACAGCTGCTTAACATATGGACTTTGAAGTTCCAAAAATAAGCAAGATGGGCAAATAAAGATGTAGTGGACAACAAACGGTGCATCCAGAAAGTATTTACTGTGCTTCACTTTTTGCACATTTTATGTTACAGCCTTATTCCAAAATGTAGTGAATTAATTTTTTGCCCTCAAAATTCTACTCAACTAATAAAAAAGAAATGAGATGTACTCAAGTATTCATGCCCTTTGTGCAATACGTTGCTGATGCACTTTTGGCAACAATTAGAGCCTCAGGTCTTCTTGAATATGATGTCACTACCTTGACGCACCTATCTTTGGGCAGTTTTGCTCATTCCACTTTGCAGCACCTCTCAAGCTCCATCAGATTGGATGGGGAGCATCGGTGCACAACCATTTTCAGATCTCTCCAGAGATGTTCAATCAGATTCAAGTCTCGGCTCTGGCTGGGCCACTCCAGAACATTCACAGAGTTGTCTTGAAGACACTCCTTTGATATCTTGGCTGTGTGCTGAGGGTCCTTGTCCTAACTGATATATGAACTGTCACCACAGTCTGAGGTCAAGAGCGCTCTGGAGCAGGTTCAAAAAGTTCAATCTTTGTCTCATCAGACCAGAGAATTTTGTTTCTCATGGTCTGAGAGTCCTTCAGGTGCCTTTTGGCAAACTCCAGGCGGGCTGCCATGTGCCTTTTACTAACGAGTGGCTTCCGTCTGGCCACTCTACCATACAGGCCTGATTGGTGGATTTTTGCAGAGATGATTGTCCTTCTGGAAGGTTCTCCTCTCTCCACAGAGGAATGCTGGAGCTCTGACAGAGTGACCATCGGGTTCTTGGTCACCTCCCTGACTAAGGCCCTTCTCCCTGATCACTCAGTTTAGACGGACGGCCAGCTCTAGGAAGAGTCCTGCTGGATCTGAACTTCATCTTTTTACAAATGATGGAGGCCCCTGTGCTCACTGGGACCTTCAAAGCAGCAGAAATATTTCTGTACCCTTCAACTGTGGGACCTTATACAGTGAGGAAAATAAGTATTTGAACACCCTCTGATTTTGCAAGTTCTCCCACTTAGAAATCATGGAGGGGTCTGAAATTTTCATCTTAGGTTCATGTCCACTGTGAGAGACATAATCTTAAAAAAAAAAAATTCCAGAAATCACAATGTATGATTTTTTAAATAAGTTATTTGTATGTTACGGCTGCAAATAAGTATTTGAACACCTATGAAAATCAATGTTAATATTTGGTACAATAGCCTTTGTTTGCAATTACAGAGGTCAAACATTTCCTGTAGTTCTTGACCAAGTTTTCACACACTACAGCAGGGATTTTGGTCCACTCCTCCATACAGATCTTCTCCAGATCTTTCAGGTTTGGCGTTTCAGCTCCCTCCAAAGATTTTCTATTGAGTTCAGGTCTGGAGACTGGCCAGGCCACTCCAGGACCTTGAAATGCTTCTTACGGAGCCCGTCCTTATGGCTGGGTGTTTGGGGTCATTGTCATGCTGGAAGACCCAGCCATGACCCATCTTCAATACGCTTACTGAGGGAAGGAGGTTGTTTGCCAAAATCTCGCAATACATGACCCCATCCATCCTCCCTTCAATACGGTGCAGTCGTCCTGTCCCTTTGCAGAAGAGCACCCCCAGAGTATGATGTTTCCACCCCCATGCTTCATGGTTGGGATGGTTTTCTTGGGGTTGTTCTCATCCTCTAAACATGGTAAGTGGAGTTGATTCCAAAAAGCTCTATTTTGGTCTCATCTGACCACATGACCTTCTCCCATGCCTCTTCTAGATCATCCAGATGGTCACTGGTGAACTTCAAACGGGCCTGGACATGTGCTGGCTTGGGCAGGGGGACCTTCCTGCCCTGCAAGATTTTAAACCATGGCGGCATCATGTGTTACTAATGTAATCTTTGTGACTGTGGTCCCAGCTCTCTTCAGGTCATTGACCAGGTCGTCCTGTGTAGTTCTGAGCTTTCTCAGAATCATCCTTACCCCACAAAGTGAGATCTTGCATGGAATCCCAGACTGAGGGAGATTGACAGTCATCTTGTGTTTCTTCCACTTTCTAATAAATAATCATAACAGTTGTTGTCTTCTACCAAGCTGCTTGCCTGTTGTCCTATAGTCCATCCCAGCCTTGTGCAGGTCTACAGTTTTGTCCCTGGTGTCCTTAGACAGCTCTTTGCTCTTGGCTATGGTGGACAGGTTGGAGTGTGATTGAGTGTGTGAACAGGTGTCTTTTATTTAGGTAACAAGTACAAACAGGTGCAATTAATACAGGTAAAGAGTGCAGAATAAGAGGGCTTCTGAAAGAAAAATTAACAGGTCTGTGTGAGCCAGAGTTCTTGCTGCTTGGTAGGTGTTCAAATACTTATTTGCAGCAGTAACATACAAATAAATTATTAAAAAATGTCTCTCACAGTGAACATGCACCTAAGATGAAAATTTCAGACCCCTCCATGATTTCTAAGTGGGAGAACTTGCTACTTGACAGCTACTTGAAAAACGAAGTGTTACTCTCAGTGGATCCGCCCTGGTTTTATAAAATAGTAATACATGAAGGAAAAATATTATTCATTTTACATTTATAGATTTTATGGAAGTATCCAGGTTTATTGTTACTTTGGAAAGTCAATTTCTGAGTAAAATGCCTCACTAAGATACTGCACTTACAATAGATAATCCATATATATATTTTGATTGGATCTAAAAAAAAAAAAACGCCCTGATGTATGAATCCCATATACAGCAAAATAAAATTGAGGCATACAGCATGTCTTAAAATCACACTGTGACTGGAAAACGACACCTGAGGAGGTGATGTCTAATGAAGAAATAGCTATTTGTTCATGATGAAGAAACACTATTGAGACAAGGCTGAAAAACAATATTCTGAAACCCATCAATTCTTCACCAGGATTTTTTTGGAAGTGATAAGTCACCTTGAAACAGATTTATTGCCAAAATAAATAAATAAATAAAATAAAATCTTTTCTGAGACAGTTTCCTCTACTTTAACTTTATCCTCACAGAAAGTAAACTGCCACCATAAAAAAAGCTGTGGGGACATAATGTTGGATGCTTCAGTTTTGTTTTGGCACTCTCAGTCAATTAAGAGGCTGAGTTGCAGCCAAAAAGCAAGCAAATTTTGCAGATTCTTAAGGTCAGAGTGAAGAACAAAATTTTGGTTCACAATATCCTGAAATATCTGCAGAAGGGTTTGACTCTCACAATTTGTGTTAATGTGTGTCTTTTTTCCTTTGGAGTGCACACACCAGCTTTATAAATGTGTATATAAGGAAACATCTGAATTTAGGAGGTGTAAACAGAGCCTTGATGCTGATCCTAAGTTCTGGACAGACTTCAACCACTGAGAAAAACATTGATCATCTTCACCATGTGGTCCTGTGTGAAAGTTACAAACATTTCACATAGAGAATTTGGTATGTCAAAGGTTTCTGCATCTTCTGACCACTGATCAAAAGTGCATTTCTGTGCTCCTAATGTCAAGGGAGAATTTCAAGCACATCCAGCATATTATATATATATATATATATATATATATATATATATATATATATATATATACACACAATAGTGTTCAGAATAATAGTAGTGCTATGTGACTAAAAAGATTAGTCCAGGTTTTGAGTATATTTCTTATTGTTACAAGGGAAACAAGGTACCAGTAGATTCAGTAGATTCTTACAAATCCAAAAGACCAAGCATTCATGATATGCACACTCTTACGGCTATGAAATTGGGCTATTAGTAAAAAAAGTAGAAAAGGTATAGTCTGCTGTTGACGCTACAAACTCAAAGCTATTATGTTCAAACTGCTTTTTAGCAATCCTGTGAATCACTAAACTAGTATTTAGTTGTATAACCACAGTTTTTCATGATTTCTTCACATCTGTGAGGCATTAATTTTGTTGGTTTGGAACCAAGATTTTGCTTGTTTACTAGTGTGCTTGGGGTCATTGTCTTGTTCAAACACCCATTTCAAGGGCATGTCCTCTTCAGCATAAGGCAACATGACCTCTTCAAGTATTTTGACATATCCAAACTGATAAATGATACCTGGTATGCGATATATAGGACCAACACCATAGTAGGAGAAACATGCCCATATCATGATGCTTGCACCACTATACTTCACTGTCTTCACTGTGAACTGTGGCCTGAATTCAGAGTTTGGGGGTCGTCTCGGACCCGGCACCACGAGGGGGCATTTGGGGGCAACGCCCCCTCACGTCATCAACCTCGCCTCCTCGGATGTGAGAGTTATCAAAAATAAAAATAAAAAAGAAAGAAAAAGAAATACTGGAAAATATAGCGCCTCGCAGTTTCGTCCATTTTTTTTTAGTCCAGTTTTGCATGCTTTTTTTTTTTTTTTTTTACAGTGTATTGTGCTTTGCGTCCTCATCAAGCAGGCCGGTGTTCTGTCGAGATGACGGGACACCTGTTGCGGCACCGTGAAGGGAGAGTACACGCATTGTGTTATGCGTGTCTGTTTATAAGTCTTCTAGCCCAGAAGAAAGAGTGCCAACAACTACCCATAACTGTGTTCTTCACTCGGAAAAAGACACCTGCAGCGAGGTGTGAGTGGAAAAAAGGCGCGAAAGTGGCACGGCGCAGGATGAAGAGGCGCGATCAGAGGAACTGAGATACTGGTCAGTCACTATTAATAATTTCTTATGTGTTCAACCTCGTTGGTTGATCGTTAAAATTAAATTCGTTACTTCTAAAAGCCATCATAATTATTTATAGGAAAATGTTCTATTTTTATTTCTCAAACAAATGTTTGGGCCTGAAAACAGGTTGGTCTTATTTTTCTACTAAGGTTTGAACTTTGTGTTGAGTGTTTACACAGGAGAGGAAAGTGAGAAAATGTTAATGCCTGTTTGAGAAAAGTGTATAAAGTGTGTAGTGAGGGGTTTTACAGCCTTAAAACATCTACAGTAATTGTAAAAAATAATGCTGTCTACTTTGGATTTCGCCTATTGCGGGCTATTTTTAGAACGTAACTCCCGCGATAAACGAGGGACCACTGTATATCTACATGAAAGGTTTATCTTTGACCCATTGTGTGACTGTCATGCCCAATTGCGCTGTGTTTGCACTTGTGATGGAGGGCTGTATGTGGGGTTAATCTACTGTTTCGTGTCGTTTCTCAGATCAGTTGTTGGTTTGGTTTTGTGGTATACAGGAGATCACTTGACCGAGGGTCTATAAGTTCAAATAATAATTAAAAAATACTGTCATCACTCTTTACTCTTAGTCAGTCTCTTACAATGGTGTAGCCTAAATACATGAGCTTTCTAGGAGCGCAATTCATTACGCACGCTCAGAGGCAGGTACCCTGTGATAAACTCATCACCCCCCTTTTCTACTTTTTTACTACAAGTAATAGCCCAATTTCATAGCCGTAAGAGTGTGCATATCATGAATGCTTGGTCTTGTTGGATTTGGGAGAATCTACTGAATCTACTGGTACCTTGTTTCCCATGTAACAATAAGAAATATACTCAAACCCTGGATTAATCTTTTTAGTCACATAGCACTACATTTAAAACACTCGGTTTGACCCCTAAATGCTACAAACTTAATCACTTATGTTTCTTTTTTACTTGCAGAGACCCTGAAGTTTATGTTGATGCCAAGCAAGACTCAGGAAAATGCCAAGATTAACCATACTACAGCGAACAAAAATTGAGTTTTGGCACCAGACCAAGAGTGTCAAACAGGTGCAGCGACTTTATGCTAGACTGACAAAATGCAGGGCCAATATTGACATTGGTATGAAAAACCTTAACCTTTCAGCTTTCTATCTAGCCATAAATTTATTTCCTAGACATCTGCTTTGACCATTTTCTTTGCTGATAAAATGTTGCATATTTTTTTGGGACACCCGATATATATATATATATATATATATATATATATATATATATATATATATATATATATATATATATATATATATATATATATATATATATATATATATATTTTCCCCCAAGCCAGGATGAGTCCTGTGTCCTTTGCTTTGAACAAGAGACAAAGTGGAAATCAATGCACCCAATCCAAAGCTGGTGGACTCCCTTACAAAGCACCAAACCATAAATGGAGAGTTCTATGGCAGCTTGCTGAGGCAGCAACACGAGGCTACTGAGACCAAACACAGGAAGGCTGACCAAGGAGATTTTGTATCTTCAGGACAATGCCCCAAGGCATCAGCTGCTGGATTCCATGGCTTTTGTGCATAAAAGTGCCTTCCCAATGGCTGATCACCTGGCATTTTCTCCTAATCTGGCACCGTCTTGAGTTTTATCTACTTCCAAACATGAAAATAGGTTTGGCTGGGGAGGACATCATATCAGTCATAGAAGACACTTTCAATATTCACGATGAAAGCTTCTATGCTAAGAGGAAGTTCTTTAGCTTCAGTGTGTGGAAGGGACACTGTGTGGGCGCGGGCTCATCTGACAAGTGTATCCTGGGCAGTAGGGTGCCATTCAAAAATAAAGTTTTTAATTTTTATTGTCCCACCCCCCAGATTTGTTTATAAGGTGAAAAGAAAAAAGCTGACAACATTTCGATGTATTATAATAATATTCACTGGTAGCTCAACAGAATCAAAGTTTTGTAAATTTTGGAAAAATATGGATATGATAAATAACAGTTGTTTTAACATAAACATAAGAATAATGTACTTTGGGAAGAAAATAGAAGACATCAGGTTAAACATATCCCGGCATGCCTTAATCCAGCCACTACACCCTGCTATTGATGTGGGCGCCACTACTGAGGTATTACCTAGATTTACAGAATTTGATAGCATCTCACTAGGCATGCTGACAAAACTCATAATGTCAACAAAAAGCACAACCTGTTTATTTGATCCTATACCAACAAAACTGTTTAAGGACCTGTGGCCCACTCTTGGGCCGACTGTGCTGGAAATGATTAATCTTTCTTTAACTTCTGGATCTGTTCCTAAATGTTTCAAATCTGCAGTGATTAAACCATTACTTAAGAAATGTAATCTTGACCCAATGTGTTGACAAACTATCGGCCGATATCAAATCTATCATTTTTCTCTAAAATTCTGGAAAAAGTGGTGTCACAGCAGCTCATAGACTATCTTACTGAGAATAATCTCTTTGAGCCACTGCAGTCTGCTTTTAGAAAATATCATTCCACAGAGATGGCTCTCACTAAAGTGGTGAATGATCTTCTGCTTACAATGGATTCGGACACCACTGCGGTTCTGTTGCTGTTAGATCTCAGTGCTGCATTTGATACAGTGGATCATCATATTCTACTCGATAGGCTGGAAAATCATTTTGGGATTACTGGGAGTGCCCTTGCATGGCTGACGTCATACTTGACCAGTCGTTCTCACTGTGTTTTATACAGTAACACTACCTCTAACCTTAGTGACATGAAATTTGGGGTTCCACAGGGGTCTGTCTTAGGCCCCCTGCTTTTCTCGCTTTATATAGCACCCCTTGGGCACATATTGCAGCGTTTTGGGATTACCTTTCACTGCTATGCAGATGATACTCAGTTATACATGCTGATAACTGCTGGTAATCTCGTTCACATAAAATCCTTAGAAGATTGCCTTGCAGCAGTGAGAAGTTGGATGTCTAGAAACTTCCTACTTTTAAACTCTGATAAGACTGAAATGATGGTTCTTGGTCCAGTGAGACATCGGCATCAATTTGACCAGTTAACGCTCAGCCTCGGCTCGTGTGTCATACATCACACTGACAAAGTGAGAACCTTGGGGTAATTTTTGATCCTTCGTTGGCCTTTGGCCTCCACATTAGAAATATTACTAGGACTGCTTTCTTCCACCTGTGAAATATAGCGAAGATTCGTCCCATCCTGTCTATGGCTGATGCTGAGACCCTGATCCATGCATTTATCTCTTCTAGATTGGACTACTGCAGTGTTCTATTTTCTGGTTTACCGCAGTCTAGCATTAGGGGTCCCCAATTGGTTCAAAATGCTGCAGCCAGACTTTTGACACGAAGCAGAAAGTTTGACCACATTACACCCATTTTGGCATCCCTTCATTGGCTTCCTGTCCCAGTGAGATCAGATTTTAAGGTTCTGCTACTAACCTATAAAATTATTCATGGACTGGCACCTCCCTACCTAGCTGACCTAATTAAACCTTACGTATCAGCCCGGGCTTTACGTTCTCAGGTTGCAGGACTACTTTGTGTCCCTAAGGTGAATAAGAAGTCTGCAGGTCACAGAGCTTTCTCTTATCGTGCCCATGTTCTGTGGAATGATCTCCCTGCATCAATAAAACAGTCAGATTCTGTGGAGATTTTCAAGTCCAAACTTAAGATGCACTTATTTCCCCTTTCATATGGCTAGCATACTGGTACAGTTTTGTTTTACGCTTTTTACTCTTCATTTATTAGTAATTGGAGCGGACTGCGGCCTCAACTTTACCTAAATTCTGGGTCTTTTAGTGAAGTTTAGGGCTACTGGCCGGCGATCACCTTAGTATTTCTCTGTTTTTCTTGTTTAATGCTGGCAAATTATACAGTATTTTTTTTCTTTCTGATGCCTGATTCTGTTTTTTCTCTCTGTTTAAGGTGCAGCTCCATCCAGAGATGGGAGTTGTATTTGTGTTGGCGATCCTCCTGTCCTGTGCGCCAATAGCCTTTCGTGTATATTCGTCCGTGAATTGGTCTGTAATTTATGTTTGTAGCATGGCCCAAGCAGAGAGTCACCCCTTTGAATCTGGTCTGCTTGAGGTTTCTTCCTCAGAGGGAGTTTTTCCTTACCCCTGTTGCTCTGGGGGTTGGTAAGGTTAGACCTTACCTGTGTGAAGCGCTTTGAGGCAACTCTGTTGTGATTTGGCGCTATATAAATGAAAATAAATTGAAATTGAAAAAATTGAAAAATGTAGAAATACTTAAAAAGATGACTATCAACTGCTAGCAGTTACTTCAGAACTTGTGCTTTTTGAACAATGACAGATTAACACAAAAACGACTGAAAATGTCACAATGCACTGTCCAGAGAATGACTTTACTGCAGCTTTAACAATAGCTTCCTTTGTCCTCTTGTAGCTGTCCAGCTCACACAGTAGCTGTAGATTATTTTGTGCAGCAGATGATGCACACATGTATGTTAATCAAGCCTTGAGGTAGACCTTTGTCACAAATGTGTTGAAATGGCCAAGACATGAGAGTTCACGTGCAGTCAAGGGAGCAATTTAGAACTAGAAATTGGGGGGGGGGGGGGGGGGGGAGAAAGTGCGAGGCCCGCAGGGCCGAAGCCCATAGGCTGGGGGTCTTATCTAGAAGCCAACGGTTTCTAGATAAGCTCAGATGCATTCTGAGCATCCAGAACAGTAATTTTAATGTTTTGAGAAGACCATAAAGTGGACACCATTTGACTTATTCAATTTGAAACTGTGGATATAAGTACTTTATTCTGAGAATAGCCAGCATTGATTTTATTAACATCCTGGTGTAAATAAGGTATCACCACATGTAGAACTCAAAAAGAATGATAGGTTGAGTTTTCATTAAAAAACAACTGCAATGTGGTAAAATGTATTCATAAATATGAAAGAACAGGCTCTTAATAATTATTAACTGTCGCATACTGTATTTTTTTCTCAAGATTTGTTTTTGCATAAATTTGAAGAAACAACAGATCATAAGTTTAGGATAAATTACTTATCATGAATTTAATTTTCAAAGTGGCACTAATGACTACACTCATATTGAACATAATTTTGCTTGCATAGACTGATTTTGGAGATCAAGCAATAATTGCAGATGGGCTTTCTGAGGTCCCAGATAGCTTTTCTGATTTCCTTTTCTAACTTTCAGAATTTAGTAAATTAGCATATGGTCCATCGATACTTATGTGTAGACACTAGTCCCTAGAGGCAACTATTTTTGGTTTCAAATCTGGGCAAATGCAGTCCCAGAAAATTCCGAATGTGACAAACAAGAAACAGGTGTTGTAAACAAGTCAATGCTGCTAAAAATACAAACTTGCAGAAACATAGATACTATTCTGACATGGTTTTGCACATAAGACTGGCATAGCATGTTTCAAGTACACACATATACTCAACAAAAATATAAACGCAACACTTTTGGTTTTGCTCCCATTTTGTATGAGATGAACTCAAAGATCTAAAACTTTTTCCACATACACAATATCACCATTTCCCTCAAATATTGTTCACAAACCAGTCTAAATCTGTGATAGTGAGCACTTCTCCTTTGCTGAGATAATCCATCCCACCTCACAGGTGTGCCATACCAAGATGCTGATTAGACACCATGATTAGTGCACAGGTGTGCCTTAGACTGCCCACAATAAAAGGCCACTCTGAAAGGTGCAGTTTTATCACACAGCACAATGCCACAGATGTCGCAAGATTTAAGGGAGCGTGCAGTTGGCATGCTGACAGCAGGAATGTCAACCAGAGCTGTTGCTCGTGTATTGAATGTTCATGTCTCTACCATAAGCCGTCTCCAAAGTCGTTTCAGAGAATTTGGCAGTACATCCAACCAGCCTCACAACC
Organism: Thalassophryne amazonica; assembly: GCF_902500255.1. Lineage (NCBI taxonomy): Eukaryota > Metazoa > Chordata > Actinopteri > Batrachoidiformes > Batrachoididae > Thalassophryne > Thalassophryne amazonica. The sequence continues at coordinate 44,226,603 of NC_047106.1, forward strand.
GCATACCACGTGTAACCACACCAGCCCAGGACCTCCACATCCAGCATGTTCACCTCCAAGATCGTCTGAGACCAGCCACTCGGACAGCTGCTGAAACAATCGGTTTGCATAACCAAAGAATTTCTGCACAAACTGTCAGAAACCGTCTCAAGGAAGCTCATCTGCATGCTCGTCGTCCTCATCGGGGTCTCGACCTGACTCCAGTTTGTCGTCGTAACCGACTTGAGTGGGCAAATGCTCACATTCGCTGGCGTTTGGCACGTTGGAGAGGTGTTCTCTTCACGGATGATGCGAAGGAGATGTGTTGCACTGCATGAGGCAAATGGTGGTCACACCAGATACTGACTGGTATCCCCCCCAATAAAACAAAACTGCACCTTTCAGAGTGGCCTTTTATTGTGGGCAGTCTAAGGCACAACTGTGCACTAATCATGGTGTCTAATCAGCATCTTGGTATGGCACACCTGTGAGGTGGGATGGATTATCTCAGCAAAGGAGAAGTGCTCACTATCACAGATTTCGACTGGTTTGTGAACAATATTTGAGGGAAATGGTGATGTTGTGTATGTGGAAAAAGTTTTAGATCTTTGAGTTCATCTTATACAAAATGGGAGCAAAACCAAAAGTGTTGCGTTTATATTTTTGTTGAGTATATATGTCAGAAGGTGGGGGTGCCATACCATATTCTGTCCTCCCTGGTTGAAAAGGTGGGGGGACATGTCCCCCCTATCCCCCACCAAATTGCGCCCATGTGTGCCGTCAATCGGACCTGGGAATGAAAGACGTATATCTTCAGATTGCATATGAGCTTTGCCATCATCTAGCTCAATGGAATGCCTCAGGAGCCTGAATGTGTACGTCACCATTGTATTCAGCTCCTAGAAACAACATGGTTTCTCACGGTAATCATCTCTGGGATGAAAACTGTTGGTTGTTGCTGAATGAAGCAAATTATATCACCCTTAACTTGATTGATAGCTGACATTATGAACTCTATATCTAGTCTGCTTTCATAGCCAGACTGGTCAATTGAGCCCCAGGAAACACTTCAGTTCACTGAGCAACCATTAAATAGCCATATATATTAATGAAACTTGTAGCAGTTAATATGCTTCATAAATGGGGGAAAAAAAATTAGGGGGTGGGACCTGGAAAAAGTTGAAATTTTTTGGCCATAATATTGGCACCCTATTGGGCAAACGTTTCAGCTGAACCTAAGTATATTCAGTCAGTGGCTGTGTAGTAGTACAAGAGTACTGTAAGAGCAACTCTGGGCAGCAATTACAGACGTGTTTAATCGACATACCATTTGGCAATTGTCAGTCTTTAAAAACACTCATTCTGCAGTCTAGCTGAACATGCGCACCCATGAGCACATCAGCACAGAGGTAGTGTGCAGTAAAAGCCGAGGTCTGTTTGGCTCCCATTTCCCCTCCGCAGACACACACATGAATCCAAACGTCTTAATTAGTAATCTAGTGTGGATGTCAGTGTGACCAAACTCCACTTGACACTCCTCTGCTCTCTTCCTTTAATTCTATTCCTCCCTCCATCACTCACCATCAGATGACTCCGGCAATCTGTGCGTCATGTAGAATTAAGTGGATCTGAAGATGGAGGGGAGGGAGATGAAATGGAAAGTGGTAGGATTTATCAGTGATGAGGGCTGTGTGTATGCCGGTGGCGTGGCTGAGGGTTGGGGCGATGACACGTGGTAGACGTGACAAAGACAACTTTCCTCTGATCAGGACTGTCTCACTTTCTGGCACAAACTCGTGTTGGTCCCCACTTTTGATTATGTCTCCAACACTTTGGCTTAAGAAAACGCCTCTGGGTGAACAGTTCAACTCTGCTGCGTTTCCTCCTCCTCCCTCCTGTCATCATCTCTTGTTTTGTTTTTGAAGTCGCCTACGGCATTTTTTGTTTAAACAACCAAAACACTTTGAATGCAAAAGTTAATTCTGTGATCGCTCCGCAGGATTTCATTAAATACGCACGGCCGTCAGAAAAACCCAGCGATTTATGTGCATAAACAAACTCCAGACCTGGCATCGTCTGAGAGCCATGGACTTTCCCGCAGTGATAAATGTCAGCTCCGGTCCTTCTAGGCAGCTATCAATGGATATTTGGGCTGATTTCTCCAATCTGTAGCTCACCTCAGAGCAGAAATGAAATCCATTTCTGCCTGGTTGGCAGTGAGGGTGACTGTCGGACAAAGTCATTTGGCTGGCTGGCACCCACTAGGCTCTGTGTCTGAGCTGCTGAGCCGTCTCAGCCCTTATTTCCTAAGTTTACCTCAAACAAACAAGTACAGCAGACACAAAAACACACAGAAACACAAAGTGCTCTCTAACTGAAACAAAACACCGTGCAGACTTCCTTAGCCGATTGTAAATTTGAACTACAAACGCTCTTCCCAAGAAGCAATACCAACTTTATTGTTTTTGTTTCAATGAGATTTATATAACATATCAGGTTTTAATTTCAGATTTCAACAGGAATTTAAACACTTTAAGCAATTCTTCATCAAATGGGGTTTGTGTGGCAAATATGGGAAGATTGTGTCAGCGCCAGAGCAGAATCAATAACAAAGACTCGAACTGTAGGTAAATTGTGAGGGGAGAAGTAAAAAAAAAAAAAAATGTGTTGAAGATGGTCAGGAATTAAATAAACTGTAATAAAGTTGCTGTATTTATTTATTAAAGTTCAGAAGAGCCAAAATTAAAGGCGTAGTTGTCTTTCTTTTTTCCACAAAATTGCATTTACTTTGTGTACTTCTTTCTTCTGCAGTATATCACAGAATTACAGCTAATTTCATTGATGGTAAAATATTTATTTTGAAGAAATTCTGTGGTAATTATAGTGAGTTCATGCCGTGAGATCTTGCAGATGACAAAGGATTAAGCTCATGCACAAGGTCCGAAGTTCACACAACATTTGATGGAAAGTGGGGACGGCTAGCTCATTCTGACAGACTTGGTAAAAATTTTGTAACTGTACTTGACCACGTCCTACTTGTCCAGCAGATATCCAGCAAAACATTTGTGTGTAATCCTTCCATATTTTAGTTTCAATTATTCTCAATGTGATCTGTGATCTGGGAGTTTGCCCAACCAGTCCACATGTGTTTTGTGGATCTGGAGAAGGCGTTCGACTGTGCCCCTCGAGGCGCCCTGTGGGGGGTGCTCCGGGGTCCTTTGTTAAGGGCTATCTGGTCCCTGTATGACCGCAGCAGGAGCTTGGTTCGCATTGCCGGTAGTAAGTCAAACCTGTTTCCAGTGCACGTCGGCCTCCACCATGGCTGCCCTTTGTCACCGGTTCTGTTCATTACCTTTATGGACAGAATTTCTAGCTGCAGTCAGGGTGTAGAGGGGGTCCGATTTGGGAACCACAGAATCTCATCTCTTCTGTTTGCGGATGATGTGGTTCTGTTGGCTTCGTCAAATCAGGACCTTCAGCGTGCACTGGAGCGGTTTGCAGCCGAGAGTGAAGCGTCCGGGATGAAAATCAGCACCTCCAAATCCAAGGCCATGGTTCTTGACTGGAAAAAGGTGCTTTGCCATCTTCAGGTCGGTGGAGTGTCCTTGCCTCAAGTGGAGGAGTTTAAGTATCTCTGGGTCTTGTTCACGAGTGAGGGACGGATGGAGCGTGAGATCGACAGACGGATCGGCGCAACATCTGCAGTGATGCGGTCGCTGTATCGGACCGTCGTGGGGAAGAGAGAGCTGAGTAGGGGGGCAAAGCTCTCGATTTACCGATCGATCTACGTTGCGACCCTCACCTATGGTCATGAGATTTGGTTCATGACCGAAAGAACAAGATCACGAGTACAAGCGGCTGAGATGAGTTTCCTCCGCAGGGTGGCTGGGCACTCCCTTAGAGATAGGGTGAGGAGCTTGGAGTTGAGCCGCTGCTCCTCCACGTCGAAAGGTGCCAGCTGTGGTGGCTCGGGCATCTTTTTCGGATGCCCCCTGGACGCTTCACTGGAGAAGGGTTCTGGGCACGTCCCATTGGGAGGAGGCCCCGGGAAAGACCCAGGACATGTTGGATGGACTACGTCTCGCAGCTGGCTTGGGAATGCCTCGGGGTTCCCCCAGAGGAGCTGGGGGAGGTGTGTGTGGATCGGGAGGTCTGGGCGGCTTTGCTTGAGCGGCTGCCCCCGCGACCCGACCTTGGATGAAGCGGAAGAAAATGGATGGATGGATGATCTGTGATCATCTACATTTATTAGCTATCCCTCTTTTTATGTCCCACTTTCAGTCCTATTTGAAGGTCTACCACTATGCTGACGCTAACCAAGTTTGCCATTTGAACACTGGAAAAACCGACTCACATCTTCTATGACATCACCACAGAAAGTGTGTCACCTTGCACCTTGTCACTGTATTATCACCCACGTGGGTCTAAATCCCAAATCGTTTCCAAACCAGGTGAATTTTGGTCACATGGGCAGCATAAAATGTGAATGCTTTATTTGAATACTAACAAACAAAATTATAATGGTGCAGAAGACATTTTTACAAGTGAAATGGTTGACAAAAACTCAAAAGGTATTACAACTTTAATAACACACACAGCTTATTAAAAAAATATCACCTTTCTGTGCTTAACATCACATCCCTGTAATCAACATCCAATCAATGTGACCCAATTTTACATCATGATACAAACATTACATAATATTTAAAAGTGTTTTAAAAATTGTGTTGTGACAAACGTGAACAAGGGGTTTGTAACTAACTTTGATGTAAACCTTTTTAAGTCTGTTTTCTGTCACTACAGATCTCACACTTTCTCAAAAGATATTGATTATCCAGGGTTGGAAATACCTCTGCATAGTACTAACACAGTAGTGATATACATAAATGCAACTTCCATAGGCAGGGTAATGGTAGAATTGTGCAGATACTAAATATTATAAAGGTATTTCAGCATTCTGAATAATCAGGCAACATGGTCATGGAAAACTTCAAGCAATCTTAAATGTTGCAGACTAAAATATATATATATTTTTAAAAAAAGGAATGAACTCTCAGTTTCAGATGATTACAGTAATTAATTACTCTGTAAACAATTCATTTTGGAGAGCTCCACAATGTACGTTTTGGCAGAGAAATGACAAAAGTCCTTTGCAGAAAACATAAACTGATCTCAGATTTCAATGTTTGAGTCCGTAGCACCATTGCGATTAACATTCAGTCATTTCCTTTCTTCATAATTCGTACTCCGCCTGAAGTGAAAAACCAGACTTCCTGTAAATTACTGTAACCCAGTCCAAGTTTCTGTCTACAGCAGAGACTCCAAATGTGAGCTAAACAAGGCACTTCTGATCACAGAGCATATGGAATGATCGTTTAAGTAATCTGAGTAATAGAACACACACACAAATGGAACGTTAAACAAATGAATGAAGTTCATCAGAAGCTGGATCAGGAATCAAAGGCCTCACCACTGTACTGTGGAAAAGCTTACAAAGAAGATCGGAATGGAAGATCAGACGACCTGTTGGCACAGCAAATTGTTTGGCATAAAAAAAACAAACTGTGATAACGCATTAAACCGGCCAATCAACTCCAGACAGGAGCTTGCTTGGCACATTTACCTAATATTTATTGTGGCACAACAGGCGACATTCAATTTTGGATTGACCACTGATGTTCATCCTGATTTCATCTGCTTATTGGAAAATATTGGAATTACAAGCAGGAAACACAGAAGGTAGATAGCAATAATGGAAAATCTGGACTAAGAAATAATTTTGTAAAATCCCAACTTCATTATTCTTATTTTATAAATAGACTAGGAACAGAAATATCCTTTTTAGAAGTCCAAATTATTAGACACAGTCAGTTGTATTGTGGCAATCTACGTCAACTTTCAGTGATTTATTTTTCCACCCAGAATGCCCTTGGCAGCAATTTGCACCAGGACACTGCTGAGGTCTGAAATGATGCTGTCCTACCATTGGCAGCCCGCTGGGACACTGGGAAGCTCACAGTCTGTGCATGTAATTGGCACATCTTCTTGGAATGTGCAAGGTATTGTTAGCAAGGCGACAGGTCAAAGGTCAGTGGTGATGACAGGCGTGACACCGTGGATGAGAAGCGTTGGACCCAGGTTCTGGGTCAGCAGATCCAACTGGTGTAAGTACACGGTGTAGCGACGGGTATCGGCTGGAGGGCGTGGCAGATACAGGAAACGTACAGCAGGAGGGGGCCGCTCCTGGTCCAGGATCAATTTATTGACAGCTGACATGTAGTCGTCAGAAAGTCGCGCTGAGTTACTCGGGAAGCTGTTGACGTAATCATCTTCATTCTCCACCTCCTCCTCCTCCTCCTCCGGGGTTTTTTCACCGGCAAAATGTGGCGGCTTCTTTTTTCGCCACTCCCCTTGGCGCTGCCAGTGTAGTGCCACCTGTTGGTCCCATGGCACAGGGTAGACATGAGCTTTAATTCGCAACTCCTTCAACAGTTGGCCCAGCTTCTCCTCGGGGCCCTTCAGGCTCCGGCCCTCCTCCACACACAGGAAGAGACGCAGTGTCGTTTTGCGCCAGGCTCGCACCATGTTTAGGATACAGGCTAGTTGTAAGAGGAACAGGGAGCAGGTGTCCACATAGCTGCAGCTGTCAGGACGCAGGAGGTTGACCGGCCACACGTCAACATACACGGTGCCCATCCCCGGAAAGGATGAAGATGTTGAGAGGACCTGAGCACGATCAAAATGGTTGAAGTTTCGGGCCAGCACCACATTTTTAAGCATCTTCACGGCATCTGCAATAATCGCTACATATTCCTGGGGTCCCAGAACCTTCCCGTCCCCATGTTCACCAAAATCCTCCCTGTCGCTGGATCCACGCAAGGAGGCAAAGTGGAAGAGGGGGGACTGCTGGTCAAACACATCATTGCTGTCCGAAGGATCTGTGGTCTGACTAGTAATGGAGGACGGCTCGATCAACTTGTCCTTCGGAAGACTGTCATCGTAGAATCCCAGGACGAGTGTGTTGGGACGCATCCCGCCTGCAAACAAGCAAATGAAACTATAACTTTTTGTTAAATTCTTGATTGATTGAAGAGGAAACAAAGACATCCAAAGAAGATGAGTGCTAGTGGGAGAAAAAGAAAAGGATCAAGACAGCTGTCAGGAAAGCAAAAAAAATCAGAGAGGGGCAAATCTACTGCAACTACAGCTGGGTCCATGTAGGTTTGGACAGCAAAAGCTCTTTTTTTAAGCTGTCTATCACGGCATTTTAGAGTGCAAAACACTATGGCTGTCAGCTTTGACAATACCTCCAAATCAGATCAAAGCTGTAGGAATTAGTCAGGTGTGTGCAAGTCCCTTATTGTGTCACCGACAATGAGCAGATAAAAGGCCTCAAAATTATTACAAATTCGTTGGATAAATCAGTTGTTAAATAATAATCGGGCATGGCATCATCAAAAATTGACGGGCTGAAACAAGTGAGACTGAATGCCAAGACACCCGTGATAACTCTGCAGGAGTTACAAGCTTCAGTGGCTGTGATTGGAGAGATTGTTCACAGAACAACTTTGGCTTGTCGCTTCACCAGTCACAGCTTCGTAGCAGAGCGGCACAGAGAAAGATGATGTTCAAAAAAAGACATTAAATCGAGGCTGGAGTCTCCCACACCTTGCGTCTGTTTACCGTTATTAAAAACACCAGAAAGTCAGCACCTGATTTAGATCTCAAGTCGTGAATGCATTATACATCTCAGAACAATAAATCAGCTATACCCAGCTGCAATCCCACAGACATGTTTGGGTTTTCTGTGTTCTTAAAGCAAGGCAGTGATGACTACAGACACTGAGCCTCGTTCACAAATGTTTTCTTATTTTTCCGTTAAATCTGTTCATAAAATGAATATAATAAAACTTTAGTAATTTTGTCCTTTGTAGACCAGCACAAATGAGATGAAATGAAACAATAAATGTGCTTGTATTGTAGATGTTCCGCTGTAATTCACACAGCTTAAAAACAAACAAACAAAAAAAAAAAAACGCATTAACCATTTAAAAGTTACAGCCATTTGTATATTTTAATGAGAGTTTGTGTAATAATTACAGCCATTTCAGAGACCATGAGTAAGCCAAATATAAGGAATATTTTTGAAAAAGTCAGGGGATGGATACATGAACATTTCCAAATCAACTGAAAATATCTTGGACTTTAATTACAGCATTCATAAAGAAACACGCACAATATGGTACTATATGAAAAATCTATCTGGCGTATGCAGTTCTCAAAAACTGAGTGATCGTGGAAGAAGGAGAAGCCACTAAGACACCTATCACAACTCTAATGGAATTATAGACTTCTGTGGCTGTGTTTTGCAAAACTGTGCAATGTGCAACCTTTGTCTGTTGTGGCGCCAGTTGTACAGCCTCATGGTGGAGTTTGTCCAATTACATATAGACAGGTAAAATGGATGGACTGTGCCCACAAACGGCTGTAATTCTTAAATGGTTAGTTTTCTATTTTTGCCAAAACCACTTGAACTAAAGCTAATAGTCTTCACAATAAGCACATTTTTTGCTTCATTTGAACTCCATTGTGGTGGTGTAGAGAGAAAAAGGTAGAAAATTGTGGTATTGTCCAAATACGTATGGACCTGACTGTAAAGTCATTGTGTGGAACACTGTTCTTAATCACATGCAAAATCTATAGTACCCAATACTACCTGTGAAATAAATGAAAGAAGACTGACTACAACTACTATTACTGCTGCTGCTACTAATCATAATAATTAAGCAAATACGTGGGAGACACTACAGTATGTCATAATGTTATAATTAAAGGCTTTGATTGCCCAGCTTGGAGAGCTCACAGGGGAACATTTGAGCAGAAAAAAAAAAAAATAAATAAAATCACAACAGCGATGAGATTCAGAGGCCATATGCATGGATGGATGGCTAAACATCAAATGGACATGGAGGAGATGTGGAGATTCAGGGCGTCTGGAGCATCACTAGTGGGGATAATAAAGACACACAGCATGTGTGCAGAAGCAAAAGCAGACAGATGCCTGCAGCACTGAGAACATCCCAGTGCAGGGCAGGCAACAGCATCAGGTGTTTAAAATTTATAATAACAATGTTCTGAAAAGCATGCTATTCAGGCGTTCCAAAGACAGTTGGTTGTTTTACACCATTATCATTTTGGTTTTCAAGCAAATTTCCTGCCTCTTTGGGACAAACCATTTTAAACAAATGATGTGGAAAAAAATGTAAAGGTATATTATATTTTCAGCTGCCTGTTATTTGTAGTTTAATTGTGCCAAACACACCCCAAACCACAACCCAAATCAGTGATCTTACTACTGACCCTTTATTGCTTATCTAATGAACCTTTGTGGAAGAAGAAGCATTGATGGATCTCACAAAAGGGGAGGTGATGGTCTAGTGGTTAAGCTGTTGGGCTTGAGACCAGAGGATCCTTGGTTCAAATCCTAGTCTGACCGGAAAATCGCTAAGAGCCCTTGGGCAAGGTCCTTAATCTCCTAGTTTCTCCCAGTGTATAGTGAGCGCCTTGTGTGTCAGCACATTGACATTGGGGTGAATGTGAGCCATTATTGTAAAGCGCTTTGAGCTTCTGATACAGATGGAACTTGCTTCTGACGGATTGTTTGTTGCTGTGACGCCACTCTGAACTTCACACGGTTGTATATGCTTCTTTTAGTTCTGTTTAGCACTCTTCTGGTTATTAATTGTATCTACTCTGAACGTTATTTAACAACAGTCCTGTTGTGAATCACTAGCAGTTAGCATTCGCTAGCAGTTAGCATTCAACTTCAACAACTTCAACTTTTTTTTTATATAGCGCCAAATCACAACAAACAGTTGCCCCAAGGCGCTTTATATTGTAAGGCAAGGCCATACAATAATTATGAAAAACCCCAACGATCAAAACGACCCCCTGTGAGCAAGCACTTGGCTACAGTGGGAAGGAAAAACTCCCTTTTAACAGGAAGAAACCTCCAGCAGAACCAGGCTCAGGGAGGGGCAGTCTTCTGCTGAGACTGGTTGGGGCTGAGGGAGAGAACCGGGAAAAAGACATGCTGTGGAAGGGGGCAGAGATCAATCACTAATGATTAAATGCGGAGTGATGCATACAGAGCAAAAAGAGAAAGAAACAGTGCATCATGGGAACCCCCCCACAGTCTACGTCTAAAGCAGCATAACCAAGGGATAGTCCAGGGTCACCTGATCCAGCCCTAACTATAAGCTTTAGCAAAAAGGAACGTTTTAAGCCTAATCTTAAAAGTAGAGAGGGTGTCTGTCTCCCTGATCTGAATTGGGAGCTGGTTCCACAGGAGAGGAGCCTGAAAGCTGAAGGCTCTGCCTCCCATTCTACTCTTACAAACCCTAGGAACTACAAGTAAGCCTGCAGTCTGAGAGCGAAGCGCTCTAATGGGGTAATATGGTACTACGAGGTCCCTAAGATAAGATGGGACCTGATTATTCAAAACCTTATAAGTAAGAAGAAGAATTTTAAATTCTATTCTAGAATTAACAGGAAGGCAATGAAGAGAGGCCAACACGGGTGAGATATGCTCTCTCCTGCTAGTCCCCGTCAGTACTCTAGCTGCAGCATTTTGAATTAACTGAAGGCTTTTTAGGGAACTTTTAGGACAACCTGATAATAATGAATTACAATAGTCCAGCCTAGAGGAAATAAATGCATGAATTAGTTTTTCAGCATCACTCTGAGACAAGACCTTTCTGATTTTAGAGATACTGCGTAAATGCAAAAAAGCAGTCCTACATATTTGTTTAATATGCGCTTTGAATGACATATCCTGATCAAAAATGACTCCAAGATTTCTCACAGTATTACTAGAGGTCAGGGAAATGCCATCCAGAGTAAAGATCTGGTTAGAGACCATGCTTCTAAGATTTGTGGGGCCAAGTACAATAACTTCAGTTTTATCTGAGTTTAAAAGCAGGAAATTAGAGGTCATCCATGTCTTTATGTCTGTAAGACAATCCTGCAGTTTAGCTAATTGGTGTGTGTCCTCTGGTTTCATGGACAGATAAAGCTGGGTATCATCTGCGTAACAATGAAAATTTAAGCAATACCGTCTAATAATACTGCCTAAAGGAAGCATGTATAAAGTGAATAAAATTGGTCCTAGCACAGAACCTTGTGGAACTCCATAATTAACTTTAGTCTGTGAAGAAGATTCCCCATTTACATGAACAAACTGTAATCTATTAGACAAATATGATTCAAACCACCGCAGCGCAGTGCCCTTAATACCTATGACATGCTCTAATCTCTGTAATAAAATTTTATGGTCAACAGTATCAAAAGCAGCACTGAGGTCCAACAGAACAAGCACAGAGATAAGTCCACTGTCCGAAGCCATAAGAAGATCATTTGTAACCTTCACTAATGCTGTTTCTGTACTATGATGAATTCTAAAACCTGACTGAACCTCTTCAAATAGACCATTCCTCTGCAGGTGATCAGTTAGCTGTTTTACAACTATCCTCTCAAGAATCTTTGAGAGAAAAGGAAGGTTGGAGATTGGCCTATAATTAGCTAAGATAGCTGGGTCAGGTGATGGCTTTTTAAGTAATGGTTTAATTACTGCCACCTTAAAAGCCTGTGGTACATAGCCAACTAACAAAGATAAGTTGATCATATTTAAGATTGAAGCATTAAATAATGGTAGGACTTCCTTGAGCAGCCTGGCAGGAATGGGGTCTAATAAACATGTTGATGGTTTGGATGAAGTAACTAATGAAAATAACTCAGACAGAACAATCGGAGAGAAAGAATCTAACCAAATACCGGCATCACTGAAAGCAGCCAAAGATAACGATACATCTTTGGGATGATTATGAGTAATTTTTTCTCTAATAGTCAAAATTTTGTTAGCAAAGAAAGTCATGAAGTCATTACTAGTTAAAGTTAATGGAATACTCAGCTCAATAGAGCTCTGACTCTTTGTCAGCCTGGCTACAGTGCTGAAAAGAAACCTGGGGTTGTTCTTATTTTCTTCAATTAGTGATGAGTAGAAAGATGTCCTAGCTTTACGGAGGGCTTTTTTATAGAGCAACAAACTCTTTTTCCAGGCTAAGTGAAGATCTTCTAAATTAGTGAGACGCCATTTCCTCTCCAACTTACGGGTTATCTGCTTTAAGCTACGAGTTTGTGAGTTATACCACGGAGTCAGACACTTCTGATTTAAAGCTCTCTTTTTCAGAGGAGCGACAGCATCCAAAGTTGTCTTCAATGAGGATGTAAAACTATTGACGAGATACTCTAACTCCCTTACAGAGTTTAGGTAGCTACTCTGCTCTGTGTTGGTATATGACATTAGAGAACATAAAGAAGGAATCATATCCTTAAACCTAGTTACAGCGCTTTCTGAAAGACTTCTAGTGTAATGAAACTTATTCCCCACTGCAGGGTAGTCCATCAGGGTAAATGTAAATGTTATTTAAATGATCAGACAGAAGGGAGTTTTCAGGGAATACTGTTAAGTCTTCTATTTCCATACCATAAGTCAGAACAAGATCTAAGATATGATTAAAGTGGTGGGTGGACTCATTTACTTTTTGAGCAAAGCCAACAGAGTCTAATAATAGATTAAATGCAGTGTTGAGGCTGTCATTCTCAGCATCTGTGTGGATGTTAAACTCGCCCACTATAAGTATCTTATCTGAGCTAAGCACTAAGTCAGACAGAAGGTCTGAAAATTCACAGAGAAACTCACAGTAACGACCAGGTGGACGATAGATAATAACAAATAAAACTGGTTTTTGGGACTTCCAATTTGGATGGAAAAGACTAAGAGACAAGCTTTCAAATGAATTAAAGCTCTGTCTAGGTTTTTGATTAATTAATAAGCTGGAATGGAAGATTGCTGCTAATCCTCCGCCCCGGCCCGTGCTACGAGCATTCTGACAGTTAGTGTGACTCGGGGGTGTTGACTCATTTAAACTAACATTCATCCTGCTGTAACCAGGTTTCTGTTAGGCAGAATAAATCTATACGTTGATCAATTATTATATCATTTACCAACAGGGACTTAGAAGAGAGAGACCTAATGTTTAATAGACCACATTTAACTGTTTTAGTCTGTGGTGCAGTTGAAGGTGCTATATTATTTTTTCTTTTTGAATTTTTTTGCTTAAATAGATTTTTGCTGGTTATTGGTGGTCTGGGAGCAGGCACCGTCTCTACGGGGATGGGG